>NW_027069641.1:897809-955499 GCF_002906115.3 Quercus suber
TTTTTTTTTTTTTTTTTCCATTGGAAGACACATGAATCAAGCGTAAGTCAAGCTATTTTCCTTTTTTATGAACATAACAATAGTCTATAAAATTAGTTAGATAGAAAATGTGTAAGTTTAAACTATAGAAATAAAATACTCCAATATTAAAGAAAATCCCCAAATAATTATCTAATTTCTAATAAAAAATGTTATGTTCACAATACTTTCACATAAATTATAAATAACAGATTGTTACCAACTGTTATGGATTGATAAAAACTAAATTTTAGTGAAAATTTTAAATTAAAATTAGTAACAATTTTTCACTTATAAAATGTTGTGAACGTCTTACGTACATAAGTTATATCACTTTTCATTTCACATGAAACTTATTTTTAAACCACTCAATAAAAAAATAAAAAATAAAAAAACTTTAAAGTATTCACACACACCCCCCCACCAAACCCAATTCTCTATCTATATATTCACCCTAAAACGCAGAATGTTTGCGCACAGCTTTAAGCCTTAAACTCTCAAACCCAGCAATATGGAACGCATCCAACAGAAGCCACCCAACGTAGCCATTGTTCCCACTCCAGGAATGGGCCACCTAATCCCACTTGTTGAGTTTGCGAAGCGACTCGTCCTCCACCACGATTTCTCAGTCACCTTCATTATTACCACCGATGGGTCACCCATGAAACCTCAAAAAACTGTCCTTGAGGCCCTTCCTGATGCCATATCCTCCATCTTTCTTCCTCCTGTGACCTTTGATGACCTCCCTGAGGATGCTAAAATTGAGACCCGGATTGGGCTCACTTTAACGCGGTCCATCCCTGCTCTACGAGACTCGTTGAAGGTCTTAGCGGAGTCAATTCGGCTAGTGGCCTTGGTGGTTGATTTATTTGGTACGGAAGCCTTTGATGTTGCTAAAGAATTCGGTGTTTCGTCTTACATATTTTTCCCTACAACAGCAATGGCTTTGTTGTCAGTCTTTTATTTACCAGAGCTTGATCAAAAGTTCTCATGTGAGTATAGAGACTTGCCTGAACCGGTCAAATTACCTGGGTGTGTACCTCTCCATGGGAGTGATCTGATAGACCCGATTCAAGATAGACAGAATGAATGTTACAAAATAGTTCTACGCTGTTGCAAACAGCACCCTCTTGCTGCTGGAATTATGGTCAATAGCTTCATGGATTTGGAGCCTGGTGCTTTTAAAGCTTTGATGGAAAGAGGAGAGGGTAAGCCAATGGTTTACCCAATTGGACCGCTAATTAAGTCCGGTTCAGATATTGTGGTTGATGAGTCTGGCGCTGAGTGCTTGAGATGGTTGGATAAACAGCCACGTGGGTCAGTTTTGTATGTTTCATTTGGTAGTGGTGGGACTCTTTCACGTGAGCAACTAAACGAATTGGCCTTAGGACTTGAAATGAGTGGACAAAGATTTCTTTGGGTTGTAAGGAGCCCACATGAAAAAGCAGCCAATGCCACTTATTTTAGTGTTCAGAGCATTAATGACCCTTTTGATTTTCTTCCCAAAGGGTTCTTGGAGAGGACAAAAGAGGTGGGTCTAGTGGTGCCCTCTTGGGCTCCTCAAGTCCAGGTCTTGAGTCATGGCTCAACCGGGGGGTTCTTGACCCATTGTGGGTGGAACTCAACCTTAGAGAGTATTGTACATGGTGTGCCCATGATTGCATGGCCACTCTATGCAGAGCAAAGAATGAATGCTGTATTGGTAGCTGATGATTTGAAGGTTGCATCGAGGGTCAAAGTGAATGATGAGGGCCTTGTGGGACACAAAGACATTGCAAACTATGCTAGAGGTCTAATGGAGGGAGAAGAAGGAAAATTGTTTCGGAGCAAAATGAAAGAACTAAAGGATGCAGCTGAAAAGACTTTGAGCCTTGAAGGGTGGTCTACAAAATCACTGGCTGAAGTGACTCAGTTATGGAAGAGACACCAAAAATGATGTACTTGCTATTAACTAGCAATCGAGATTTTAGTATCTATGTAATTGTGCCCTTGCTTGAATTTCGTTTAATTTATGTACTTTTCTTTGTCAAATGCCAGCACTCCTTATTTTGCTAAGGAAATAACAGTTTGGGAGACTTCTCATACTTTATTTTTTATGTTTGCATGTATATACACACATTATTCAGTTTCCTTCCAGCTAGAACTTACCTGGAATCAGGACATTAGAGTTTATTGCCTTCGTACGGAGATACATCGTGCAAAGCACGGACCGCTTTCAAAGAAGTGATACATGTGCGTGCGACTGTAACTGCAAATATCATTCACCGGAACATCTCAAGTTTAATGCTCTGTGCAATGGAATTGTTTGGGAATTGGTTTGGACACGTGTACAAATTCTAATGGTTCTAGAGCACTGGACTCAACTTTTACTCCTGTCCTGTTCACCTTATCTTCTCTTCTCTGTTAAGAGAAAGGAAGGTGTGCGTGAGAGAGAAAATAACTGTATTATATCTAGTTGGTTAAGCATGTAATAATTGAGCATCAAGTAGTTTCCCAAGCAAGACCACGCAAGGATTACCGGATTGTGTGGTGTTTGTCTATTTCACACAGTCGCTTTACACGCTCAATACAGATACTCACCACTTTTGCATATAAATCATAATTTGAAGTCATGAATTTCAAGTAGAAAGGAAATTGTAACTTTAAGTCATCATTTTAGTTCAAGAAGCTGAGTGTGTATCACATACGTAAGAAATATAAATTTTCCTACCAGATTAGCTACGGACTCAATGGCTCTGAGCAGATAACTGGAAAGAGCTGCATATGTAGCAATTGACGGAGGAGAAATGCTAAATATATAAAAAATTCAGCATAATTTTTTACAATATTTAAGTTGACCAAATTTATACTAATTTTTACCAATATTTATTGATATTAAATTTTTTTACCCACTATTAATAATTTTGAGATGCGCAGGTTTTTTTTTTTTTTTTTCTAATAATAAATGTTTTAATAACTTTCTCTGATGAGAGTCGTTGATAAACGTAGTCTTGTGACATGAGTCACGTGACTCATGTCCAAATTCCAAAGAATCGGGTCCCAGTTTCTAACTTTCTCTAAAAAGAAAGTGAAAAAAAAAGTATTGGGTCCCAAGGCGCACTAGTACTTACCAAAGGTAAGAAAAAGGTTTTTACCAAAAAAAAAAAAAAAAATGAATAAAAGTTCGTCGAAGTTCTACTCACAGTCTCACAAGTAGCGTTGAATCAGCCCCTCATCAGCTAAGTGGTGCTTATTTTGTAATTTTTTCGGCTCCTGTGGCTGTGGTTTTAGCTTGGACTGTTTCTCTTCAATTATTTTGGCCAGGACTCTCTTTTCAAATTTGCTTTTTTTTTTCTTTTTTAATGTTCATATTTTAGAGTTTATAGTTAGTCTTCCTTAAATTTTTAGATTGGTCTAAATAGTTCAAAAGAAACTAATCACTTAAACCTTTTTTTAGACTCATGGCCCCTCCATAGTCCAAATACAGCACAACAAAAAATTCACAAATTACCAATATCATAATTCAATAACTCAACCAAAAAAATCTCATAGAAAAAAAAATTCCTTACGGAGGTGACAATAATTTATATAACTTTTTAATTGATTTGTAAATTATGAGAAAGTCAATTACAATATTTAAATTTTTTTCAAAAGATAAAATGCAAAATTCTTTTAAAAGCCACTATTGATGATGTAGCATTGCCAACTCTTAGGGTCCGTTTGGATTGAACTTATTGAGTGCGTTTGGACTCAGCGTTTTGCTGAGTCCACGTTTCACGTTTTGCCCTTTTTTTTTTTTTTTTTTTCCCCGGAAAAGTGAACAGTAAAATCACATGATTTTACTGTTCAGGAGACAAAAAACACTGTTCATGCACTGTTTTGCACTGTTCACGCACTAAAAAATATTAAAAATGGGTCCCACGGTACTATTTACACATTTAAAAATTATTTTGCTACAGTATTTCAGTTTTCAATTTTCAGTTTTCAGTTTCAGCAACAATAAGTTCAATCCAAACTCACCCTATAAAAAAATATATTTAAAAAAAAAGAAAAAAAAAAAAAACTTAGCTTAAAAGGCTTATCATAGCGAGGTCTCTTTTTAAACTCAGAAACACCTCGTGTTTCTTCATGGTCCTCAGGTTAACCATGTCCTCGGGTAGTAGCAGAGCATGCTCTACACATCTACTACATACCTGACCTTTCCTTTTTGGAAATCCCTAATTGATGAGTTCGTAGGGAGAGGGGACCCATCTAGCACTAGGGGGGGTTCCAGTTTGGAACCCTAGCATGAAGATCTCGTCCCTTATCTCTAGGTGCTCCATCGCCTAGGGACTTTGCTTGGCTAGTCTTGGCTACCTTGGCCCCTTTTTGAGGCTTCATCTCCTTGGGGAGGCCACATTGGCCCTCTTCAACTACCTCTTTCCCTTTTTGCTCTCATATCTTCTTCTTATTAGCAATCTCTTGCTGGAGGTCATGAGGAGTGGGAAGACGGGAGAGTTTAGTTTGAGCAGCTACCTTGGGCGCCTTTCCCCCAACTTGGGACTCCATCACTTCCATAAGGCTGGCCTTGGGTTTGCGTTGTATCCCCATATCTTCTTGTATCTGACTCACTTGGGCAGAAGGGGAGTAGCTAAAATCCTCGATAAGAACTTCTGAGGATTGAAGGCAGCTGAAGACTTCAAAATCATCTTCGAATTCGGAGATATCAACTACCTCTTCCTCTTCCTTCATGGTAGGTTGTGATAGTGTGGCCTCTTCCTTGACAGCTCATTGAAATGGCAATGCTAATATGGGTACGCCTTCAAGAATAGGGTCGATGGTGAGGACGCCTTCTGGGATGGGACCGGAGATAAGGAAGCCCAGAGCAAAGACACTTATTCGGTGTAGGCGGGGGTCCTTTGCTTTAATTACGCACTTGGGTGCCTGGAAGCTGGACAAGATTGGCATGTATCCTAGGATTAAGTGGGCCACTCATAGTTGGCCGTCCTTGTGTACAAAAACCTCGACCTTGAGTATTTTTTCTAGACTCTCCTCGTTGACCAGGTTGAAGTTTGGTTCGGCAGCGTGCTTATCTGCAAAACCATCAGGAAAACAAAAAAGCTGTTAAAAACAGGAGTGGAACAAATCAAGGGGGTAACTTTAAAATAATCGTCATAGACCTAAAACCCCACTGGTTGCCCCTCTCTCGTCAGGTAGGGGAGGCCATCGTGCCATTCCCCTGACACGATCAAGAAATCCTTATTCAGGCCTTTGTTGGATTCAGGGAGGCATTGGATGAGCCTAACCTCAAGGTACCTATATTTTAGGTAATACCCCCACCCCTTTAGGTGGTGAAGGTTGTAAACCCAGTTGACATCATGGTGGGTAAGCCCTAAGCCTATCTTTTCATTAAGGACATCTACACTCCCTAAGATCCTAAACATGTTTCAGCGCTGGATGGGAGCTAACCTATGAGCCCTAAGGTAGTTCCTAGTTACGGTGCCCATGGGAATTCTCATCTCACCCCCTATAAAGGCAATCATTGGGATCACCACTTTTCCCTCTTGCCTTTTCTCATGACATTCTCCTTCCTTACAGTACCTAATGGACACTCCTGAAGGAATCCTATACAGAGCTCTAAAACTCTCTATTCCCTCCTCGGAGTCTACCAAATAAGCGAATCTACCCATTCCTAAGAAAGGTTTGGAGGTACTAAGAAGATTAAGAGAAATAAGAGGAGCTGAGGAGGAAAAGACTAAGAAAAGAAAAGCAAATGGAAAAAGTAAATGAAGAGATTTGTAAGGACTTACGTAAAAAAGGGAACTAATCTCCTCAGACTAACTCTTGGTATTTATAAGGGCACAAATAGTTTGGGTAAATCTGAAGGTTCGGTGTATGAGTGCTAAAGTGAGATGAATAATTGATTTGAGTGGTATTTATATCAAAGAGGGAGTTACAAGCGGGAAAATTCTCGCCCGGGTTCTAGAAAAACCTTAGCTATTGGATCAACGTCTCACCGTAAAACGTGGGGAACATGGAGCTGCAAAAATTTAATGAGGACATGTCTCGTATGCCAAAGCATTAAGAGCATGCCTTAGGCAGTGAAAAGTGCGTTTGCACAGCGAGAGATGATGTATGATGGGTACGGAGTAACTATAGTGACATTGAGATCCTCCTTTCTTCCCAAGGAGCCAGTAAGAAGAATCTGGAGGGGCTATTGTAAGGGAGGTAGGCCCAGGAATACATATCCATGTATATGTTGGGCCAGGAGCCTAATTCGAGGACATTAAATAGTTCGAGGACCGGTAAACATCTTCCTAAGAATCCGTGTTGGTAAGTAAAGAGGTGAAATCTAATCAAGGTCATCTAAAAAGATGGTCTGAGGAGGAATGCCTCCTCAGCTAAGCAAAGCCGAGGTTAGAATGTATGGTCTGACATCAAGAGCAATGTTCCAGACAATTCCACTAATAAGGATAGGTCTCAAGAAGGAACATGATATAGGGAGACTATGAAATATCTAAAGGAAAAGCTGCTACCATTGCATTAAATACTCTGCTGCTAATTCTTTGGCCGCATTAATGAGGAAGTGATACCTGAACTGTAACTTTCAGCCTTACAGCTACTACCCAAAGACCAGGATGAACACCAACAATCTGGTATGCACGTGGAAGGTGGAGATGAATGGGTAAGATAGTATAAAATGGAAGGGATACCCTGAGAGAAAAGGATCGAAAATAAAGAGAAAAACAATGTAGCAATCAAGAATTGAACTTGTAATCTAACTTAAGAAGAATATATAAGAACTGATCTCATCGGACTATGCCGAGGACGATTTTCTTTAAATTAAATCAGTCTATATTCATTTTCTTATCATCTGAATCCATTTTACTTGTTGTCTGATTCATTAAAACCCAGTTTTCCAACTCACTTTCTACAAATTCAGTGTATTGGGCTTTTTGGACCTAAGTTCATTTATCCTTTAGGCTAGGGACTTAAATTGCATCCTTACATCTGGGAATAAGAAGTGTTGTAGTGGAATAATTAAACCTATTTAAAAGTTTGGTTGTAAGTTGCAAAATTAGAATAAAACTTAAAATCTATTTTAAGAAATATCTTACTCATACAATTATATTTCCTAGAAAATAATATTTTTAAATTCGAGAGAGAGATGGGTTATTTTTTTTATGATTTTTTATTTCCATAATTGTTACATGAATAAGGAAAGTTTGTTTATTTGAAAATATATTAAGGTACACTATATGTGAATTACAATATGAATGAAAATCTTTATTACTGGAAATAAACTATATTTTAATGCAATAACTAAACATATTCATTAGTTTGGTTATGAGTTGTAGCATTAGAATAAAACTTAAAATCTATCTTACAAATATCTCACTCATAAAATAATATTTTTTAATTTGAGAGAGATGAGTTATTTTTAATGATCTTTTATTTTCATAATTGTTACGTGGATATGGAAAGTTTTTTATTTGGAAATATATTAATATTAGAAATTATTACACATACTAAGGAATATCTATTCCTCATAAGGTATGAATATTTAGAAAGAATGACTATTCCTTGTAATAAAAATATAATCAAACTATTGAATAACTAAACTATAGAAATAACTATTATATTACAGTGTCTATTACAGTCTATCAAACATGCCCTTAACATTAGAAATTATTTTGCCTACTAAGGAATAGCTATTACAAACCTTTTAGATAGGAAAAATTATTTCTCATTTTAAAAAATAGCTATTCATAAGGAATTATTATTCCCTGTAATAAACACATAATCAAACTATTGAATAGATAAAACATAGAAATAATTATTACATTACAATGTCTATTACAGTCTACCAAGCATGCCCTAAAAGTTTTTAAGAGGGAAGAGAATAGCTATTGCATGCTGAAAAAATTACTTTTCTTGAAGAAAATATAAAAGTTTATGAGGAAGTTCATGAAGATCTCATTATAGAAAAAGATCCTAAAATCAAGATTGTGGTAATAGTCTACCAAACATGCCCTAAAAGGTTTTAAGAGGGAAGAGAATAGCTATTGCATGCTGAAAAAGTTACTTTTCTTGAAGAAAATATAAAAGTTTATGAGGAAGTTCATGAAGATCTCATTATAGAAAAAGATCCTAAAATCAAGATTGTGGTAATAGTCTACCAAACATGCCCTAAAAGGTTTTAAGAGGGAAGAGAATAGCTATTGCATGCTGAAAAAGTTACTTTTCTTGAAGAAAATATAAAAGTTTATGAGGAAGTTCATGAATATCTCATTATAGAAAAAGATCCTAAAATAAAGATTGTGGAGGAGATTATATATTATTGAACATCCTATTATACAGAAAGATCTCGAAGTCGAGATGGCATAAAGCATAGAAGAAGAAATAGAAAAGGAAATTGTTAAGCAGCTCGATGATTGTCAATCTCATGATCCTAATATTTTAGTAGTAGGCGATACAGCACATTTTGATGATTTTATTGGGTTTGAAAGATTTGACATGGTCATTGACTCGTATTTAGTAAATATTGTCAATTGCATGAAGGCTAAGGAAAGAGAACGAATCCGAAGTTAATTTGTTTCCTCAATTGATGAGTTGCAAGTATGGAAAGAAAATCAAGGGACTCAAGTATTCCAAGTATTTGTTTGTTAGGCGTGGAAGTTTTCAAATCTCAACTATCAACTCAAGGGCAAGTTCTTTTTCAAGTGGAGTAGTCTAGTGTAGGACAAAATCTACTATTTAATTTTTGTAATTTATTAATTTTAGTATTTTTATATAATTTTCGTTATTTTAGTTCTAGAGTATTTATTTCCTTATTTTTAGGTGTTTTAAATATTTTTTAGGTCAAATTTGGTTCCTATTATGGTTAGATACTATTTAGAATTTATTTTAGAATATATTTTCTTGTCTGTCAAGTTTTACATAGCCTTTAAATTGACCTCCAAGTCTATAAACGTTTTTAAGAATTATTGAGATTAATAAAAATTCAATCTTTTGTCTATTGTTTCTCTGGTGGATATCAAACTCCTTTCTCCTTGTGGATTCAAGGATTCTCGTGAATTCAAAGTTATTTTTTTAAAAGCAAACATGTTTTGTTTCTAAAATCTAGAAGTAGACATGTTCTGCTTCTTGTTGACTCCACATCCTGCATCATAAGAGTGTTAATCAAGCATGAATGATGTGACAAGTGCTAATCCCAAGTGAGAATTTGGTTGTCCAACAAATCATTCACCTTATTAGTTCTCGGGCTCGAGTTAGGGATGATGGGGTCATCTAGCGCATGAGTTTGACTTTTCAAGATGAAAAGTGAATCACTCCTAGAATTTGACCTTTTTTGTTAAATAAAAAAAATGATGTCGCAAGTGCCCGAGAGAGAGAGAGATATGGTTTTTTTTAAATAAAGTAATATGATACAAAGGTGCTCATGGAATTTACAATGAAAAAACATTTGAAATACTATTCTAGGAATAGCCAAAAGAAAGATGTAGTGACTGGGTGAGTTAAGTCGGATGGTACCTCTTCATGCCTTAAGTGCTTGGGAGAACTTGGAAGCCTCGGTTCAAACCCCTGGGAATGGGTTAGGTAGGGTATTTATGTAGTAAATTTCTAACCAGTTCAAAATAAAAAGAAGAGAGAGATGGAACGTATGATGTCACGTGGCTTTTGTTTTGCAGTTTTTTGTATCGAAGTTTACATGTGGAGAAATATCTCTTTTTTTTTTTTTTTTTTGATGGAATGTGGAGAAATATCTCAGTGATTAATTAAATTATACATGGCATCCTGTAACTTATTATAAAATTCGATTCACTTTTATAAATTTTGATTTCATTTCGGTATTGGAAGTTTGGAACTATCACTTTTAGATAATATAGTCATTTCGTCTCACTCTATCACATTGTGCTGTTCGCTGTCCCAAAAATATCGCCATTTGGTATTTTTTTTAGTTTCTTAAATTAAAAAACAAATCCAAAAAAACTAAATGTTGACACTTTTTGATCACGCCATGTGGTAAAATTTCATTGGACAACCTATGTAACGTCAACATTATAATAGATCTTGGAGTGGGAACAATGGTTACGTGGGGTGACTTCTGTTGGCTATTGGGTTTGTGGAAAAATTCCATTGAACAACCTATGTAACGTCCACATTATATTGTTGAATGTTCGGTTTGTGAGTTCAAGCTGTGGGCAAACATTGTGGTGTACTGTATATACAGACAGAGACGTGTTTGGTCGGTTTGAGACTGTGAGTGCTCTATAAAAGTTTTTTGTTTTTTTCTTAAGAAAACATATGCATCGAAAACAACCAACCAACCAACCAACTGGTAATTTTTTTTTTCTCCTCCTCCTCTGAGTTACGAACAATGGTAGTTTGACAGTCAGTTCGATGGAGAGAGTAAGTTGTAGAATTTTTTTTTTCACATGTATGTCAGTAAGTTGTGAATGATGGTAAAATGATGTGGGTCATATGAAAAAACATAATTTTTAACCTCAAAAGAGTTGTAAAAATTGCAGTGGCTGAAACATTATTGGTAGTTTGATGATATCACGAGTGCTTACGAGAGAGAGAGAGTATGGTCTTTTAAATAAAGTAATACTGAGGTGCTAGTGGAATTTTCAATGCTGATAACTTCAAACAGAGAAAACAAGAAAGGGGCCCAGAATCCCTCTACCCACAAAGCTTTTGGAATTTTCAATGAAAACAAATAAAAGACGGTTGAAGTACTATTCCCATACCGACCAAAAGAGAAATGTATGTGTCTGTTTGGAACAGTTATTTGGCTTTTGTTCAAATTTTTTTGCAAAAAGTGTATTAAAGTATTTTTGTACACTGAAAAAATTAGAAAAAAAAATGAGAAAATGTAAAATTTTAAAAAGTTGTACTTTAAAACTAGAAGTTAAAAGTTGATGCCAAATAGACACTACGATGATTGATGTCACGTGGCTTCCTTGTGCAGAAAAAAAAAAAAAAAAAAAAAAAAAAAAAAAAAAAAAAAAAAAAAGTATAGCGCGTAGTTCACATGTGGAGAAATATCTCTAGCCCTCTTAGAGCATTAGCATTGGAAAATGCTAATGTTACTCTATTTTACCATTTCAAAACCTCATTTTATCATTATACTATACCATTTTACAATACTTCTAGCATCCCAAAACTCCATTTTTATTAAAATATTATTTTTTAATCTATTTTTATTATTTCTTTCTAACTGTCACTCTTTTTCAGTTTGTAGCTTACCTATGATTTCCAACAGTCACATTTTGCTGGGTTCCGCAACAATAGTTTCACACTAATATAATTCACAACAAAACTTATATAATTCACCCAAATATCCAACACATATGCATCCTAATCAAAATATCAAACCCGAAAACCCAGCAACACCAAATCAATCCCTTCTCACTTTAGCATCAATAGCCCAACTTTTCCCATCTGAATAATGACAATAACATTCACAGCCTTTGTAACATTCAAACATTCAAACATAAGACAAATAAAAAACCCCTCTTCTCTTTAACAGCCTTTCAAACATATCACAGCCTTTGTAACATTCAAACATTCAAACATCACAACTGAATAATGACAATAAAAAAACCCAAGTGTTGAGGTAATCCAAGTATTCATACGACAAATGTCGGCAATAGTTACTAACTGCCATACAACAAGTGTTCATATGACAAACTCAATCCTTTGTAACCCAAGTGTTCATACAACAAACTAACTGCCATGTTTAAGAGTCGGCAATAGTTACTTCCACCTCCACACCAGGCTCAATCGTAATGAAGGTAATCTGCTTAACAACATCTGGGGAGCTAAACAGATCGATAACACGCTTGTGGATACGAAGTTCAAATCTATCCCAAGTGTTGGTACCTACAAACCAGAAACGAAAAGAATTCACAATAATATTCATATAAGGAAATGAACAACACAAAAACATCTTTCATAATAGATACATTTCTAATAACACCTAGCAAACAGGACTCCATCTACTATTCAGATTTATTATGCATGTGCACAACATATCAGGCCTACAGCCATTAAATTGTTCATTTAATTCATTCAGGCAACAATGAAACAAGGTATAGCATGATCAAAACGCAACAACCCATGGCATTCTTAAGGGAAAGCATTAAAAAGGGGTGATAAGCGTCATATTCAGACACTGAAGAATACAATGAGTTGCGCAAAATCTAACTGAAGATTAATCCAGAATTAAGTCACAAGGAATGTACTCAACCTAAATCCACATACAATGTATGGCACTAATAAGCAATGAATGTATCTAACAGGTGACAAAAGGACAGTAATCTTGACATGGGAGCGGCAGATGCAGATATTTATTGGCATTGCAAGGGGCTTATGGTTTCTTCATACCAATCCCTTGGAAAAATTAGTTCATGGAGACATAAAGGTAAAATTAATTCATTTCACCTATAGCTAATGCTAAGTGTGATGTTGCTAATAACCAAAACTCCAATATGTCTCAGTTAGCAAACATATTACTGACTGAGAAACTCGAGCTTAAGATTTCAGACCCCATCTTATCAAACTACAAGTTAAAGAAGACTGCAAGGATGGAAACCACTGCAAATGATGTTTTCAATTTTGGGGTTGTGCTACTTCAACTTTTGACAGGAAGAAAGCCAGAATCTCTGGTTGAAGAGGTATGCTTTAATTGACATGTTGTCTCCCATATAGTCTAGCATGTTACTATTTTATAAGTAGTTTTTTTCACCTAAGATGGTAAATTCCAGCAGATTAGCTGAATATATTTCTATTGTCATTTGCCACTGATACAGGCAAGGAATGCAATAATGAAAGGAGGAAGCATAAGTACCATGGCAGATCCATGCTTAAATGGGGCTTATATTGTAACTGAATTTCAATTTATTATCAATAGCTGTTCAATGTACTACTCCAAATGAACAAGAAAGACCAAACATGGAAGAAGTCTTACAGAAACTTGAAGAAACCCAAATTTTAAGTCTAAACTTCAAATCCAACTGCAAGAATGTGAATGGTGAGCCATTTCTTATTTGTTGCCTTTTTGTTGTCGAAAGATCACCTTTTCCAATCCAATGCCAAATTTAACTCATTTTGAATACAACTTACACAGTTACATTTACACACATTTCCAATACAACACATTCAATGTCAGTGGCCATTTGTTATTCATGTTTTGAACAACATAAAGAATTAACTAAAGTTTAAAATTAAAAGGCCACAAAACATAAATTTTCGTGCTCCTTTTTTCTTTAATCATTTTCTTTCTCACCCCAAAAATAATTAACATGGCCTTAAAATTAAAAGGCCATAAAACACATACATTTTCTTGCTCCTTTCAAATGTTTGCACCATTCAAAGTAAAAGTGATCAAACAATGAACAATTCATCATTAAAAGATGAGCCAAGGGTGAACTACTTGCATGGACAGATTGGGGCTTTGCTTAATGTACTGAGGTATGCCCATTTTCTATTGATTTCTGTTTAAATATTACCTTCACTGGACTGAAAACTGCCACACAAACAGCCACATAGAAGTATAAAACTGAAAAGAGAGAAGGGAGAGAAATAGATAGAGAGAGATACTTACTAGTAATTGAAGATGAACCTGAGCAAACTTTCTGAAGACGCTAAATCAACAACAAAAACTCTGCAAACATCAACAACAATTTTTTCATCAAAACCCAAACACAAACACAAGCTAAATCCCTCTTTTTCGTGTAGAGAGAGAAAAGAAACGCAAACACAAAAACTCTAATACATTGATCAAAACCCACCTTACAGTCAGCACCAACACTGACGGAGTTTCATTTTTGCAAAATCTGAACCCAAACCCAAAAACCCTTGAGAATAGGTGAGGGTGAATCGGTTGAGATGGGTGAGGGTGAGGGTGAATGGGTGAGGGTGAATGGGTGAGGTGAGGGTGAATTAGTGAATGGGTGAGGGTGAATCAGTTGAGATGGGTGAGGGTGAATTGGGTGAGAAATTTCGGAGATGGTGTTGAAGCTTCAGAGATGAGAGAGTAGATGGAGAAACAGAGAAGGAATAGAGAGAGAAGTCCCTGCGCAAAGTGTATTGATGAGAGAGAAGTTTAAGGGGAAAACATCAAAAAATATATTATTTTTGGTACAATACTTGCTACAGTGCAATTCTATGTTTAGAATTGCACTGTAGTAATATTGAAAAAATTTGCAATAGTACTGTTTGCAATCCTCTGATGTGGTTGGTTTTGATACTTAAAATGCTAAATATCCCTTAGATTTGGCATTAGCATTCCCCAATGCTAATGCTCTTATAGGGGCACTGGTGGAAGGCCTGGCTTTTGTTGTCGTCGTCGTCGTGGTAGCTCTAGTTTTGCTTGAAAATATGATTTTTTTTTTTCTTGAAGATTTTGGTTCTCTGAACTAGAATTTAAGTTATAAGCAAGCTTTAGGTGAAACACAGAGTTTAAATTTAATCAATAGTTTCGTGCTCTTATATGCTCTGTTATTGCTTAGAATGACGGAGATTGTGTATGGCCCCTAAATTGATTATGTGATAGTTTCGTGCTTTTATATGCTCTGTAAGATTTTTATCTAATTTTCCCTTATTATTTTGTATGTACTATACTAATTATTCAATTGAATTGAAGGCTTCTTAAAAAACAATAAGTTAAAAGTTCAATTCATTATGAAAAAACATTGTATCCTTCACGTTTCTACCACGCATGATTATGTGATAGCAATGGAGAAAGTTTATCATATTGCTGCAGGCTATCCATGGCAACCAAATGAGTTGCGGCTAAATTCAAGCTTTATTGATGCTTTCATATCAATTGATGGTAGATGACTTAGGAAAAAACCTTGAGCTATATATGAAATAAGCTTACCTATTGGGATAACCGAAAATTTGATATCAATTTGTTGTGGAGACTATGGAGTTATTTATAGTCCATTTATGCAACATAGAAACAGAATATATAATTGTATAGAGAACACAAAGATATGGTATGTTTATGTCTTTTTTATTAGAGTTTCAACTTACTATTGTAGGTTCGCTCCAGATGATTGCTCTTTATTATCAGACTAAAATATCAACTGGTTTTTGGTGTAGGCAGGAATTAAGACTAAAGCACTTGAACTATATATGAAATGAACTTACCTATTGGGGTAATGGAAAATTTGATATAAATTTGTAGTGGAAACTGTGAAGTTATTTATAGTCCATTTAGCAACATAACACAAAGATATAGTGCTCTTTATCATCCGATCAAAATACCAATTGATTTTTGGTATAGGTGGGGATCAAATCCTAAATCTTTTTTTCGAATATAAAAGATTTTACCAGTTGAGCTAATTGAAACCTATAAATATAAAATATAAAAATAAATAAAATGGAATAGCTCCAACAAAAGAGAGAGAGAGAGAGAGAGAGAGGAATTTGAACTCTAGATGTCTCCAATAAAAACGCTAAAAAATATCAGTTGAACTATAAAAGTCTTGGGTACGATATATAAAACTTAAATGACATAATATGATTATATACATATAAAATAAAATAAAAAATTGTTAGTTTATACACTTCTCTAGCATTTATTCTACAGAAACTTGTCATCTTTATTATTGAGTTGCCTAATCTAAACAAGACATGTTTTCCAAGGAGCCCCTAATAAATAAGAAAAGAATTGTCTCCATTTAGAATGTATCAATTTCATGATTCAATGAAAGAGATACATATACTATGGGCAAAATTTAGGTACAGTACCTTAGGTTCCCTTGTAACGCCCCAATTCAATTCAAGAGTAAAGAAAAAAAATGGAAAAAAAAGGTGGAAGTCAGATATTTTAAGGAGCCACACGTGTGACCCCAACTACCCCACTCCCCTCAACCACACATCTCACAAATATCCTCACTCTCTTGCCCGGCCACTCACCTGCTTCTTTCTTCTTCTTTTTTTCATTTTCTCTCCATACAACAAACACTTCTTTTTTTTCATCTTCCTAACAATTTTAGGTTGATCATAGGTTTCACCCAAATTAAAAGCAGAATTAACAATGTCATTCAATTTAGCATAGAATTTATCAAAAGATTCATCATCAGACATTTTGATGCTTCCAAATCTAGAAGTCAATTGCTGCAGTTTATTGATCTTAACTGTCTTTGTGCCTTCATGCACAGTTTGGAAGATTTTCCAAGCAGTATGAGCAACCTCAACATTTGAGATCCTCTTAAATTCCTCCATAGAAACAGCATTGAAGATGACATTCATAGCTTTGCTATTGAAGCCTGCTGCTTCTTTTTCAGAAGTTTCCCACTCACTCACAGGAGTAGTGCGCTTCTGCCATTCGTATTCAATGGAATTCCAAACCCTCTCATCAATAGATTTCAGGAATGCTTTCATCCTTACTTTCCAATAAACATAGTTATTCCCATCAAAGTGAGGAAGAACAACAAGAGAGTGTCCATGCTCCATGACAACAGGGGTCAAGGATCAGCTCAGAGATAAAAAAATCTCTAACAAGAGAGCAACCCGCTCTGAAACCATTTGAATGGTTTTAGACCCCTTAAAACAACCAGATTGGTTAGCCTAGTTAATTAGCCAAATTGTTACTTAGTCAAATTATGCAATTCTAGGTTAAAGCAATCAAATAATCATACCAAACATATAAAGCAACGGAAAAATAAAAGACACAATGATATGATCACCCAGGAAACCACAGGGTAAAAACTTGGGGAGGATTTGACCCACCGATCCTCAAGGCAAACCTGAATCCAATATGAAAGAATTGAAGTTCATACAAAAGGATTTACAAGCTCCCTGCTTGACTTCCTAATGTTACTCACCAGTAGAACTTACTGACACGACCATGTGCAAACTTCGAATCCACAGACTCCTTCTTTATTGGATTCTCTAATCAACTACAAGCACCCACGCTTGATATTCTTTAAGCTTCAATGGTAGCAACCGAGTTGATCATCAAGATGTTGAAGTAATCTCTATCTTAAAAACCCTAAACTTTGTGTAAAGGAAAGCTCCTCTAGATCTCACAAGAGATTTACACAAAATCGCAATGTATGAGCAACAATACAACTGGAGCAACTCTAAAAACGTGGCTAGGGTTTTTCTTTATATACCTAGGGTAAAAACAAAAAACCCAAAACGTTTAATGAGTTAGGGCTGAGCTGGAATATTCTGCAGAAAAACATTCTCCCCGAGATTCGATCGATCGAGCCAGGCCGAAATGCACCAATGCATCTGCAGCCACTCGATTCCAACTTTACATGAAATACCCAACTTTGAGCAAGTCTAAATAAGACTAAATAACCTGTTTTGATCATGGTTTGCCAACAATACAAATTAGAGTTCTAAATACATAAAATCCTAAATCTTTAGAAACTAACAAACTCCCCCTTTGGCAATCTGTGACAAAACACAAACAATAAGCTCAAAGTTTACAATTAAAAAACCCTTTACAAAAATAATGCTCATAAAAACTAAATTCAATTCTAACTACTATCCATCAGTTGCAAGTGTAGACAGCAGCTCAATTGAATCAACCTGTATATTCCTGAAATACTCAACAAACGCATAAATGTATGTGTGACAGAAAATAGTATATAAGCAGGTATAACATTCTTGTATGATTCACACAACACATAATAAAGACATATATCAATGAATAACTCATAGAATATAAATCAATAAATAGTGAATCCAAAGAAACAAGAATCAAATAAAAAAAATATATCTATCAATGTTACTCCCACTAACATGAATATCCCAAAAATGATATACAAGGTGAAGCGCCTAAATACAATCTACTCCACAAAACAAACAAAATCTCCTTAACTACAAAACTCCTTTACAAACTCTACTCCCCCCTTTTTGTGACGGAATGCCAAAGGGCAATCACAATCCATCATCAAGAGGAGGTGGTGAAGGCGAACGAAGATGCGCTAGATCAGCTCGTAAAGCTTGGATCTCGTCAAAAAGGTCCACCAAAAGCTAACCATGAGCTGCCTGAACGGTCATGATAGTCTCCAAAGTACGACGGATATCAAAGTCATTTGATGGAGGTGGAGGAACAGCAGCAGCAGCAACATCAAGATCAGGAACAGCCTCACCAGCAGGACCTGTAGAAGAAGAGGGAGAAGGTGTGGACCCAGAAGGCTCAGACCTAGGGTGTTTAGAGCTAACTCGAAAAGCAGCCCTCTGTCTAAGAAAAGATGCACCTATAGGAGCAATCATATGAACGGGCTCAGAGGAAGGGAAGCCACCAAGATCAAGATAAACTAAAATCCTATGAATGAAAATAGGATGAACAAGAGCATGAGCAGAAGATGAACTCCTATAAACTCAGTTCAAAGAACGAAGAAACAAATGGGGAAAACTGATAGGAGCATCAGTGACAAGAGCGTACAAAAATACACACCGCTCGAGAGGAATGGTGTGAAGATGAGAAATGGGCCAGATAGAGTGACAGGCTATCCTAAAGAAGAGATAGTGTAACGCAAAAAGCTCAGCAGTGGTGATCCGAGGATCAAAACCCCACTGGATAGATGACCCAGTGATGTAAGACATGACATCACTCAAAACAGGAGACTCATCATAAGGATAGACAGGGTGCTGTACCAAAGGTACCCCTAGAGCATCAGCCACTACCTTAGAAGTAATGGTGTACTCTACGCCTTGTATCCAACTCTTTACCAAAGTGTTAGAATCATAGACATGGATAGAGATGTTTGAGTAGAACTCTCTAATCAAGGTAGCAGGTGGAGGAGGATCAGAAATATCCACCAAGGGTAATCAGCCTCTACGCTTAAAGTTTGCCCTAATGGCAGGATCAAGCTCATCTAAGATGACAGAACGCTTAGACCATATTTTCCTCTTAAGGTTCAGCTTATCATAAATCTCTTGGTTTTTCTCACTAGGAAATTTCTCTCGGTCAAAGGGAGGAGGGGAAGGAGTAGATGAGGTGACAGACCTATGAGCCCTAGTTTTCCTAGGCATGATGCTAAGGAAAGGACAGAGACACAAGAGAAAACCAATAACAAAAATAAAAAACCAAGGGCAGACTGTAAGTTAGCACAAGAAAAATATAGAGCAAAAATCTATATGATGCATGAACATTTAAAATGGCATGATACATGTACTAATGCAGTAAACAAAGTTCAATTGCACAAAATTGGCTTGAATACAGAGTTTCTAACAAAAACCCCAAAATTTTGAAAACTACTTGAAAAATTTTGAAGAACATGGATGAATTAAGCATTACAAAACATTACACATAGATTATAATGCTTAATTACATCCAATCAACAAGTCAATTTCATAAATTTCAACCTAATTGAACAAAATCTCCAATTCGGAACTAAACATAAACCCTAGAATTTTCAATTTCTCACAAAACCCAAAATTGATCAAATCAAATAATCACAATCAAGTTTATAACATGTCCCCATAAAAACCCATTGATCAATTGCATAAAATTGGGCTTGCAACATTAAAAATCTCAAAAATTTAGAGGTCCGAAAATTTTAGAGAGAATGCATGAAAAATGCATGAAAAATGCAAATAAACTCAAAAAAAAGAGGGGCAAAAGAGACTAATCGGCTTGAGGAAAGAGAAACTTAGCAAAAAATTTGGAGGAAAACGACAAAAAATTTGTTGTAGATCCTTGCCTTGTCAGAGAGAGAAAAGAGGTTTGAAAAAAACTTTTGAAAAGTAAAGTGAATCAGTCAAAGAACACTATTTGAAAAAGCTGATTCATGACTTTCGATTGATCGAAAATTACTTTCGATTGATCGAGTCACTCCGAAATTTTTAAAAGGAATTTTAAAATTTTCGATCGATCAAAAAACAGACTGGATCGATTGAAACAGGCAGCAGATCATAGTATTTTGGAAAAAAGTTACAGTTTTGAAAACCTCAAACCAATTTTTGAAAAAGAACTCCTCAAAGCATTGAAATCAATGAAACACAATGCATGAGTATGAGATGAAATGGAATGATTTTTCAAAAATCCAAATTTGTAATCCCAGTTTCTCCCAAGAAAGTTTCAGCCAGTTCATCCTTTAATTTCTCAGGCAAAATAATGTGTTGCATAACTCTCAAGATATTTTCAAACTTGGTTGGTCAGACCAAAAACACACACAATAACATGTACAGTGTTTAGAAAAGAGTAACTCGTGTAGTGTGTGCAAACTAGCAAAAGCTTGAGATACATGTGAGGTGATATGTGAATAGAAATCAATCACAAAGTCTACAAAATCCATCACATAAAATTTAAAAGAGACTATCACCTAAAGAGTTACATCATATAACTTTCACATCTCCTAGAACATAAGCTTACAATCATGTAAGTTTCTTGAATTTAGCCTCTTAATTATGTGAATTGGCATCAAGCCTAATAGTACACACCAGTTTTAATTAATTGAATTGGCATCAAGCCTAATAGTACACACCAGGTTTTAAGCATTAAACAATTAAACTGAGGCTACACCTTATTTTTTTTTTTTTTTTTTTTGGGTGCATGTGCTACACTTTCTCAAGCACAAAATCTTATGATATGCACTAAGGTATTCATGATTGGCTAGTGAACAGTGGTGAGATGGTTATTTATGCCTTTCTCGAAAGGATCAAGTCCGACAGTCAAATAACATGCAACTTCAAGATTAAGACAAAGTGATAAACACCATAAATATCTTTCTCACACAACATGCACTACAAAACTTCAACTAGTCAAGTGCAAAAGATAAGCTCATCAAAACTAAACAAGGTACATAAGATATGTTATGTGAAAATAAATTGACCAACCTTGTCTTCAAAGACCAAGAACAATAGTGCCAAACACAATTTGCTTTTCCCTTTTATTTTTATTTTTATTTATTTATATATATTTAAAAGAGAAAACAAATAAATCCTAGAATGAAATGCATAAATGTAATGCAATGAAAATCCTAGAAACAAACAAAAACAATAAAAATCAAAGAACAATGGTCACAAAGGAATGAGCAGTGAAGCACAAGGACCATGTCAAAAAGACTCAATTAGGACGAGTCTTTTGCATCCAAAACCTTTTAGATACACCATGAGCATTGGAGTTCTTATTCACATTAGAGTGATTTCCAACTCCAGGATTGGAATAAAGGTTCAACGCCTTTACCAATTCACCAATAAGTGTCATAGGATCTTGTGCTTGAGGCACAGGCACCCTTGGTTTGTTTGCTCTCTTAGCAGTTTGAAGCTTGTAACATTTTGGACGAATGTGTCCAGAATTTTCACAATAATGACAAACTCAAGCAAGTTTACCATGCATCTTGTCCATAGAAAGAGTAGAATCCTTAGGTTTAGACTCTCTCAGATTAACCCTAATGTTCCTAGGAGGTGAAACTTCTACAGGTTTGACAACCTCACTCACAGGGGGTTTGATAGTTTCACTCACAACCTCACTTACGGAAGGTTCAGAAGAAGAAGAAGAAGGAACAAAGTTCGTGGAATGTGGTGCAGAATCAAAGATGCTTTCAACATATCCTAAACCAGATTTGTCTGAAGGATACTTTTGAACATTCAACATTTGATCAAGTTTAGAACTAACAGATCTTAGCAACAGATAAATCATATTCCAAAGTTTTAACTTTATCAAGCAAAAGCATGTTTTCAGATTTAACATTGTTCAAAAGATAATTAGCATCAAACAGTTTAATAAGCAAAATTTTCTTTTCAAGCTCAAGAGATTCAATTTTCTTCAGGCCAAGTTCAACATTCATAGCATCCTTTGCAGCAATTTTGCAAAGTTTATTGTAGGCATCTTAAAGATCTGCATCCTCAAAGAGTTCCCCATAAGAAGGGTTCTCTTCAATAGATACGCTTTCATTGACTACAACTGTAGCAGTGAAAGCAATGAAGTTTCCATCCTCATCACATCCAGACTCATCATCAGAAATTTCATTATCACTAAGGGTTACAGCCATGGCTTTACCCTTAGTCCTCAAGAATGTAGGACATTCAGATTTCACATGACCATACCTTTGACAGCCAAAATACTGAGGACCCAAAGAATTATTTGAAAATTGATCAACTTTTTCTCTAGGTTTTTCAAAATTATTCACCTTAGTGGGATCATTCTTCCTAAAATTTCTAAGTTCAGCAGTGTTTGTACCTTTTGCCTTTCTGTTGGTATTCCTAAGAAAGTTTTTAAAGTTCTTGACAAGGTATGCAATCTCTGTAGCAGAGAGCTCATCATCAAATCCACCACCATCAACATCATCAACTGACTTAAGAGCCATTGATTTGGATTTGTTCACTTTAGGTAGGTTAGACTCATAGGACTGAAGAGATCCTACAAGCTCATCAATAGGGATAAAGTCCACATCCTTACTTTCAGTAATGGCAATCACTTTGGGTCTAAAGTCTTCAGTTAAAGACCTAAGAATCTTCCTAACAATTTTAGGATGATCATAGATTTCACCCAAATTAAAAGCAAAATTAACAATGTCATTCAATTTAGCATAGAATTCATCAAAAGATTCATCATCAGACATTTTGATGCTTTCAAATCTAGCAGTCAATTGCTGCAGTTTATTGATTTTAACTGCCTTTGTGCCTTCGTGCACAGTTTGGAGGATTTTCCAAGTAGTATGAGCAACCTCAACATTTGAGATCCTCTTAAATTCCTCCATAGAAACAGCATTGAAGATGACATTCATAGCTTTGCTACTGAAGCCTGCTGCTTCTTTTTCAGAAGTTTGCACTCACTCACAGGAGTAGTGGGTTTCTGCCATCCGTATTCAACGGAATTCCAAACCCTTTCATCAATAGATTTCAGGAATGCTTTCATCCTTACTTTCCAATAAACATAGTTATTCCCATCAAAGTGAGAAAGAACAACAAGAGAGTATCCATGCTCCATGACAACAGGGGTCAAGGATCAGCTCAGAGATAAAAAAATCTCTAATAAGAGAGCAACCAGCTCTGATACCACTTGAACGGTTTTAAACCCCTTAAAACAACCAGATTGGTTAGCCTAGTTAATTAGCCAAGTTGTTACTTAGTCATATTATGCAATTCTAGGTTAAAGCAATCAAATAATCATATCAAACATATAAAGCAGCGAAAAAATAGAAGACACAATGATATGATCACCCAGGAAACCACACGGTAAAAACCTGGGGAGGATTTGACCCACCGATCCTCAAGGCAAACCTGAATCCACTATGAAAGAATCGAAGTTCATACAAAAGGATTTACAAGCTCCCCACTTGACTTCCTAATGCTACCCACTAGTAGAACTTACTGGCACGACCACGTGCAAGCTCCGAATCCAGGACTCCTTCTTTCTTGGATTCTCCAATCAACTACAAGAACCCACGCTTGATATTCTTTAAGTTTTAATGGTAGCAACCGAGTTGATCATCAAGATGTTGAAGTAATCTCTATCTTGAAAACCCTAAGCTTTGTGTAAAAGAACGCTCCTCTAGATCTCACAAGAGATTTACACAAAACCACAATGTATGAGCAACAATACAACTAAAGCAACTCTAAAAACGTGGCTAGGGTTTTTCTTTATATACCTAGGGTAAAAACAGAAAACTCAAAACGTTTAATGAGTTAGGGCTGAGCTGGAATATTTTGCAGAAAAACATTCTGCCAAGATTCGATCGATCGAGCATTTCCTTCGATTGATTAAGCAAGGCTGAAATGCACCAATGCATCTGCAGCCACTTGATTCGAACTTTACATGAAAGACCCAACTTTGAGAAAGTCTAAACAAGACTAAATAACTTGTTTTGATCATGGTTTGTCAAAAATACAAATTAGAGTTCTAAATACATAAAATCCTAAATCTTTAGAACCTAACATAAAACACTTTATTTGTGAGGTTAAATACTAGGCTTGCCTAATCAAAGTGCTTATTTGGCGATTCCTAATTTGTAGCTAGATACAATTTCAAGCTTTATGCTTATTGTGATAGGTTTGCTTGATATTGTTTAGGTTTTAGCTAATCTCCTTTGGCGCTTGGAGAATTAGGTCATTTTACGGGTTGTAAGGTAAGTAGCTTTTTAATGGGATTTTTGAAAAATAGCCATGTTGCATAGAGCTCTGACTTACTTTGGGAGTATATTTAATGGAATTATTATGATAATTCCTTATGTTGGTACTTGATATGATTTATTTGGATTGTATTGTTCAAAAGGGAAAAATCTACAGGTACCTTTGAGATGTTTTCTCATGCTTTGGACCCTTTTGGGTTCAGGGCGTGACATCCCTACTTAAAATTTTGACATCTGTCCAATTTAAGATACTATACCTTAGGTTCCCTATTTAAAATTTTGACATTTGTCCAATTTAACAATCCAAACAAACGGCATTAAAACTATTTTTTTTTCCTTCTTTTTCCTATACTGCAACTGCAATAGAACCCATGGCTTCAAATTTCAAATCTTTCGAATTGTAGGATTTGTGCCTTTTGCTAAAGAATAAATCCAAATAAATCCAATAGTCACTAGCTCACTGCAACTAAAACCATATAAAACAATAAAAATAACCATGAAGATAGTAGAGGTACTCCTTTTGAGAGAACAAAAAGGAAAACAAAGATGTCCACTTATATTAAAAGTTAAAACAACTTTCAAGGAACTTATGTGTAGCAAAGATTATTTAATTGTAAGGGATTGCAGCCCATCAGTTGTAAACTCATTCTCATCTTAGTCCATCAAAAGCTATGCTTTCTGCTTTCCCACGGTGCTCCTCAAAAGCAAACAAAAAAGCCCTAGCAAAAAAATAAAGAAGAAAGGAGAAAATAAAGAAGCCGGTGGTTTTTTATCATCGGAAAAACTATGGAAACCCTAACTTTAACTATTCTAACACTAGATCTAGCCAGAAACCGGTGGTCTGGTAGGAAAAGAAGAGGTATGTCACCACGGTGGTGTCGTCGGTCTCGAAGAGGTTGAGCTTTGCAAACAATTGGAGAGTGACGAAGACCGGTTCGACGATGGAGAAGGTGACAATTTTGAGAAAAGGCGAGTCGTTGGACTCAAAGATCAAGAGCGAGTCTAGGAAGGAAGCTTTCTGCCTTTTTCCCCTTTTTTCCTTATTTTTTTGCCGGGGTTTTTTTGTATTAGGACATATGTGGATCATGTTAGGAACATATGTCAATATTTTATGTAGTTGGCTAATCATTTGACAAAACACACTTTACTTGTATTTGGGTAGATCTAGGTTGTATTTAATACTTCAAGAAACAAGAGTTCAAGTCTAGTATTGAAGTCATGCAAATCTATCTAACAAATAAGTGAAGAAGTGCTGATTTTTTAAAGTTCGATAGTTGTTCGACACCTCTCGACGGCTAGGCTATCTATCGAGCTCTTCAGCTTCTTTTTATCGCAATCTCGATACCTCTTGATAGCTAGGTTGATCAATCGAGCAACTTTCTGTCCCCTCGATAACTCGCAACAGATAGGCTTGATAGTTTCTCGACACCTCTCAATCAATTGAGAATTACGAAATTCAGATTTCTAGATCTGATTTTCGGCCCATGCTTATGTATTTGTGTAGAGTTTTTTTTCTCACAACCATAGACATATATAAGGCTTATTTTAGAGGCCGTCATACAAGAGAATACAAGGAAAACATATGCAAAAGGTGACCGATGCCTTATTCTCTCTGAAATAAGCTACTGCGTCTTTGCGCCTTTGGGTTTTGTAACCAAGTGCTTCTTGATCTTCATTGTTGATGAAGTGAAGAACTTTGCAGCCAACAATATTCTTCAAGTTGGTGTGCTAGTCATGTACTGAGAGCCGTGCATCATTGGTTAGTCACGTACTAGGATTCGTGCATCAAAAAGGGTGGCGTTCATATATTGAAAAGTTCAGAGGTTCTGAAGCAATGGAAGGTTTCTGCTATAAGTTCATCTACGGGGATTGTAGAGTTTAGGGACAAAAGTTTTGTACTAGATCTGAAACTTCTCTTTACTATAGTGGATTGCTTTTTGGTAAGGTTTCCCCTCAGGTTTTTTACTGTGAAACTAGTTTGTTTCATTGGTTTTCCTGAGTCATCATATCTTGTCTTATTTATTTTATTCTACTGCATGATTTTGACATGATATTGATGTTTGTTTATTTTAACAAGGTTTATTCATAATTAATCTAATTAACAACTTGGGTTTAAAACTTATTAATTCTATCAATCGGGGTCTAAATTTCCCAACATTTTGTTTGCTTTTGATGATGATATCTATTTATTCTTCAGCGGAAGGCAAAGATCCTACAATTTGAAAGATCTGAAGCCATGGGTTCTCTTACATTTGCAATGCAGGAAAAAGAAGGAAGAAGCGAAAAAAGAAAAGAAAAGAAAAGAATTTTTAGTTTTAACACCGTTTGCTTGGGCTGTTAAATTATACAGATGTCAAAATTTTAAGGAAGGAACCTAAGGTACTGTATTTAAAGTACCATACCAAAGTTTTGCCCTAATACTATATCATTTAAAATGAATCCATTTCATGTTTAAGTTTGAATTATTATAAATCTAAACAAGTCACGGATCCGTGCACGCATGGAAGAATTTCACATAATTATGTTTTTGAATTCACTATTGTTAGGTTCTAAGGTCTTAGGAGTTTTTGTATTTAGAACTCTAATTTGTAATGTTGGCAAACCATGATCAAAACAGTGTATTTAGTCTTGTTTAGAATTTCTCAAAGTTGGTTTAATGTTGTAAAGTTGGAATCGAGTGGCTGCAGAAGTACTTGGGACTTTCGGCTTGGCTCGATCGATCGAAAATTGCACAGGTTGAATATTCTGCAGATTTTCCAACTCAGCCCTACTTCATTAAACGTTTAGGGTTTTGTGTTTTTACCCTAGGTATATAAACTAAACCCTAGCCACGTTTTTGAGGGTTGTCCATATTGCTTTGTTGCTCATACATTGCTGTTTTGTGTGAATCTCGTGTGAGATCTTTAAGGAAACTTCCTTTACACAAAACTTAGGGTTTTCAAGGTAGAGATGATTTCAACATCTTGAAGATCATTATAGTTGCAACCATTGGAACTTAAAAAGAAAAGCAAGTGGGGAGCTTGTAGCTGATTGAAGAATTCAAGAAAGAAGTAGTCCGTGGATTCGGAGCCTGTTCGTGGTCGTGTCAGGAAGTTTTACTGGTGGGTAGCATTAAGAAGTCGAGCGGGGAGCTTGTAGTCCTTCTGTAAGAACTTCAATTTTTCATAGTGAATTCTGTTATGCCTTGAGAATCGGTGGGTCAAATCCTCTCCAGGTTTTTACCGAGTGGTTTCCTGGGTGATCATATCTTGTGTTATTTATTATTCCGCTGCTTTATATCTTGATATGATTATTTGATTGCTTTAACCTAGAATTGCATAATTTGACTAAGTAACAACTTGGCTAATTAATCTAGGCTACGCAATCTGTGTGTTTAAGGGGTCTAAATTTCCAACAACTATGGTTTAACTTTTTTATTTCTTTTCTTTGGGAACAATGTTTTTAACTTTATTTCTCATTGAACAAGTACACTAAGCGTTTCGATATGTAAGAGATCTTGCCATGAATTGTAACAAATATGAGTTAACTATGGAATTAACAAAACATTCATAAGAATTACATCATAGATAAAACACCATAGCATGAAGTGAGAACAACAAAAAGATCCCAGCAAGAATATATAATTAAACATACCTCATGCCTTGTTAGTCAGATGCCTTCGTAGTTATTGGTTCTAGAAAACCATTAAATCTAACAAACAATTAAAAAATATTAAGTAATTAATACCCACCAGATAAGATGAGGTCAAAAAGATTAGCTCAACCCAAGCATACTTAATTATATGGTTCACACCGTTGACTATTAGACATTTCCTAATGAGGAAAGAGTCAAGATATATACATGGGTCCTTCAATCATTTCAATGTTAAATATACTATGAGTGTAAGGTTAATTTGTGGCTTGGAAAAAGCAACACGAAAACTGCACAATGGCATTCAAGTGGTCCAATTTGATTTCTTTTCTAATTGTGTACAGACTATTAGTGTTTAAAGAAAGGTTCATCCATTAAACAAGAAATTGAGAGCAGTTGAAGAATTACGAAGTCTTATATGCTCCTTCACTGATCCCTCTCTATAAATAGATATATTCCCCGTATGCTGTATTCCCATCCCTCACCCAAGCAAGAAAAATACTACACAATAAGAAAGAACATCAAAAAATATGATGAAAGTTGTAATTGTGGCCATTTTGGCTTTGGCAACCACCCTTGTTTCAGCTTATGACCCTAGTCCACTGCAAGACTTTTGTGTCGCAATTAACAACACCGATTCTGCTGGTATGCACATGCTCTCTCCCTTTTAAATTTTTTTTTTTATGAACTGCAAATCTACATGCTCTCTCATTATTAGCAGTACATAGTAGTGTTATCATCACCTACGTTCTTTCGAGATCATTATAATGAAGTTCTACACATTAATGAAATTATTATCATCACCTACGTTATATCATCCACAATAGATTTTTTTTCTCCTACACGACGAGTTATTTTCCATTATTACAGAACTGTCTTCTTTTTGACAATAAAAACTTTTCTTTGTGTAGTATTTGTGAATGGAAAATTTTGCAAGGACCTAGCAATTGTTATAGCCAACGATTTTTTCTTTCCCAGACTCAATATTCCTGGAAACACAGCTACAAGTAAACTCGGATCAAGTGTCAATCTTGTGAACGTCGATAAATTACCAGGCCTCAACACTCTAGGCATATCATTGGCTCGCCTTGACTTTGCACCATATGGCCTGAATCCTCCCCACATTCACCCACGTGGCACTGAACTTTTGGTAGTTATGGAGGGTACTCTATTGGTTGGATTTGTCACATCCAACCCAAACAAACTCTTTACCAAAGTTCTAAACAAGGGAGATGTCTTTGTATTCCCGATTGGTCTCATTCACTTCCAATTCAACATAGGACAAACCAATGCAGTTGCATTTGCCGGTCTCAGCAGTCAAAATCCTGGGTTGATCACCATAGCAAATGCGGTTTTTGGATCTAATCCTCCAATCAATCCTGATGTTCTAGCCAAGGCCTTCCAGTTGGACAAGAATGTAGTTGACTATCTTCAGAAACAATTCTAGTCAAAGCTCAATTAGTAAAAATATTTGTAATAGGAATGTTGATCCATTACAAAGCAGAGTTTGAACAAAGTATGCCATGACTCCTTAAATGTTATTCCTTAGAAATAATTATTATCAAATAAAATTGTCATAAGATTTTTTTATGTGTCATGGTGTCCAAGTAAATGCAGTGCAATTAGTGCATTACTAAATCTTGAGTACACATTGGATCCACAACGATTGAAATCACAAGCACCTAATACAAAGTTTATATTAAAAATAGATGGCCAACCACCGCACATCTTTGTTGCAATGGTCACTCCACAAGTATAAGTGCTTGTGGGGTGTGAGGGGCAAGGGTTAAAGTTCAAGTCTCTAAGAGGGAGCTTCACACACATATATATACTTAGATTAGGTTAGAGTAGAATTTTTATCTTGTTAAAAAAAAAAAAAAAAAAAGATGGCCAAATTGTGGGCTCAGTAACAACAAGTCTCTAAGAGGGAGCTTCACACACATATATATACTTAGATTAGGTTAGAGTAGAATTTTTATCTTGTAAAAAAAAAAAAAAAAAAAAAGATGGCCAAATTGTGGGCTCAGTAACACTAATCTATATTGGAAAAAAGTCCTAAAGGTAATTAGGGGAAGAAGTTGAGAAACATAATACTTTTTTATCTTTTTATTTTGGATAATTTGACAGTATGGGTGGACAGATTCGAACCCTAGATGTTTCCGCTGGAATCACTAGAAGGTGACTACCAATTGAGCCACAAAGCTCTTCGTGAGAAATGTAATACTTAAGCGGTTCAATATAATTATTTGTGAAATTACACAGAAGTCTTAAAGTTTATATCCTATTTCAAATTAGGAATGTTTGGAAAATTTAGACCCTTGATTGATTTTACTGCAAAACTAATCTACTTGTTAAATTAACTAGTTTTGAACTCATATTGATTTCTAGGTTAGTTACCATAGTAGTAACGTAGATCATTTGGAAAACAATAAACAAACAAACAGCACATCATATGGTGACGCAATGGAAAATCGATGGAAAAATTATTCTGAAGGAAAAACCACGGTGAAAGTTGCAAAACCCTAAGAAAAAATCCACTAATAGAACTGAAAAACTTACAATTAATTGAAACCCATGTTCCTGATTGTTACCTTCAGTAGTAACTTACTCATGTCACCACATGTAGCTTGAATTTTATTAGACTCTTTTATTTTGAATTCCTTCACATGAACAATCCAATCGGCGACTTCAAGTACCAACTTGAAGATTCTTCTAAACAAGTTGACTATGTAGGCATTGTGGCTTCATACATGATATGCACTATTGCAACAACACACCGCATCTGATTGTTCTTTATTTGCGTCTGAACTCATGGTTTGAATAGGTAGAGGCCGGGGTTTTCTCTTTGAATACCTTAGGGTTTCTACCGCTACAACTTTATGAAAAATCCGGGTCTTTATATAGGCTCTTTAATTAGGGTCATGAAAACCTACATCTATAATGGACTTAAAATAAAACACATCACAAAAAAACTGAATTTGCAATTCTTGATTGACTGACTACTCTAGAGCTTTCATTCGAGCCTGTCTCAATTGATCAAAAGATATCAAGCTTGGTGTCGAGATTCCAGAAATTTATTTTCCTACAACTAATTTTGGGTCTCTATCTTGGAGTTAAAAAAAAACACACATCATAACTGTACAAGATTCAAAGCTTCATTCATAGTTTGCCAACAGTCAATCTATTGACCCTAACAAGATTTAAGTTTCTAATTATGTCAATTAAAGTTCCAAACTTATAGAGCATTTTTCTTCTTCAATTTGAATCCCCTTGTCCATCCTTGTTATTCATTTAAGTTATTCCAAATAGTAATAGAGTAGTAAAAAATTGAAAATTGTTGAAATTTATTTATTTTTTGTTTTATTTTAATCGATTTTGATATTCTAGCAATATTATTCTCCCTTTAAACGAAATTTTCTCAATCTAAACAAAGCGTTTTCTCTCTATTCAATGATAGAAAAAATCAATTTATAACAAAGCCTCAGGTGAAACATAAAGTTTAGCTTTAATCAATAGTTTTGTGCTTTTATATGTTCTATTATTGCTTAGAATTTCAAAAATGGATAACGGAGATTGAATTTTGCCCATTAAATTGAAACAATTAAAAACTTTAGATCTAAAATGAAACATGGTAAATTCTGTAAGATTAAATACCCTCATCAATTTTTATCTAATTTTCCCTTTTTATTTTGTATATACTACACTAATTGTTTAATTGAATTGAAAGATACTTACAAAAAAAGGTTGAAAGTTGAACAAATCATTATGAAAAAGCATCATATACTTCATGTTTCTACGACGCATGATTATGTGATATAATGGTCCATTTGGACTGAGGTGGAGGGAGGAGGAGTAAAGTAGAATTGGCTAAAAATTAGTGTACTATTGACCAATTCTATTCTACTCTACCTCTCTCTACTCCCCCTTCATCCCCCTCAAACCAAACAGACCCTAATGGAGAAAGTATTTCATATTGTTGTAGGGGTTATCCGTGGCAACCAACCGAGTTGTGGCTAAATTCAGGCTTTATTGATGCTTTCATATCAATTGATAGTAGATGACTCAAGAAGCTGTATATGAAACGAACTTACCTATTGAGGTAATGGAAATTTTAATATCAATTTGTTGTGGAGAGTTTGGAGACTGTGGAATTGTTTATGGTCCCTTTAATTATGCAACGTAGAAACAGAATATATAATCATATAGAGACCACAAAGATATGGCATATTTATGCCATGGACAATAAAAAAGAAAAAGAAAAAAAAAGGAGAGAGTTTCAACTTATGGTTGTAGTTTTGCTCCTGATGATTTAATTATTAGACTAAAACATCAATCAGTTTTTGGTGTAGGCGATGATCAAATCTCAGATTTCTTATTTAAATACAAAATATATTTTACCAGTTGAACTAACTAGAACTTATAAAAATAAAATATAAAAATAAATAAAACTGAATAACTACAACGAGAGAGAAATTTAAACTCTAGACGTCTTGAACTACAAAACTCTTGGGTACGATATAGAGAAGAATTTCATATAATTATATTTTTGAATTCATTGTGGTTAATGTCTACTTTTTTTTTTTAATTTTTTTTATACAATATTTTAAACTTTACTTCTCATACAATAATTTCAACAAGTGTTTAGATGTAAGAAATCTTGCCATGCATGAATTGTAACAAATATGAGTTAACTATGGTATGGACCAAGCATTCTTAAGAATTACATATCACATGAGTAAAAAAAAGAAAAAATTACATCATAGATAGAACACCATAGCATGAAGTGAGAACAACAAAAAGAGACCGACAAGAATAATATACCACATGCCTCGGTAGTCAGATGCCTTCGAAGTTATTGGTTCCATAAAACCAATAAGATTATTTCAACCCAAGTATATATACTTAATTATATGGGTCACACCGTTGACTATATCTTAAACATATAATGAGGACAAAGTCAAGATATATGCATGGGTAATGGGTGCTTCAATTATTTCAATGTTTTTTTTTTTTTTAAATTTTTAGAAACCAATTATTTCAACGTAAGGATAATTTGTGCAACACGAAAACTGCACAATGGTATTGAAGTGATCCAATTTGATTGCTTTTCTAATGTGTACAGACTAGTAGTGGTAGAATAGTTCATCCATTACACAAGAAATTGAGAATGGTTGAAGGATTACCGAGTCTTATATGCTATATTTGTGAAAAACAAAGACCAGTTCACTGACTTCTATCTATAAATAGACATATCCCCATATGCTATATTCCCATTCCTCACCCAAGCAAGAATACGCAGAGTACTAAATATACCATAAGATAGAGATAACATAAGCTCAAAAAATGATGAAAGGTGTTCCTTACCTTGTTACTGTGGCCATCTTGGCTTTGGCATTTTCTCTTGCTTCTGCTTATGACCCTAGTCCATTGCAAGACTTTTGTGTCGCAATTAACAACACCGATTCTGCTGGTATGTACATACTCTCTTCAGTTTTTTTTTTTTTTTTTTTTTTATACATACTCTCTTCTTTTTTTTTTTTTTTTTTTTTTGATGAACTGCAAATCGACATGCCCGCTCATTATTAGTAGTATGTAGTAGTGTTATTATCACTACGTTATTTTGAGATCGTTTTAATGAAGTTCTACGCATTGCTGAAATTATTATCATCACCTACATTATATCATCTACATTAGATTTTTTTTTTTCCCTACATGACAAGTTATTGTCCATTGTTACAGAACTGTCTTCTTTGCGACAATAACAAAGTTTTCTTTGTGTAGTATTTGTGAATGGAAAATTTTGCAAGGACCAAGCATATGTCAGACCAAACGATTTTTTCTATCTCGGACTCAATATTCCAGGGAACACAGCTGCAAATAAACTTGGATCAAGTGTCAATCTTGTGAACGTTGATAAATTACCAGGTCTTAACACGGCCTATCTTTGGCTCGTCTTGACTTTGGCCCATACGGCCTGAATCCTCCTCACATTCACCCACGTGGCACTGAGCTTTTGGTAGTCATGGAGGGTACTCTCTTGGTTGGATTTGTCACATCCAACCCAAACAAACTCTTTACCAAAGTTCTAAACAAGGGAGATGTCTTTGTATTCCCGATTGGTCTCATTCACTTCCAATTCAACATAGGGCAAACTAATACGGTTGCATTTGCCGGTCTTAGCAGTCAGAATCCTGGGTTGATCACCATAGCAAACGCGGTCTTTGGATCTAATCCTCCAATCAATACTGATGTTCTCGCTAAGGCCTTCCAGTTGGACAAGAATGTTGTTGATTATCTTCAAAAACAATTCTAGTCAAATAGCAATTGGTAAAATTATTTGTAATAGGAATGATGACCATTACAAAGCAGAGTTTGAATAAAGTTTACCTTGATTCCTTATATGTAATTTCATAAAAATAATTAGTATCAAATAAAATTGTCTTATGATTCTTTTTTTATTTATTTATTTATGTGTCATGGTGTCCAAGTAAATGCTAAGGAATTAGTGCATTACTAAATCTTGAATAAACATTGGATCTAGAACGATTAAAATCACAAGCACCTATTAAAACTGACAAAAATTGTATTAATAGCTACTTTTAAAAAAAAAAATGCAAAAACACTATTTTGGTCCTTACATTTTCGAGTCATAGTCAATTTAGTCCTTATATTTTTTTATCAGTCGATTTGGTCCCTATTATTTTCACAACTTGTAGTCAATTTAGTCTTTGCCGTTATCTCACTAACGAAATATGCCTATGTAAAGTTGTGATTTACAACTATGTGTTTTGTTGGCTTTTATTCCGTGCCAAATTTGATTGTAATTTTATTTAATCTTTTGTACCTTGTATTTATTGTGGGATTTGATTGTAAGGGTTGTGTGATAGAGAGAGAGTGTGAAGACTTAAGCAACTGAAGATTGAGGAGCTCTCGCGGGTATCTTGAGATTAAGCATCCCGCGAAGTGAGCCATGTGCCCTGCACATGACTGGAATGCAAAGAGTCAAGACAGATGGCGACAGCTGTGTTTCGCGAGTATCTCGCGAGTAAGGCCTTTCCGCGAGACACCCGCGAGACATTCTGTTCTGCCAGGCTGTACTATTTGATACACACTTTCTGTATCCACACTATATATACCTACATTACCCACAAGTGTTGAGGAGTGCTTCTGAGAGAAAACCCTAGCCAAACACCTTGAGAGTTAGAGATTGTTATACCCACAATTCTCTACACATTTGCTAGTGGAATTTCCTCAACTCCTACCTCTCCATTTCCATACCATTGAGAAGTTGATAGTCCAAATACTTACCACACCCTTTCAGAGTGTCAAGTGGGGTTTTGGTGCTGTTGGGAAGTATTGGAAGAAGCGAAGGATGGTAGATGCAACATAGAGCTTATTGCGGGATCCGGAGAGCTAGACAAGACACGGTTCCGAGAAGCCTTGTTAGAGTAGGAGCTCGGAGGGCTTAGGTACATCGAGTAGATTAGGCTTGGAGGGTCTCTTGCTCACCCATGTATCCCAATTGATTGTCTAGTGGATCGATTAACGCTTGGAGGGTGCCGAAGAGGTCTTTTGCCGAGTTCTTTGGTTTCCTCTTCGATAACACATCGGCGTGTTATCTTGTGTTTGTGTTCTCTCTTCCCTTACTCTTGTGCTTTACTTTTATTGTTGGTTGTTCATGTTTTTGCACTAGAGTAGTATCGATTGTTTGTGCTTTATTTACTCTTGTTTTCGCACTTAGATAAGTTAAAGTAAAATCAACCGAGCTGTAATTTTAATTGGGGGTCTAAACAGCTCATGTGTTTTAACACATTTTCGAGCTTTCAACCTACATGGAAAACGGATTGTACACTTGACTCACTTAAGTTTACGTGGCAAATAAAATACTATTAAACAAATTTATATCACATTTAAATAATGCCACGTCAGCATTTAAATTAAAAAAAAATTTAATTTCTTAATTTTAAAGGAGAAAATAATAGAAAATTTGAAAAAAAGAAAAAGAAAAATCATATTCCATTAAAAAAAAAATCACAAAAAAATAAAATAAAGAATAGAAGAACCTGAACCCAAAAGAACAATGAACCCAGAAAAATTAATTTCTTAAATTAAAATTAAAATTAGAATTGAAGTTTTGAGGTCAGAAAGTATCAACTTTATTGGGTTTGTTGGTAACTCGTAGCTTCTTGGATTGACTTTGCAAATTGTTGTGATTTAAAAAATAAGAAGGAAAAAAGAAAAATTATCCGTAAAGGAAATACGAAAAAACGGTAAATCGAAGAGAGCACAAGTTAGATAGCTCAAGTGGGTGCACAAATTTCAGTAGAAATTGTTAATTTTCAAAAAGAAATATTTGCAATCGATGAAAGAAGTAAGATTTTAAGCAAAACCAAAGCAAGAAAACCCAAATCAGAACAAAATACCTATAGCATGTAGTAGAGTGATGCATCTTCGACATAACTAAGTTTATTTGCTTAACTTTGTGGATCTGTGCTTTCCCATCTCATAAATTAACAACAAAAAGGTAAGGTTTGATCAATCTAATGGACGGAGGGATTCAAAACATTGCATCAAATGGTTTTCTTCTTCCTAGTTTATGGTTCAATTTGGCGAGCTGGCTTCCAAAGCAAAGGTTTTGTTTTGCTCTAAGTGGGTATGGGTGAATCAAAAGAGAGAGAGAGAGAGAGAGAGAGAGAGAGAGAAGGAATAACGTAGTACATGTTCTTACAAAGATGATGTTGTGCTTGGATTTCTAGGTTATTTTTGTGTTTAGGAGAGTTGGTGACTACACTTATACTAAAAAAAAAAAAAAAAATTTTTTTTGGTGTTGGTGTGTTTGGTTGCTATAAAAATGCCAGCAAAGTTGGGAACATTTTTACAAAATTTTTTCTTTCTTTAAAATTGAAAAAATTAATTAATTAAAATTATTTTTTAAATTTAAATGTTGATGTGGCATTATTTAAATGTTAAATAAATTTGTGTAATATTATTTTACTTGCCACATAAGCTTAAGTGTACCAAGAGTACAATCCTTTTGCCATGTAGGCATATTCTGTTAGTGAGATAACAGCAAGGACTAAATTGACTGCAAGTTGAAAATAACAGGAACCAAATTGACTGCTATAAAAATGTTAGGACTAAATTGATTGTGATCCCAAAATATAAGGACCAAATTAGTGTTTTTGCTTAAAAAAAAGTTGAAAGTTCAACAATTCATTGTGAAAAAGTGTTATATCTTTCACGTTTCTACCCTGCATGATTAGTATGTGACAATAATGGAGAAAGAATTGCACCTAAATTTAAGCTTTATTGATTGTTGATTACTCAGGAAAAACTTTTTTTTTTTTTTTTGGAGAAACAAACAAACACATATAAGGTTAAGGGTTCAAAGTACTTCTAACACAAAGACACATATGAAATGAACTTACTGTTAGGTTCTATATGTGTATACGATAATTGGTAAAACACAAGAACATTAAAATGCAGATTCAAGGAATTAAAATATGGCAGTTTCGATCAATTGAAACTGTTATTCAACCAATCGAAAATCGATTCTACAAATTTTGTTTTTCAGCCTATTAAGCGAAGCAAGTGATTAGGTTTTCAATCCAGTTTCAATTAATACTTAAGGGAAACCCTAATACACGTTTTCAGGACTTGGAGAGCTACTCTTTTGAGATCTGAAGGGTTCTATGCCTTCTACTAGAGATTACACTCACACACTTAGTACTGGTGGAATCAAGTAGCAACCCAAGCTTCAGCAATCAAGTATACATGAGATCTAAAGCGTGAATTGGAGGTTCATGTTCGAACAGATCTATATTAGAGAAGTCTATGGGATTCAAAGCTAAGTTTGTTAACTTTATTTAGGTTTACTATGAATTGATTTTTTGATTGTAAATCTCTATCTAATAGTGGATTGTTCATCTTGGGATTAGTCCCCCTAGGTTTTTCCTTTGGAACAGGTTATTTTATAAGGTTTCTTGGGTCATCATATCTTTTGTTATATATTTTTTCACTGTGCATGATATATTTGATTATTTCTTTAACCTAAGGCTTGCATAATTAATCTAATTAACAACTTGGACATAAAATTGGTTAAACATTTTTTGTTCAGAGGTCTAAGGATCTGTTTGGATACCGCTTATTTTGATGAAAACTGAAAACTGAAAACACTGTAGCAAAATAATTTTTAAATGTGTGAATAGTGCCGTGAGACTAATTTTTAATGAAAATTTTGTTGAAAAAAGAGGTTTGTGGGTCCCGTGAATAGTGCACAAGACCCACTGGAAAACCACCATAGCCACAGAAACACGCTTCCCAAAAAAAAAAAGGCAAACGCAGATGTGGGAAAAGCTGTATCCAAACGGGTACTAAATCTAACAATTACTTGTTAAGATAATGGAAAATTTGATATCAATTTGTTGTGTAGACAGTGGAGTTATTTATAGTGCACTTATGCAAAAGAGAAATAGAATATATAACCATCTAGAGAAAAGAAAGATATGGAACATTAACTGCATTGACAACTTTTTTTCTAAAAAAAAAAAAAATCAATAGCTACAATAGGGGAGTGGGTATTTGAACTCTGAACATCTCCGTTGGAAACACTAAGAAATGTGATGTGATCTACAAAACTCTTGGGTACAATATGGACAGCTTAAATGGCATATTATATATGTATATATATATATATATATAAAAACTGTTAGCGTTTATTCGATATAAACTTGTCTTTTTTATTGTTGAGTTTTTTTTTTTTTTAGAGGATTTTTATTGCTGAGTTGACTAATCTAAAAAATTCATGTTTTCCAAAGAGCTCCTAATAAATAAGAAAATAATTATCTTTATTTGAAATGGACCTGTTATATTATAAATTGACTTCGGTTAATTAATTCAATTACCTAAGTTGATTAATTATTTAAATTTCATGCAAATAATGTGGAGGTACAATCAAATCAACCAAACTAAATTAGATGCAGTGGAAATAGATTTGATCATGATGAGGAAAATCTTTGCAGAAAAAACCTCACTGAGTGAATTTTAGGTTACCACTCTCAAAAAATCTGCTAATAAAAAAATGAGTAGTTAAAACTTACAAGTATAATGAATCTTACCCCACTAGTCTATCCAAAATACCAACCTATAGTTGAACCTACTGACCTATACCAGTATTAGCTCCAAACCCAACTAGACTTGTTCTTGTAGAGACTTTTCTTTGCATGGATCCTAGTACGTGACTAACAAAACAACAACTTGATTGTTGTTGTTTGATGTAGAGTTCTTCAATATCCAAACTTATTGATCTGGAAGCAGCTTGGTACATAAACCAAAGGTGCACAAAAAGTCGCAGTAGCTTTTGTAAAGCGTGTATCTCAATATGAGTCTCCGTGTCTCTGAAAAAGGCTATAAAATATTGCTTTTATATCCCCTAGAAACATAGAGCCGAAAACCCGAGAAAAGCCTAGTCATCATGGGACCGAAAATAGATCTAGAATTTTTTAAATTCACGAATCTTGATAGATCGAGATGTATTGAGGTTCATTTAATCTTAATAGATTGAAATATCAAGCCAGGTGTTGAGATCTTTTGTTCCATCTTTTCTTGTATTGTTTCTTGAGTATTTTTTATGTCTTCAATAATATCACTTGTTACCACTTGTAAAAGTACATCATCATGTTCATGATGTTCTTGAACACACTAGAACAAATATCCAAATATAAGTAAAATGCATTTTGTCAAAAGACATGCCAATTACATAAAATGTGACCCTAACTGGAACAATTTCATGGTTCAATTAAAGGGATACATAATATGACGTCATTTAAAATGGATCCATTTTAAGTTTTCGCTTGAATATTATAAATTGAAACTAGTTGCGGTTTTGTGTTATGCATGGAATAATTTCACACAATTACGATTTTGAATTCATTGTGGCTTATGTCTAACATCTTTTTTTTTTTTTTTTTTAACAAAGTTTTTAACTTTACTTCTCATGCAACAACTTCAATAAGCGTTTCGATGTAAGAGATCTTGCCATGAATTGTAACAAATATGATTTAGCTATGGTGTTGACCAAACATTCATAAGAATTACATCATAGAACACCATAGCATGAAATGAGAACAACAAAAAGGGACCGACAAGAGTATATATATCTCATGCCTTCGTAGTCAAAATGCCATGGTAGTTATTGGTTCTCAAAAACCATTATTAAGTGGCTAAGTTATGGTATATATATATATATATATAGTTGTAGGTGTTTTAATTAAGCATGATGCATGGGATGGTATAGTAGAATTTCACCCACATGCAACCAATGGAAATTCAACACATTAAGCCAAAGTTTCATACATGATGACAAACTCCCAAGACCAAGACTTGGCCATGCAAATCACCAAGTGCCACCTTATTTCTTCTTTGACTTTCTCAAGCAAATGGAACTTCCAAGAAGCTCACTCCCTCTCATTTCCTACTGATCACACAAATCAGAAATTTTAGCTCATTTTGCTCTCTTTTCTATTAAGGAAAGAGCTAGAAACTCTCAAGTCTTCTCTCAAGTCCACCGGTTCACACACACCAAAAGGAAGACAAAAGCTCCACCTTAAAACTTCTTCATATTCTCTCAAAGAAACACGAAAACTCTCTTAAGCTCTCTCCCTCTCACACTTACGGGTCCAGCAGCAAGGAACAAGAGTTTCTTCAAACTCTCCTCAAGCTTTTACTCCCAATTTAAAGCTAGAGTGATTCTAGCTCAATCACTCCATGAACCTATGTCTAGGGTAAGGGGAAAATCTAATACTTTTAGTCTATTGTTCATTTTAAACTTAAGTGATGGTTATATGATTTTTATATGGGTGTGTTGGTGATTTTTTGAAGGCAGCATAGGGTTTTTATTAATTAAGGATTGTGCATGATTAAGGAAGTGAGAAAAAGTTAGGATGAGTACTATTCATGTTACTGCTGGGATTTTTGTTGTATTTAGTTTCGCTCTAAATGGTTAAATGACCATATATAAGTGTATTCTAACATGTCTAATGAGTGCATAAAAATCCCCATAGGAAAATACCATCATTTGAAAATTGTTTGTAAATTTACAAGAAAATGTTGCAAAGCTGTCACTGTAACGGATTCTGTGTTCATGCATGATAAATTATGTATTAAATTTTATTCTATGAATTTGGATGCTAGGGTTATTTTCTATGAAATATAAGACATATACGGTTGTTATGGAATTGGTCTCACAGTATTTGGATGAGTAGAAAAATAATGATTTAATTCTGAAGTTGCAAGAAATTCTGTCAGGACAGATTTGAGTATGCTGTCTTGTGTGATTTTTAGTAAATCATGGGTTTATGCTTTGACTCCGAAATTTTTATGGTACATACTGAACATACAGGGGAATTTCTCTATAAAATTACATGAAGTTTGGATGTGAATTGCTAGTCCATTTGTATTTTATAATTAAAGTATATGCTGCTGGAATGAAACAGTGAACAGTAAGGGACATGCCTAACTTTGAGGATTTAATTCTAAAGTTAGGGTGAATGATTCGAGCTATAATTTATTATGCTCATCATATGATATGTCTAGATCATAGAGTAATTTTGTACAACTCGGTTCAAGGTTTAGTACTCAAAGGAGAACCATTTGACGGTTGTATTTATGAAGCTGTTTTGTTGAACATGCTGTATGTTTCCTTAAGAGTGTTTATGGTTATATGACAATGCTTAAAAGAGTTTATGTTTATGCATGCAAGATTGCCCTAAGGTCAAAGCACCTTTTGAAATGAAGTTGGCTCTTATGAGATAAATATGAGAATGATGGCATTTCTTTAGGTTGATACATTATTTGTTGATGTGTGCATAATATGTTTGTGGGAACCTCTTTGAGGTGGGATTAGGATTTCCTTAATTTTAAGAGATAGTCTTTGAGATGAATGTGTAAGTTTATGATGAGGAAGTTATGGATAGTAATAAGTTTTGATTTCGGTTTAGGTGTTACCAGCCGCCAGGTCTAAGCTCCTTCGACTTTAGGCTCTCGGTTCCTCTACTTTCAGGTAAGGGATAAGTTGTATGAGCATTTGGTAAGTCATGAGGTTATTTTAAAGTATATGATGCATTAAAAGGTTTTGATTAGAGATACGGCATATAATCATTATTCTGACAAAGATATGTTCGTGAGCTTTCGAAACCCTATGTATATGATTTAAGCATATTAATGCTATTACTAATTCCACGAACATGATGTTTAAAGAAAAGAATGGAAATGCTATTATAATGAAATATTATGCAAAATAAGAAATGTCAATATGATGTAAAGTATGAAATGTTTTTGGGTTATGTCCTCTGGTGATCTGAACTCTGCTAGTAGGGGTTAATTACTAGCTTTCCATGGAAAACGTTATCTGATTGGCCATTATAAGTGGGATTGGCTCTGCTGTACCCGCTCCTTGTTAGTTACGGCCAACTTGTGGGGGAAGCCAACCTACCCCCATGGTTGGAAGATATGTATTATGATGTGATCTCGGGAATACTTGGCATTGTAGGGAATGCTGGATGCCTAGCACTGTGGTGTTAAAAGCCTCCCAAATAAGTACAGACTTATCAGCTATGGATTAACCAATAAGTTATTTATGAACAGCTATATAATGTTATTAATCATGAGAGAATTATTTTGTTAAATGCATTGTGAAAAGTTAAAAGCTCTCATGAAAAGAAGAAGTTTCTGATAAAAGAAAAGCTGTTCATTAAAGATGAAAGTTTTTGAAGTTTTGTTGTGCTATAAAGATAAAGTTTCTGATGAAAGTACGAGTTATGTTTAAAAGTTATCAGATACCTGTTCTTTATGAAATGTAAAATTTTATGACTGTGAAAGTTATAATATTTTTTGGGAAAATGTTTATAGAGAAAGATTTTCTTATTGGGTCAAGATGTTTCTAGTTTAATACAAAGTTGCCGATTATCTGATTAAGTTAAAATGATTATTTTGTAATGAGAATATACATATGGTGACTTTGTAGGAAATGAAATAAGCTTAATCCGAAAGGTTTTGGTAATATTAACCTCAAAAGAAAAAGGAGAACAATTATTTTCTATGAAGAGCGTATAAGCTATTATTATGAATAGTATAAAATACTATGCATGAGAAAAATGTTCTCCTATTCGAATATTCATAGAATGAAATGATTTAATTTACATGCATCCTTATTGAATTCTCATATATCTTACTTTTACTGAGCTGTGTAGCTCACCCCTTCCACTCTTTCAGTTAGCAGGTTTTATTTTGGAGCAGAGAGAGCCTTAGTCGAGTTTTAGAAGGAGCTGGTTTTAGTTTTATATGTATAGATCCTAAATTAGCAATATGATGTTTAGATTTGTAGTATTGTGCATTTTAGGATCTAATGAAAGTGTATATCTTAAAGCATTAAGAGATGTATTAGTGGAATTTAGAATTTGAGTAACTGGTGGATTATGTATTTCTTTGAGTTCAGTATAGATACTCTGAATGTCAAGTGAAAAATTATACCATTTAAGTAAAGAAACAAAAATGAAAAGTAAGAGGGAAACTTTTGTCAAAGCTTTTATTAAAAGTTAAGTTGGTTCTTGTTAATATCATGTTTAGGCTTGATATTAGCATGCCGGTCATGGTCACAAATCCGGGTATCGGGTTTGGGGCGTGACACTCAACAACTCTTAACTAATATTGGGGATTTTTTTTTTCCAAAATAATACTAATTTTCAAAAAATTTTGTTAGTTAGTAAGTTTTCAAAATTATTTAGGAAACTAACATCTCGAGTGCAATAAACTTGATTTCGATGTTCTAAATCGAGCACGATGAAGTCGATTTCAACATAGAGCTCGAGCCTATTACACACGATTTCATTGTTCAAGCAAAACTCAACTCTAGCAAAACCCAGGTCCGATCCGATGCAAGCAAAACCCAGGTGAGCTTCGGTGGGGAACAAGAGATATGGAACAAGACAAAGTGAGAGAGAACCAACGATCCAATCCAATCCAGTTAACTCCAGCAACTCTGAGATGATCTGATCTAATCCCACCAACTCTAACAAAACCTGTGTGATCCGATCCGAGCAAAACCCCAAGTGGGTCTTAGGTTTGTTGATTTCGTTGTTTCTCTTTGGTTGTTGTGTTTGATTGTTGGAGAAGAAGAGTTTTTGGAAATGGGTTGTGTTTGATTGTTTGATTGTTTCTCTTTTCTCTTTGGTTGTTGTGTTTCTCTTTCATTGATTCTCTTTGTAGTTTTCATTTTTGTTGTGAGTACCGAAATCGAGTCTGAACGGCTCAATTTCAATTTGATGGAAAACGAGTCTAATGGACTTGAATTTGGCATTCCAAAATTGAGTTTATTACACTTGTAAAGTTGTGATTTACAACTATGTGTTTTGTTGGCTTTTATTCCGTGCCAAATTTGATTATAATTTTATTCAATCTTTTGCACCCTGTAATTATTGTGGGATTTAATTGTAAGGGTTGTGTGATAGAGAGAGAGAGTGTGAAGACTCAAGCAACTGAAGACTGAGGAGCTCTCGCGAGTATCTCGCGACTAAGAATCTTGCGAAGTGAGCCATGTGCCCTACACATGACTAGAATGCGAAGAGTCAGGACAGATGGCGACAGTTGTGTTTCATGAGTATCTCACGGGTAAGGCATTCCTGCAAGACACCCACAAGACATTATGTTCTGCCAAACTGTACTATTTGATACACACTTTATGTACCCGCACTATATATACCCACATTACTTACAAATGTTGAGGAGTGCTTTTGAGAGAAAACCCTAGCCAAACACCTTGAGACTTAGAGATCATTATACCCACAATCCTCTACACATTTACTTGTGGAATTTCCTCAACTCCTACCTCTCTATTTCCATACCATTGAGAGGTTGATAGCCCAAACACTTACCACACATTTTCAAAGTGTCAAGTGAGGTTTTGGTGCTGCTGGAAAGTATTGGAAGAAGCCAAGGATGGCAGATGCAACATGGAGCTTGTTGCGGGATCTGAAAAGCTAGACAAGACACGGTTCCGAGAAGCCTTGTTGAAGTAGGAGGTTGGAAGGCTTAGGTACATTGGGTAGATTAGGCTTGAAGGGTCTCTTGCTCACCTATGTATCCTAATTGATTGTCTAGTGGATCAATTACTGTTTGGAGGCCGACGGAGAGGTTTTTCGCCGAGTTCTTCGGTTTCCTCTTTGATGACACATTGACGTGTTATCTTGTGTTTGCATCTTTCTTCTCTACTCTTTTACATTCAATTTTACTGCTGTGTTGCTATTATTATGGATTAGAATAGCTTGTTTGTTCATCCATTCACATTTATATTATTCCGCACTTAGTATTAAGTTAGTGTAAAATCTATCGAGCCGTAACTTTAATTTGAGGGTCTAAATAGCACTTGTGTTTTCAACACATTTTCGAGCTTTCAACACTCGAGATGTTAGTTTCCTAAATAGTTTTGAAAATGTGCTAACTAATGAAATTATTTGAAAATCAGTGTTATTTTGGAAAAAAAAAAAAAAACCCCTGATATTAGAGTCAAATTTGATCTTGACCAAGCCGCGATACACCGAAATCCCCAACCCAAATTTTTGCAATCTCACAACCTTCTAAGCAGCTGCCATCAACTAACCCGTAACCTGCAAGATTACCTGTGATCACAGCCAACGAGTTCATCACTACAGGCACCGCCAACAACTTCGGCATTGGCTGACATGTTCACCTCAGCAAGCGGTAATGTGCCATACACCTACACCGCACAACTATTCTGCTTCATTGGCTGTACGTGCTAGCAAAACAAAGCAAGATGAGAACAATAGAGCTTGTGCTGCATTTGAAGTAGAACATGAATATTTGAATACCCAAATACGTGTCACTCATGACATTCTTCTTGCAGGAATTGAACCCTGTGCCTTTGTATATATAGTTATTGATCAGCTAGTCAAGTAAACAAGTTGATGTGAATCATAGGGGTTGCAAAACACAAGGGTTGTTAAACAAAGTGCTACACACATTACACATAAGTGAACGAATACTCCATCGATAAGTCAAGTCTCATACAAGCAAATTGTTTAGAAACAAAAGAAAAAAACAAAAAACCATATGGCATCATATGTTGATAGTTGACACCGGATCCTATAATTTAGGCCTATGCGAAAAATACCCATGACCCGCCTACCTGCCCGTATATATAGATATACTTTGTCATGTTTCTTTTTATTTTAAGTCATTCTCATAAAAAAACAATGTAGCATTTGTTACTATTTTTAATAAAATAATTTGCAGTGCTTCCTTTCTTTATTTTATTTTATTTATTTTTTTAAAGAATTTTATTTGAGTGAGCAAACAAATATCCAATTTTATTGAAATAATTTCATATAGTCAACTAAATTTGCCAACCCATCCAACCTACTCAACTTGTCGAGTTGAAACCATTAAGATTTTTAACCGACTTGTCGAATTTATCGATTGATGGGTTGGTAGAGGGTTAGAATTTTCCCGACAGGCTATTGGCGGGTTGGTTAAAAATATTGTCCCCCATCCATGCGCCCAACCTGACCTGTGGACACTCCTATCCTATATTTTGCCACAACAATAACTAGACCTTAGTTCAACCCATTACGTTGCAATATTTATTGGATTATTTATGTGTATTATTTAAATATGTTATATGACTAATTAAAAAAGAAACCACGCCACGTCATTATTTAAATAAAACCAGTATTTCTTTGCAAATTAAAAAAAAATAAATAAATCCAATCATGTAAAAATCAAATCTGCCAATGTGTCTTTGCTTTTTGAAGTGCTTTCCTTCTTGTTTATTCACTTCTTCAATTCTTTTAAAACCAGTGTCTGGAGCCGCCGTGAGCATGGTTTCAAGATATCAAGGTAAAAAAAAAAAATTTAAAAAAAATTATACCATTTCTAAGACTCGAGCAAACTGAGTTTGTAACAGATCATAAGGTGCCCACACCACATCCAAAGGGCAAGGGTGGTTGGCATCGAGTTGAGCCCATGCCTTGCCTTTCCCACTCCAATGCAAGAGACTCACTGGACAAGGATGCAAATCTCTACACAACCCACGAATGTTGTCCCCACCAAGACCATGCTAGTTCCACCTGTGGTCCACTGGGGCTATGTTTCCAGCAAAAACCAACAAAAATGGTGGCAAAGATGAAAGAACCCAGTTCATAGATCCGCATTTGATTCTGGAGCTCCATCCATTCCACTATCTTTGTTGTGTAGTCACCGTTTCTCTACCACTCAAGATACCAAAATACAGAAAAACCCATAACAAATCAAGTTATTAACATCCCAAAAAAAAAATCCAAACCATCAATAATTTGAAATCCAAATTGGGAAAAAGGGCATATCATGAAAAACAAACCTTGGAATCATGAAACCATGCTCATGGTAGCTCTGGCATGTTTACAAGCTCCATAAACGAATCTAGTGACTTGTGTGGCGGCGTGCGTTGTTGTGTGGTGGGGTGGAGGCTCGGGCAAGAGGAAGCACAGCTGCAAAGGAGATTTTTCATTTTGGTCTGATCAACGTTTGTGATTTGGGATTTAAGAGTGCTGTTATTGTCTGCGATGAGGTGTTTTTGGCTTTTGTTGAAATAATGACGTGGCGTGATCTCATTGGTTGGCGTAAAACACTAGTTTTACGCCAGCTCCAGACCCAATTTATTCTCATTAAAAAAAGTCACGTGATTAAAATTATACACAGATAATCTCTTTAATCACCACATGGACCTCACATGCGCGAGATGCTATGGGATGGCACACATGAATGTGATATAGATAAAACCTTAGTCCTCACTAAGCCCACTTTTTTAACATATCAATGGTAACTTAAAATTGTTTATAAAAAAATAAATGATCTCACTCTGTAGAATAATGTGGGACTCAAAAAATACTATCTACCAAACACTTCTCTTAAACACCGTAAAAGTGAGAGGTTTGTTCATTTAGTACGTTATTAATTTAATTTATTGTAAGAAAAATCTGCATTTGTTTTTTGACATGCAAAATTACTTGATAATTTTTTAATATTTGATACTATTTCCGAATCACTATTTAACGTTGATCCCGACTCTTAAATGCCAGCTCTTCCTTGCGGTGTTTGCCACAGAAGTTGAAAATGGCTGATCCTTTCACAGAAAGATAAATGTTTGGAAATCCGCAGTCATAATTAATAAGGTTGTTCTGATATTTTAATTTGTCGGTAAAAGAAATTGGAATGTATTCTAAGGGAATTCACTAACACGTAACAGCAAACATGGTTGTGTCATTCAGTACTTCTTGTTTACTTTACATCTAGATCATAGATTAATCCTGGAATGTTGTTCTTGTCCAACAAATATCACTTTCTATCTCTTTCAAAAAATTATTTTGCACGATGTAAGCAATGAGAATTCGTCTGTAATATTCTGTTAAAAATCTTCGATTTTAAACGAAATGCAACAAAAATATAGGGTCAACATAAAGAGAGAACAAAAAAAGGTAAACGTCAACAATATAAAAACATTAAAAATCTAACTAAACCATTAAGAAGTATTTAGTACCCATCAATCAAGATAAAGTCAATAAAATGATGCAAGATAAGAAAATAAGATAATAAGTTTAAAACATTCGACTTAAAGAGTTTACGCCACTCATTGCAATGAGGACACAGTCAACATGCATGGAAGCTTCAGTCATTTCATTTTTAAATATACCATCAACACATATAAGGCATATTATCTGATGATACCGAAAAAACCACCAGTGAGCTACACAGTACTCGCACACTCTAAATAACACCTGCACAACAAAAAAGAGAAGACCTAACAGAGAGCACCGGTGTGGCGCTGGCCAAATACCCTCCGAAGGTCAAGTTAGAACTTCTTTCAACTCTAGAGTGCTAGAGGGAGGTTAATTATGCATACCTTAATTTGTGAGGGTATTGGGGCTTTTATAGTAGTAGAGGGTGGACCTCTCTTTCTTGGAGTAGAAGTCTTTTCCTTATAGGAATCCTTATGAGCGTAGATTGCAGAATCCTTTCCTTATAGGACTCTAACATTGAACGTGGAATACAAGTCATCTCTTTATTATTCATGCGTGGTGGCCAAGTCATGGTTTTATTAGACCCGTTGGCTTTAAGACCGTCAGTTTGTCTTATTCCCTTCAGTGAGGAAGGGTCGTCAGGCTCATAAGGGAATTAGCCCTTTAAAGTTCTTCGTGGACCTCCTTCCACGACAGCCTATTACGGTCCGTCAGCCTCAGGGTCTTTAGCCTCATTTATATCTTAGCCCGTCAGCATGAGCTGTAGGCTTCATTCTGAGTGAAGCCGATGGGTTAAGCATGGGGTGCATTGTGTGCCATAATTTTGTCTTATCAGTTGCCCCCTACTCTATATCTCCGTCAGTAAAAACTGACGGGTTATGGAGTTTTATTTTGGTTACGGGTTATTTGTTGCTGACTTTCATTTTGGCGAGGAGAGAGAAATAAATTCATATGTGATGCAGCCAGTAATAAATGCTTGGACACGCGGCGTATCCTGTTTGGCTCCGCTTCTGGACGAGGGCGTCGCTTCATCTTCTGTGCATATATCCTTTATATATAATCCACCTTTCCTTCTCATTTTCCCTATTTCATCTTTTCTGATTCCTGGAGAGAAGATCCTTCGCCTTTCTTCTGTCAATCCTCCTACATCGTCGCCTACATTGCTGCCGTCACGTTTTCAACCGTCACCCATTTTGAGAAACTTGTAAGTCCTTTTCCTTCCTTTGTGTATACTTTATTTTGATTGATTTTTCTAAAGCGAGGTCGTCATCTTAGGTGCTTAGAACAAATCCGTCACTTGTAGGTAGTCAGATGTTAAGTGACGAGTCGAGTGATCAGTCGTCGGTCCGCGATGGAGCGGGCTGCGACGAGGTATTTGGTTCAGGTGATGAATCCGAGAGCTTTTCCTGATCATTAGAGAGGGAAACATTAGCCCAAACCCCTGACGAGGAGCTAGGGAGTCATGAAGGCGAAGATTAGGAGGAGGTAATAGGTGAGGAAGGGGAAGTTAAGGTGGAAGAAGAGAGGGATAGTGACGGAGATGAAGGTGACTAGGAATCCTGTGAGGGGACTATAGGAAGTCCTGCAGGTAGCCGTCCCTTCATCCTTTATGAGGAATGGACCGTCAATAAATTTTTACCAAATATAAGTGATAAGGTCTTTAAAGAGTTGCGCATCCGTTTCCAAATCCCAGACCATATCCCTATCCGTCTCCCCAGGGAAGATGAACAGTGCTATATAGGGAGAACCACAGATGTTGGTATATATCATGCCACATTTGCCGCGGGGCTCAGATTGCCCCTGACGGCCTTACACCGTCAACTGGCTAACTATCTGGGGTTGTCCATTAGCCAGATTGCTCCAAATTCATGGAGGATCTTTATAGGTGCTGAGATTTTATGGGGTCATCTAAGTGGAGGACACTGTCAGCTTTCTTTAGATGAGTTCTTCTACTGTTACAAACCCCAACACCTGTCTTCTTCTAAAAGGATGTACCATTTTTCTGTTAGGGAGAAGGAGTTTAGATTAGTGTCTGAGATGCCAGAATTAAACAGAAATTGGAAGGGTAGATACTTTTTTGTTAAAGGGACGGACTAGGTGTGCCGTCAGGAAGAATGGGAGACGATGCCCTGTGGTTATTTTGACAATACCTGGGCTTTTGTCAAGGATTCAGGTTTTATCCGTCAGCTTTTACCTTCGTCGGTTTTTACATGTATTTGCCATCTGCCTTTTGAAGTGTTTTAATGTTGTCTACCTTTTTTCTTCATCAGCCAACACTCGTCCTCTCATAACTGAAGAGCAGTAGGATTTTATCCGTCGGGTTCAAGAGATTCCCCTAGAGGAGCGATCGTGTCGAGATTTAATTACTCTTTACACTCTTCACGCGTACTGCAGGGGTCCTGAACTGATGTCGGAAGCTCGCAAGTTAGAAGATTTTTCTCGCCGTTGTGAGTAATTTCTTCCTAGAGTCCCGTCACTTTGGCTGTCGCCGTCAATTTTTCTCATATGTATTTGGTATCTTTGCAGAGATGGAGTTAGCCAAGCAATGAATAAAGGCTGCCGCTGCCCATCAGAAGGAAGAAAAAAGGGCAAAGGGGGAGTTGGCATCTTCGTTGGCTCCCAAATCCTTAACCAAAGGCACGCCAAAGAGGAAGACCGACGTGAAGGATAATCGTCTGCTTAAAAAGGTGGCCATCACTTCTGGGAATGAGCCCTCAGAGAGGTCAACCCCTAAATCAGGCCATGGAGTTGGAAAGGGGGTGATGACTTCTGCCGGCCCTATCTTGGAGGGGCCCCGTTGCCTACTAACGCACAAGGACTATGCCATCGAGGAGGTAGAATCCTTTATAAAGCCGATGGACATAGACCCATGTGCTCAGATGGGGACGGAGGATTTGGGGGTGTCAGCCATTTTTGACCTGGCACGAGTAGGCCGTCTTTTATAGCTACCCTTGTTTCTTATCTTTTTCTTATTTATTGACCGACGGTTGTGTTCTTTTTAGGCTTCAGTACGCGTAAAAGCACTCCAAGACCATTGCGTGGTTAAGGAGGGGGTCGTCAATCGCGTTAGGAAGCAAAATACCAACTTGTTGAACCAACAGGCTCAGTACAAGGAGGCTGTTCATCTTTTGAACATTGATTTGAAGGAGACTAGGGAAAAGCTTGAAGAGGCAGACTGTTAGAAGGAGAAGTTAGAACAAGAACTGATGGCCCTTCGTAAACAGGTGGAGCAGGCTGTGGCTGACGCGGTCCAAAAGTTCAAGGAGTCAGATTCCTTTATTAATTCTTGTGGTGGATACTACGGAACAGGGTTTGATGACTGCTTTCAGCAGGTTGGGTCGGCCTTTCCTGAGTTGGATCTTTTAGGAATTACTATAGATGGACTCCCACTAGTGACGCCTGCTAATAACCCCATCAACGTTGAAAGTGACGACTTCGGAGATCCTCCTCAAGATGACGGTGTTGTTTTGCCGCAGCCTACTGCGAACCCTCCCGTCACTACTTCCAATCCTTCTGTGGAGGATCTAGATGCAGAAAACCCTCCTATACAAAAGAAGTAAAAAGGCTTCAAGTGACGCTCCTCCTTCCCAGCCGTAGTTTTATTTCTTGTAACTGTTGTATTTTGTTCTAAAAAATGTTTTTAAGTGCCCCCTTGGTTTTTGGGGCTTCTATTTGAAATTAATTTACTTTTGCTTATGATACTTAGCACCCGTCGTTTTTGAACATGTATGTATGGCCATTCACTCGAGTGCTTCTTTTTCTATCTTTGCTAAGGCTACTTCTCAGTCGTAGGTTGGGCTCATCTAGTTGTAGGTTATGATTTAAAGGAACGGAATCACGATTACGGAACCGTCTAGCTTAATGGTGCCGTCAGCTTTATTAAACTGTCAGTTTTGACTTTACGTTAAGTATTCTAGTGGAGCCGTCTACTTAATAAAGCTGTTAGTATTGACAACTTTTACGAGTAGACAATCATTTTGGTGAGCCCGTTATTCTTATTGACTCCGTCTATTTTATTAAGCGGGATTCGTCTATTTTATGGATCAAATAGATTTTTCCTTTTCGTAGACTTCTAATTTGTTGCTTGTAGGAGTTCTAACAACATTCTATTATCCCGGGACGAGGTCGTCCACCTTATGGACTTAACCAGGTTTTGATAATTTATTACTTTTTGTGATGAGGTCACTTATGTGGGACCTTCAACTTCATAACTTTGTCCATATTATGGACTTGACCAATTTGCGTCTTCTATTAGACCATCCGTTTGATAGCTCCGTCCATCTTATGGACTTGGCCAATTCGTCAGTCTTTTATTAGACCGTTCGTCCATCTTGTGGACGGCCAATTTTGTCAGTCTTTTATTTAGACCGTCAGCTTAATAACTTCGTCCTTCTTGTGGACTTGGCTAATTCGTCAGTCTTTTATTTAGACCGTCAGCTTAACAGCTTCGTCCCTCTTGTGGACTTGGCCAATTTGTTAGTCTTTTATTTAGACCGTCAGCTTAACAGCTTCATCCATCTTGTGGACTTGGCCAATTCGTTAGTCTTTTATTTAGACCGCCAACTTTATAGCCGAGTTTATTGTGGACTTGGCCATTTTTCTTGTAGATTCAAGGTCGTCCACTTTTTGTGAATTTGAACTTGTAAGTAGAAACTTCAGTAGTTCTGAATAAACTCCTCTTATTGCCATGCATCTATATAAAAAGTAGTCCAAAAACAAAACCTACCCTTTTGGGCTTATTGTTGCAAATACCAAAGTAGAAAAAACCTGCCACTTAGGCTTATTGTAGCAAATACTTAAAGTAAATAATAAATCTGAGTGAACTATGAATAAAAAAGGGGGGGGGGGGTTGTTCTTCACGTCGTCGTCTCTACTGGTAGTACTTTCGCAAGTGTTCAGCATTCCAAGGATGTGGTAACTTCCATCCGTCTAGTGTATCCAGATGGTAGGTGCCCTTCCTCAGCCACGTCGTGACTCGGTAATGTACTTCCCAATTTGGGCCAAGTTTTCCTTGGGTTGGGTCTCTTGCTGCGCCCATGACTTTCCTTAGAACAAGGTCTCTAACCTAGAAGTCTCTGTGTCTGACCCGGGAGTTGTAGTGCTTGGCCATGCGGTCCTGGTACTGTGCGAGCCTTTGTTCTATCGCTGTCCTGACTTCGTCCACCAGATCGAGCTGTAGACATATGGTCTCGTCGTTTTTCCTTTCGTCATGGTTGTGCACCCAGTAGCTTGTGAGGCCGACTTCGGCTAGGATGACTGCTTCGCTCCTGTATGTTAGTCAGAATGGTGTCTCTCCTATTGGTGTTCTTATCGTAGTCCTGTAGGCCCAAAGTATGCTCGGCAACTCTTCAGCCCATATACCCTTTGCCCCCTCGAGCCGAGTCTTGATAATCTTCAACAAGGATCGGTTCATGATTTCGACCTGTCTGTTGGCTTGAGGGTGGGCGGGGGAGGAGTAGTGGTTCCGTATCCCCAATTACGAGCAGAAGTCCCGGAAGGAGTCGTTGTCAAATTGCTTCTCGTTGTCCGAGACTAAGACTCTAAGGATGCCAAATCTGCGTATGATACATCGCCAGACGAAACTCTGTATGTTCTTCTCCGTAATGGTGGCCAAGGCTTCAGCTTCCACTCACTTCGTAAAGTAGTCAATGCCCACTACTAGAAACTTCAATTGTCGTATTGCCGTAGGGAATAGCCCCATGATGTCCAGTCCCCATTGAGCGAACGGCTATGGCGCCGTCATCGGGGTGAGTTCTTCAAGTGGTTATCTTATGACATTGTTGAACCTTTGGTACTTGTTGCAGGTCTTTACATAAGCCTCGGCATCCTTCTGCATGGTTGGCCAAAAGTACCCCGTTCGCACTAGCTTGTGTACTAGTGACCTTGACCCTAAGTGGTTTCTGCAGATTCCCTCATGCACCTCTCTCATGACGTAGTCTGCTTCTTCAGGGCCTAAGCATCGTAGGTCGGGGCAGGAGAAACCTCTTTTGTACAAGACATTTCTTTTCAGAATAAACCTCACTGCTTGGACCTTCAGTTTTCTTGCAGCTTCCTTTCCGTCTGGCAATGTGCCGTTCTTCAAGTAAGAAACTAATGGCGCAATCCAGTCACTTTCAGGACCAAGCTCCTGTACATCGACCGAATTTATAAATGGAGAGAGTTGAACGAAGGAGAGTACATTACCAGGAGTGGCCATATGTTCGGTCAAAGCGGCCTTGGCTAGGCGATCAGCTTGCTCGTTTTCTCCCCGGGGGATCTGTATAATTTTGACCTTCAGCACGTTTACCCTCCTGCTTGCTTGGTCCAGATACTTCTTCATTCTTTCGCCTTTACACTCATAATCCCCATTTATCTGGTTGACCACGACTTAAGAGTCACAATAAATGATCACTCTTTTGGCTCCTACAGCTTTGGCGAGGTCAAGCCTTGCTATCAGAGCTTCGTACTCCACCTCATTATTGGTAGTAAGGAACTCAAGGCGGACCATACACTCGACCGTGTCTCCTTTGGGTGACTGTAGTACGACGCTGGCTCCCCAAGCCTACCTGTTGGAGGATTCGTCTACATGCATGCTCCATAGAGGAGATTCCTTTGCCCCTCTGTCCTCGCCATTTGTGAACTCAGCTATGAAATCTATGATGAGCTGTCCTTTGATGGCGGTTCGGGGGCGATACTGGACGTCAAACTCGCTCAATTCTATGGCCTATAGTGCTAGTTGTACCGCGGCTTCAAGGTTTCACATTGCCCGTTGCAAAGGCTTGTCGGTTAGGATGATCACCGTATGGGCTTAAAAGTATGGTTTGAGTTTGCATGCTGTTGTAACTAAAGCGAAGGCGAGTTTCTCCATGGGCGGATATCTTTCTTCGGCTCCGCAAAGTGCCCGGCTAGTGTAGTACACAGGTTTCTGCACTCTCTCTTCTTCTCTGATCAAGGCGGCGCTAATGGCAGCTGATGAGACGACAAGATAGAGAAAGAGTTCTTCACCTGGTTGCGAGAGACTTAACAGTGTTGGGGAAAGAAGGACTCTTTCGACAGTCCACTCAAAAGATCTCTTCAGTGTGCGAAAGAAGGGTAAGCACTTATCCGTTACCCTTGAGAAGAACCTATTTAGCGCTGCTATCTTGCCAATGAGGCTTTGTACTTTCTTCACATCTTTTGGTGGTGCCATCTCCATTATAGCCCGGATCTTGTCCGGATTGGCCTTGATGCCCCTCTGGGAAACCATGAATCCTAGGAATTTTCCTACCGTCACCCAAAGGCGCACTTTCCTGGATTAAGCTTCATGTTGAAAGAGCGAAGAGTGTCGAATGTTTCCCTAAGGTCTTCTAAGTGATCTTCCTCTCTTCGGCTTTTTACTAGCATATCATCTACATAAACTTGGACATTTCTCTCGATTTGTTGTGCGAACATTTTGTTCAAAAGCCTTTGATATGTTGCACCCGTATTTTTTAGACCAAATGGCATTACTTTGTAACAGAAGAGGCCTTGGCTAGTTACGAACGAAGTTTTCTCTTGATCGGCTTTGTGCATCTTGATTTGGTTGTAACCAGAGAAAGCGTCCATAAAACTTAATAGCTGGTGTTGAGTTGTAGACTCTACTAGGGTGTCGACCCTCGAGAGGGGATAACTGTCTTTGGGGCATGCTTTGTTTAGGTCGGTGAAGTCTATGCACATCCTCTACTTCCCGCTAGCTTTCCTGACCAACACTATGTTTGCTAGCCAGTCAGGGTAGTAGACTTCCCTAATAAAGTTAGCCTCCTGTAGCTTGCGGACTTCTTCCGCTATGGCCTGATCTCGTTCTGGGGCAAACACCCGCTTCTTCTGCTTGACGGGTGGAAAGGAGGGTGACACATTCAGCTTATGCACCATGACTGAAGGGTCTATTCCTGGCATATCCTCGTGACTCCAGGCGAATATGTCCCGATTCTCTTTAAGGAAGGTTGTAAGTGTTTGTCGGATCACGGGACTTGCGAGGGTCCCAATCTTTGTTGTTTGGTCAGGTCTGGAGTCGTCAAGGGGTATTTCTTCAAGCTTCTCAACGGGCTCCGTCGCACTCTGATGTTCTTCTATGCTCATGGCCTGGATGTGATCATCCATTTCCATCATACCCACGTAGCATTCGCGTGCGGCCACTTGATTTCTGCGTAGTTCTCCCACTCTGTATTCGGTAGGAAATTTGATCATTAAATGATAAGTCGAGGTCGCCATCTTCCATGAATTGAGGGTGGGTCGCCCTAAGATAGCATTGTAGGCAGACGAACAGTCGACCATGAGGAACGTCACGTCCTTCGTGATCTGTTGAGGATAGTCAGCTGTTGTTACAGACAATGTGATTGTGCCTAGGGGAAACACCCTTGTTCCTCCAAAACCGACGAGTGGGGCATTCGTCGGAATCAATCGTTCTCTGTCGATTCTCATCTGCTGGTATGCTGGGTAGTACAGGATGTCTGCCGAGCTACCATTATCGACCAACACCCAGTGCAAGTTGTAGTTCCCTACTTGTAGGCTGACAACAAGTGCATCGTCGTGCGGATGGTGAAGACATCGCACATCTTCTTCTGAGAACCCGATGATAGGGCTTTCTCTTCGTGTTATTTTTGGTACTGAGCCCATCAGCTGGACATTCTGGACTATCCTGAAGTAAGTCTTCCAAGCCTTTTTGGATGACCCGGTAGCCGTTCCTCCTACAATCATCCTTATGTCGCCGATATGAGGTCTAGGACGGTCATTATCCCATCGGGGGGGGGCTGTTTTTGAGGTGGTGCATCCGTTCTTTCCTTGCTTACAAACTTTTGTAATTTTCCTTGTCTTATGAGGGCCTTAATTTGCTGCTTTAAGTCATAACAATCGGCTGTGTCATGGCCGTGAACTCGGTGGAAGCGGCAATATTTGTCTCTAGAACGCTTGCTAGGATCTCCCTTCAGCTTTCCAGGAAAGGTCAGAGCCCCTTCGTCCTTGATTTACATTAGGACTTGATCTATTGGGATGGTTAGCGGGGTGAAGCTTGTGAACCTTCCCCCCGGGGGTTTAAAACGCCTTTCATCTCTTCGATCTCCTATCCTCGGCCTTTTCTGCCCTTGGTCTTGTCGTGCATCTTCCTGCCTCTCCCTTTTTCTTGGCTTTTCCTCACGGGCTTGCAGCGCGTCTTCAACATTCATATACTTAATGGCCCTGTAGAGTACTTCTGACATGGTCTTCGGGTCATTTTTGTATAGGGAGAACAAAAATTTACCCTTTCGTAACCCATTTGTGAGGCTGCTACCAGTATCTTATCGTCAACTTCGTCGATCGAGAGCGCTTCCTTATTGAAGTGTGTTATGTAAGATCTCAGCGTCTCATCCTCTCGTTGCCTGATGCTCATTAAGCATGCCGTGGACTTCTTGTACCTGTGTCCCCCAATAAAGTGCGTGGTGAACTAAGCGCTTAGCTCCTTGAAAGTGTTGATGGAGTTCGGCGTCAGCCGG
>NW_027069641.1:956947-989072 GCF_002906115.3 Quercus suber
TGTCCTACCACGTTAGGAAAAAGCCTATCTAAAAAACTAACATGTATAGAATTTAAACTTAAAAAATCGCACGATCTATTTGGAGAGGCTCACTTTCAGACAGCAAGCCGCTTATCCTAAAAGAAAAAAAAAAAAAAAAGAAAAAAAAGAAAAAAAAATGCAAACCCTTATAAAAACACCAACCGCTTATCCATAAAACAAAAGAAAAAAAGAAATACAGAAACCCTAAAACCCAAACCGTATTTCCCCATCAAAATTCAGACTCACTCAGACTAGCGATTCTTCACTGCACCTTCAAACACACAGATCGGACTTGCATGTTCCAACCTATCAAACAAAGAAAAATAAAACCTCTGCGACGATGGAAATCTCTGTTCGTTCTCTGCAACAGACGATTTAGAAGCTATCCCGTCTCTTCTTCAACAACAAACAATTCAGAAGGTAGACATTTTTCCCTTTTTTTTTTTTTTTTTTTTTGTTTTCTATTCAATTGTAGTTTCTAGGGTTTCCAGAAGAAAAAAAAAAAAAAAAAAGAAGCTATAGTCGAAGGTAGGCATTCCCCCCCCCCCCCCCCCCTTCCCTACTTTCTCATTTATTTTTACAATTTCTTGAATCCTTTATTGTTCGATTGTAGTTTAAGCAGAGAAAAATAAAACCTCTGCAACAGTGAAAACCTCTGCAACGATGGAAACTTCTTTTCGTTCTCTGCAACAGATGATTTAGAAACTATCCCGTCTCTGCTCTTCAACAACGAACAATTCAGAAGGTAGACATTTTTTTTTTTTTTTTTTTTTTTTTTTTTTTTTTTTTTTTTGTTTTCTATTCATTTGCCGTTTCAAGGGTTTCCAGGAAAAAATGAGTATAGTCGAAGGTAGGCATTCCCCCCCCCCCCTCTTTTCCCTAATTTCTCATTTATTTTTACAATTTCTTGAATTCTATTTTGTTCAGTTGTAGTATTGATTAAATTTAGTTTTGTTTGGCAGATTTTTGTTTAGATTGTATTTAAAAAAAAAAAAAAAAAAACTGAATGCCTGGAATATACAATCGCCTTTGTTGTTTTCTTTTCTGATATTTTATTTTATTTTTTTTCTCTATTGAAATATGCCTCTATTGATATTTATTTTCATTTTTTAATTTAATAGAAAGTAGGAATTGCTTTTATTTTTTGTTTACTTTTTTGTGTTTGTGTTAGTTGATTTTTGAGATATTTTACTTTGTAATAGTGAGGGTTGTATAACTGCTAATTACAATTTCAAGCTAGTTTTGAATATTTAGTTTGTGGTCCTTAGCATAAAGTGTTTCATGTACAGTAGTTGTTGATTTTTATAATCTGCAAAATTTATCATATGTGCATGCACCCATCATTTGGTGTTTGTTTTAGTGCTTTTATTGAAAATTTAGCTTTGCAACTAAATGAACTGCTCAAGTGTATTTTTAAATTGAGATCCATGGAGAAATGTACCAACTGTAGGTTTCACAATAGTAACTTTTTGTAATACAGTTTCTAAAATTTTGAAATCTACCTAAATTTTAATGGTTGGTTATCTTTTAAACTTAATAATTAAATTATAAATTTTGGGTTTTTTTGTTTTCTCTATTACCTGTTCTGTTATTTGTAAGGGGGGGGGGGGTGAGATTGTGGAATTTTGAATATTTGCTCAAGGTTATTTTTTTGTTTGCTATGAAGAGTTTGTTATCATTTGAGTTTTCGGTATTTGTGGATTTCTCTGTTTTTTGCTAGCTTTGAAACAATATTTTGCCAGATTTGGATCCGTACTACTAGACTTATTGTTAGTTACTTAAAGTTCAGAGGTGTATAAAAGTACACGCATTTGAAACTTTTGATTAAATAAGTAAAAGAACATGAATGTTGCCTAAGAAGGGATAGCAAGAAAAATGATAATCATGTCAGTTGAATAATCCCAATAATTTTGTTGGTCAACTTCATTGATAAATGGGTTTTTAGAATAGATAAAAATTGTTCATGTGTGTTTCATTAGATTTATTGCAAAAATGAAAGTAGTGACATGTTCACTGGTACCTTCTACCTCTCTCTCTTATGTGAAGGGACAATTTTCCTGCAATTGCATTCTTTATATCCATTTGGTTTTAATCTGTTTCTTCAACTGTTTTTTAAAATATTATTATATTTAGGGATTCTAATCATAGTATACTTTTGAGAAAAGATTTTTGTTATAAATTTTATTTTTTTAAAACCTTTTTGTACAATTGATACCTGCATTTGTAATTAGTGTTTTGCAAAAAACAGTCTTACACTTCCTTTTGTAATAAAGGCATTTTCTTTGTTGGTGTAAAAGCAAAGCCTTTTTGGTTGATGTGCTCATCCAAAAGTATGCATTTATAGGCTTTCAATTACTATTATAAGTGTGACAAAAAATATTACAATATAGCAAGATGCTAACTTCTGTTTTTTGCTTGACTTTGTGATTCATTAGATTGATTAGAAAAGCTTTAAGGAATTAAAAAGCTTTTTTCGGTTTTTAAAGTGGTGCTTCAGTTTTGTTTGTGTCTACATAATTTAAAAATAATATAATTATGATACAAACTTAGCCCTAACTCCTAAAACATTTAGGGTTTTATGTTTTTGCCCTAGGTATATAAGGCAAACCCTAGCCACGTTTTTAAGTTGCTCAGATTGCTGTTTGTGTGAATCTCTTGTGAGATCTGAGATGAGTTTTCCTTCACATAAACTTAGGATTATCAAGGAGGAGATTTATTCAAGAACTTGATGATCATTCAGTTACTGCCATAAGAGCTTAAAAGATACACAAGCGGGAGTGCTTGTACTTGCTGAAGAATCCAAGAAAGAAGGAGTCCGTGGTCTCGGAACTTGCATGTGGTCGTGTCAGTAAGTTTCTACTGGTGGGTAGCAATAAGATGTTAGTGGTCGAAGTCTTATTTTAAAACTTCAATTCTTTCTATAGTGGATTCAAGTTTACCTTAAGGATAGCTAAGTTAAATCCTCCCCAGGTTTTTTACCGGTTTGGTTTTCCTGGGTGATCATATCTTTGTGTTATTTATTTTTTTGCTGTTTTACATGATATGATTATATGATTGTGTTAACCTAGAGATTCATAATTTGACTAAGTAATAACTTAGCTTATTAATTAGGTTAATCCGGTTGTGTTTTAAGGGGTCTAAAAACAAATAAGTGGTATCAGAGCAAGTAAATCTCTTGTTGTAGATCTTTTGATCTCTAAGCTGATCCTTGACCCCTGTTGTCATAGAACACGGACACTTTCTAGTTATTCCTCCTCACTTTGATGGGAATAATTATGCTTATTGGAAAATAAGGATGAAAGCTTTCCTGAAATCTATTGATGAGAGAGTCTGGAACTTCGTTGAGTACGGATGGGAGAAACCCGCTACTCTTGTGAGTGAGTGGCAAACTTCTCAAAAAGAAGCAGCAGCTTTCAATAGCAAAGCTATGAATGCTATTTTTAATGCTGTTTCCATGGAGAAATTTAAGAGAATCTCTAATGTTGAAGTTGCTCACACTGCTTGAAAAATCCTACAGACTGTGCATGAAGGCACAAAGGATGTCAAAATAAATAAGTTGTAGCAATTAACTTCTAAGTTTGAGAGCATTCGGATGTCTGATGATGAATCCTTTGATGAATTTTATGCTAAACTTAATGACATTGTTAATTCTGCATATAATCTGGGTGAAATCTATGATCAACCTAAAATTGTTAGGAAGAAAGCAGTAGTCAATCATGAAATACAAAATACTTTACAAAATGAAGTTGCTGAAGCTAGAAAATATAGAAAAATAGTCATTGCTGAAAAAAAAAAAAAAAAATAGTAGTCAATTATGAAAACTGTTCATTACCTTCACCCGGTAATGTTATTGAACCTTGGTATTTTGGCCCACCTTCTTATGTATGTAAGCATTGTGGTGCGGTGTTATGGCATGAAGAAAGGAGTGTAAAATCTAAAAGGCCTAGAATTCCAACGTTTTCTTTGTGCTGTATGGAGGGTAAGGTGAAGTTGTCTTTGCTTAGAAAAACACCTCCTCTTCTTAATGAGTTATTAGATCCTCTTGGTGTACAACGATCTAAAACATCTAGAACTCAAATAAGGAGTTATAACGCAATGTTTGCAATGACATCTATGGTTGGCAAGGTGGATAATAGAGTTAATGATGGTAGAGGCCCATACATTTTCAGACTTAATGGTCAAACCCATCATAGGATTGGAACACTTCTCCTAATAATGGTGAGGACCCACAATTTGCACAGCTATATTTCTATGATACTGAAAATGAAGTCCAACATAGAATGAATGCCTTTAGTAGCAGTATAGTTAATAAAGACCTTGATCCATCTATTGTTGATGCATTGGTCCAAATGTTTGATGAGTCAAACAATTTGGTGAAGATATTTCATAAGTCTAGAGATCATTTCATAGAACATGATATTCGTCGTTTAAGATTACGTCTTATCGGCTCACGAACTACAGATGGAAGAGAGTACAATCTTCCTACGTGTTCTGAAATTGTTACAATCATTGTTGGTGATATTGGTGTTGATAATGCATTTTGTGATATTATTGTGGAATAAAAAGAAGGAGGGTTACATAGGATCAATGACTTGCATCCATCGTACATGGCATTGCAATATCCTCTTCTATTTCCATATGGTAAAGATGGCTTTAGACTTGGCATATTGTGCAGAAATATAGATGAGATCAGATCTAACATAAATGACTTCGTTACTATGAGAGAGTATTATGCATTTAGATTGCAAGAGTGGGATGGTGAGGGACGTACATTGATATCTAGTGGTCGATTATTTCAGCAATTTGATGTAGATGCCTATACATATATTGAGGCAATAAGACTTATGTGGGTGAAAAATAATCAAGAAAAGTTGAGGATTGAACTGTATAATGGATTGAAGGATGCGGTTATGAGAGGTGATACCACCCTTGTGTCTGCTGGAAAAAGATTTGTTTTACCTTCAAGTTTCACAGGAGGTCCAAGGTATATGATTGAAAATTATCAAGATGCAATGGCGATTTGTAGATGGGCTGGCTACCCAAATCTGTTCATTACCTTCACATGCAATGCAAAATGGCCGGAAATTGAGCTTTTTCTATTTAGGAAACCTGGGCAGAAAATTGAAGACCAACCTGATGTGGTTGCAAGAGTATTTAAGATAAAACTTGATAAACTTTTAAACGATTTAAAGCATGGTCAGCACTTTGGAAGAGTGATTGCAGGTACACTTTGGAAGAGTGATTTCTTATTCTTTTTGGTGTTTATAATTACTCTATATTAATATAATTAACTTGCTATTTTGGTACCATTTGTCTATACCGTTGAATATTAAAAGAGAGGCCTACCTCATGCACACATATTTCTTTTTCTACATAATGATGACAAACATCCTACAGTAGCAGAAATTGACAAGATAATCTCAGCAGAAATTCTAGATTTGAATAAGGAACCACTAGCTTATGATGATGTCAAACAATACATGGTCCATGGTCCTTGCGGATCTATAAATTCAAGGGCAAGTTGTATGATTGAGAACAAATGTGTGAAACACTTTCCTAAGAAATTTTGTTCTCAAACCACTGTTGATAATGATGGTTTCCCAATATACAAAAGAAGGAATAATGGAATATATATTGAAAGAAACGAAGTTAAACTCGATAATCGATATATAGCTCCTCACAATGTTGACTTATTTGTGAAATTTCAAGCTCACATAAATGTCGAGTGGTGTAATCGTTTAAGGTCTATCAAATACTTATTCAAGTATATTACGAAGGGACCTGATCGTGTAACTTTGATTCTTGAAGAAAATTTACATGTTGATGCTTCTACTAGAATGCAAAATATGACAGACACGGATGAAGTTAAGGGATACTTAAATTGTAGATATGTGTCTACCATAGAGGCATGCTAGAGGATATTTGAGTTTGAAATCCACTATCGACAACCTGCTGTTTAAAGACTTAGTTTCCATATCGAAAATCAACAGCTAGTTGTTTTTAAAGATACTGAGTATTTAGATAATGTTATTGATAGACCAGATATCAGAAAAACTAAACTTACAGAGTGGATGTAAGCAAATAAATTGTATGAAGAAGCAAAGGAATTAACTTATTCTGAGTTTCCAACAAAATGGGTTTGGCATAAAAGAGACAAGGAATGGAGATTGAGGAAGTCTAGAAGATGTATAGTGCGTATATACTATGCTCATCCTGCAAGTGGAGAGCGTTTTTATTTACGGATGTTATTAAATGTTTGTTAAAGGAGCTCAATCCTTTAAAGAAATAAGAACTATAAATAATGTAGTATATTCAGATTTTAGATCAGCATGTTATGTGCTTGGTTTGCTTGATGAGGATAAAGAATGGCATGAAGCTTTAAATCATGCGTCACAATGGGCTTTAGGAAAACAACTTCGTGAGCTTTTCGTCACAATGCTGATTTTTTGTGAAGTTTCTGACCCTTATAAATTATGGATTTCGAATTGGCGGTTATTATCTAAGGACACTCTTCATCATCAGAGAGCAGTTTTACGCTATGACAATTTACATCTTGATGACTTCCAATTGCAGAATTACACACTTAGTGATATAGAACAAATTCTGATAAGAAGTGGAAGATCTTTGCAAGAATTTGAAACAATGCCATATCCAAACACATTGCTTCTAAGACAATGTAACAATAGAATATTACAAGAAGAATTGGATTATGATAGAGATTCTTTGGCAGTGGAACATATTGAACTTTTTAATGGTCTTAATTCTGATCAAAGGAATGTATATGATGCAGCAGTTGATTCTATTTTGAGAAATATAGGTGACTTCTTATTTGTATATGGACATGGAGGAACTGGGAAGACTTATCTTTGGAAAACCATTATATGCCGATTGCGTTCAGAAGGAAAGATTGTCATTGCAGTTGCATCATCTGGAATTGCTGCATTATTGTTGCCAGGAGGGAGAACGGCTCATTCGAGATTTCAAATACCAATAATTGTAACAGACAGTTCAACTTGCAGAATTAAACAAGGTTCACAAATTGCAGAACTTATGACAAAAGCAAGTCTTATAATTTGGGATGAAGCTCTTATGACACACCGAAACTGTTTTGAAGCTGTTGATCGTTCACTAAGAGATATTTTACGATTTACTACTAGCAACAGTGCAGACAAACCTTTTGGAGGAAAAACAATTGTTCTTAGTGGTGATTTTAGACAAATTTTACGGGTTATAGCAAAAGGATGAAGAGAACAAATAGTTGAAGCATCAATTACCAAGTCTTCATTATGGAACAATTGTAGAGTTTTCATTTTGACCAAAAATATGAGGCTGACACAAGATCCAGGTGATATTGGTGTAAGAGAATTTGCTGAATGGATATTGAAAATTGGTGATGGTGAACTTAATGATAGTGAAAGTGAAGCATTGATTGAAGTACCACATGACTTACTAATTCAACTTGGTAGTGTGAGAGACCGCGCCCTGGCCCATTTTTTAGGAATGTTGGGCCAAACCCACTTGAATGGGTGGAGTTGTGTGTTGCCTCTCAAAATGGAGGTTCGACTAGTTATATTTTCCCCTTTAAATTGAGGGTTTTACAATGGAGTCGCCACTTATTTAATTGTTGGAAAAATAAGAAAACCATAATTGAAAAATTTCTCATTTTATTAATTTGAAATTTGAATTTACATTGATCATAGGAAAATTACATGGCTTTGGTCCTAGATACAATCTAAGATAAAGTACATGGCTTTGTTTCCTAGTTACAATCTAAAAATTGAAAATTACAAGGATGAGCATTTGATCTACTAACCCTTGATCTAAGTTCGGAGGCTATGTTACAAGGTGGGAAGGTGTTAGGCACCCACCTTGCCCGGTGAAACCGGTCTTCCAGACTATGGTGGCCAACAATCATATCATATCATCCAATATGTCAATCAATTTGCATGTTGAATTTGATGGGTGTGTGCATGTGATAAACCCTAATTCAATTTATTGAGAATTACATTTGGATTGAAAAATAAATTCTAGTGAATGTGTGTGGATGGTGATAACCTAGAGTCAAGGATTTGAAAGAATTATTAAACAAACATGTTTTTCATATTTTTGATATGGATTTAAGATTAAAACTAGTGATATGCATGAACATGTGATGAACAACCAAGAACATGTGAAGAACATATTAGAACAACTAAGAACATTCAAACATATTCAAAGGAATTTAAATGATCATTATCATGCTTTAATCTTAAATTCTCATCATAGCAACACAAGAAACAATTAGGGAAAGGGATTATACCTTCATGCAAGATCTATATGGTGAAAGAGGAGACTCTTGAGGGAGGTCCTAGGGTGGAGGAAAAGAAGAGTTAGGAGAGGAAGAGTGAGTCTCACTCAATACCTTGAGTCTCAGGAAGACCGAGATATGACAAGACTACTCAACTTCACTAGAACTCAAGAGAGGAGATTTTTTGGTCTCTTGGAATGAAGGAGGGGGAGAGTTTATATAGTAGTAGTGGAGAGAATATGAATGGAATGCCATTTAATGAGGGTTGACAAGGATTATGAACCTAGACCTCATTTTAGCCTTGGGGAAAATCTGGTGTATTAAATGGAGAGATTGGTGGGAGTGGAGAGCAAGCCAAAATTCGGTTTTCCCGTAGCTGCTGTAACAGCTTGTAGAGCCAACTTCGAAAAATCATATCTGATCCAATTATGATCGGAATTGTCTCGTTCTTGTGCTCAAATGGAAGCCCCGGATGTCTAGTTTCTGGGAAAATTAACCTCATTCACAGATTCAAAATATTCTGAGAGATATTGATGAAATGGTGAGTAGAGGTCATTTGTTAGAAAATGGTTTCAGCACAATTAACATTAATAGGTCCTAAATTAGCTCCCAATTAACATTAAATGGCTCCAATCACTCCCATTTCAGAATTAATTGGTTCCAAATTTACTCTAATTAAAAGATAATTACACAAATTACTCATTGAATAATTAATGTTTAACTATCTAATTAATTTTGTGTATGCAACCTCACCATAAAATGTAGTCCTAACCAATTAAATTATGACACATCATTGATCTCCAATTGATTACACTTATAACCAATTGAAATCAATTGTTCATAATCACATATAGTTGGACTCAATTTGTGATAGTGCATCTCAGCCATTAAAACTTGATTTGATGATAACTTTCAATCTGGTGGTCTTAGAAAATGGTTTCAGCACAATTAACATTAATAGGTCCCAAATTAGCTCCCAATTAACATTAAATGGCTCCAATCACTCCCATTTCAGAATTAATTGGTTCCCAATTTACTCTAATTAAAAAATAATTACACAAATTACTCATTGAATAATTAATGTTTAACTATCTAATTAATTAGGTGTATGCAACCTCACCATAAAATGTAGTCCTAACCAATTAAATTATGACACATCATTGATCTCAAATTGATTACACCTATAACCAATTGAAATCAATTGTTCATAATCACATATAGTCGGACTCAATTTGTGATAGTACATGTTAGCCATTAAAACTTGATTTGATGATAACTTTCAATCTAATAGTCCGATTAGGGTTTATGACCAGTCGATTTGATCGTTACAACATCAAGATCATTTTGGTGAAATGAGTCTAATGGCTAGAATCAAGATGCATATTTTTAAAGTGAAAGTATCATTTTGCCCTCCATGTGAGGTTAAATGCGGGTTGCAAAATGGGGTGTCAACACTCGGCTCCATAAGTCATTGAAAAGGGTGTCTCCCTTATCTACGAGATGTGGTTTGATATGTCCAAAGAACGTGTGACAACTCTTCCACCCATTTTCCCTTCACATCATCCAACCTCTTCTTGAGTCCACTTACTATGACATTATTAATAGTCTTGGCGTCCATTTCCTTGTGGATAAGTTGGAGTGGAATATATATTCGTAATTCTCAGATCGCAACAGTACCTCTTGAAGGTTTTACTATCAAACTGAAGACCATTATTAGAGATAAGGGCGTGGGGGATACCAAACCGAGTAACAATATTTTTCCAAACAAATCTCTTGGCATCCACGTCCTTGATATTTGCCAATGGTTCAGTTTCAACCCATTTGGTGAAGTAATCCGTGTCGACTAGCAACCATCTCTTATTCCCTACTGTCTTATGAAAAGGTCCAACAATATCCAAACCCCATTGAGCAAATGGCCAAGGGCTAGATAGAAGATTAAGGACTCTCTCTGGTTGGTGAATGTTTGGAGCAGATTTTTGACATTGGTCACACTTCTTCACATATTCTTGTGCTTCCTTCTGCATGTTTAGCCACTAATATCCCTGGGTAAGGGCTCTATGAGATAAAGATCTACGTCTTATGTGGCTTCCACAAATCCCTTAATGTAACTCCTCTAGAAGTAGCTTTGATGCCTTAGGGTGTACGTATAGTACATATGGCCCAGAACACGAGTGCTTATATAACTTTTGGTCCTCAGCCAGAACCGAGGAGTTTTTCTTTGCACTTTGTCAGCTTCTGACTTCTCCTCGGGCAAGATATCCTCTTTAAGGAATAGCACTATAGAGTCTATCTAACTAGGTCCCACCCTAATTTGATGGATATGGACCATCTCTTTCTTCATCTCAGTAGGCTTGCACAAGTCTTCAATAAGGATAACCTGAGGTAAGCCCTGTGTCGAGGAGGTTGCAAGAGTGGCCAAAGAATCAGCATGCGTGTTTCCACTCCTAGGGATATGCAACAAGTTGAAGGACTTAAATCTTGACTGTAAGTGCCAAACTTGATTTAAATATTCTTGCATTCTCACATCTCTAGCCTCTAACTCTCCTTTCACCTAGCCCACAACTAATCTTGAATTCGAAAATATCTCCACTGCTTTTCCTCCCAATTTTTGAACCATAGTCATCCCTACCAGCAGGGCCTTATATTTAGCCCCATTATTTGTGACTGAGAAGATTTTTTCAGGAGAGATCAGAACTAACCCTATTCCAGATCCTCTTTGATTTGCTGCACCATCAACGTACATCTTCCAGGATAAAGGTTCTTGCAAGGAGACCATGCCAACTAATTTTCCATCCAAGTCCTGCTTTCTATTCTGTCTTCTAATGGGTATTCAGCAAACTCGGCCACCTAATTTGCGAAAAATTGACCCTTAACAGAGATGTGAGACATATATTTGATATCAAAAGCCCCTAGGAACGTACCCCACTTGGCAATTCTCCCAGTGTAGTCAGCATTCTGAAAAAGTGATTTAAGCAGAAGTTGAGTTAAGACAATAATTGTGTGGGATTGGAAATAGTGGGGTAGTTTATGTTGCACTATTACCAAAATGGCATTTTCCAGTGATAGGTAATGCACCTCTGCATCATGCAGTGACTTGCTCACATAATAAACTCGTCTCTGCACACCACTATCAACCTGTACCAACACCAAGCTCATCGTATGGGGGGCCACATCGATGTAAGAAAACAAACCTCATCTACCTCGGGTCTAGACATAATAGGTGGTTGAGAAAGGTATTCCTTCAACTCCTGGAAGGTCAAGACACACTCCTCATTCCATTCGAATCCCTTCCACTTTTTCAACAACTAGCATAAAGGCCTACACCTGTCTGGTGACTGAAAAATGAATTGGTTTAGAGCAGCAATCATCCCTGTTAACCTCTAGACCTGTTTGGAATTCTGAGGTGGTTGCAAACTATTAATTGCTTTAATCTGGTCGAGATTGACTTCAATTTCGCTGTGAGTGCCATGTACCCCAAGAATTTTCCTAAACCAACCACAAAAAAACACTTAGAAGTATTAAGGTGTTGCCTGTGTTTCCTTAGTATTCCAAAAATATTACTAAGATCTCCCTCGTGCTCGGAGACCACCTTAGCCTTCACCACTATATCATCAATATAAACTTCACTATTCTTGCCCAATTGTGGCTCAAATATCCTTTGATAGATAGACCATGCATTCTTCAACCCAAAGGGCATTACCTTGTAGTGGTAATTTTCCGTAGGAGTAACAAAAATTGTCTTTTCTTGATCACTCAGAGCCAATGGTATTTGGTGGTATCCCTAGAAGGCATCTAAAAAGCTCATTCGAGGATGGCCTACAATTGCGTCCACTAACAGATCAATCCGAGGCATGGGAAACGGGTCCTTTGGACAGACCTTATTCAAGTCTGTGAAGTCCACACAAAGCTGCCACTTTCCATTCTTCTTCTTCACCACTACAATGTTGGCTAGCCATTTGAGGTAAAAAAAAAAAATCTCTTTAATAGCTCCGACCTGCTTAAGTTTGATCACCTTATCCCTGATGGTATCAGAATGCTCTTTAGATGAATGCCGAGGTGGTTATTTCCTAGGAATGATGGATAGATTGACATTCAGGTGATGACAGATGAAGTTCGGATCCACTCCAGGAGCCTCATAAGCATTCCATGCGAACACGTCAATGTTTCCCTTAAGAAACACTATGAGCTATTCCTTCTCTCGAGGAGGCAGTTAAGCTCTGACTTGAAAGAACTTATCCAAATCACCCTCTACAACAATCTTCTCTAAATTCTCACACTTTGTCCCCTCAGTTGTCTCCTCCATGGGTAACCCAGAGTCCTTAATTGCTATAAGCCCCCATCAGCAAAGGTTGAGGACTCCACTCTTGGCTGATGCATTATTGCAGTGACCAAGCACTGCCTTGCCAGGACTGGCTCCCAACCAGCTCCTCAATCCAGTCCCTAAACTGATATTTCACTTTCAAATGCAGAGTGGAGGAAACGGCTCTAAGGGCATGAAGTCAAGGTCTTACTACAATGGCCGTGTAAGGAGAATAAGCATCCACTACAATGAAATCCACCTCCACCACCTCTAATCCTGCTTGTATGGGAAGTCAAATCTGGCCCCTTGGAATAACAACTTTCCCGTTGAAACTTACCAAAGGTGAATCATAAGTTGTTAAGTCCTCAAGTTTCAAGCCCAGTCCGTTGTACAAATCAGGGTACATAATCTCTAACCCACTACCTTGATCCACCATCACCCTCTTAACATCATATCCCCCTATCTTGAGGGTGACCACCAAGGCATCATCATATGGATATACGGTTCCAACCTTGTCCTCCTCAGAAAAACTCATCGATGGCCAGTTTCCCACTCTAGCCCTCTTCAACTCATGTCTAGAGTCCTCGGTAGGTGGCCGGGCTATAGACATCACCCTGGAAGGGTGAGAACCAGTTCTCCCTAAGGCCGCGAAAATGAAATTGATGGTTCCTAAAGGGGCTCTGGAAAAAGCATTCCCTTGAAATCCTAACCCTGTCTAACCCCCTGGTTCATTGGGCTGATGTAGAAATTGTTTCAGCCTCCTTTCTCTGACTAGTTGCACCAGATGACTCCTCAAAGTTCTACAGTCTTTTGTGGTGTGCCCTCAGTCTTGGTGGTATTGGTAATAAAGGCTTTGATTGCGCTTCATGAAGTCACCTCCCATCTTATTTATCCACTTCAAAAATGGCTCGTTCTTAATTTTCTCTAAGACTTGATGTACTGGTTCTCGGAACAATGTGTTTACCATTTGAGTAGTGGTAAACCCCGATTGCCCATCAAAGTCTCTCCAGGGCCGATTATTGTTGTAGCGATCCGACCTGAAATCCTTCCTCTTCTGAGGGATAACCTTAGCCTTCCCCTTCCCTTGTTGCTGGTCTTCCTCGACCCGCTTATACTTATCAATTCGATCCATGAGTTGATGTACACTGCTAGTAGGTTTCCCAGTCAAAGACTTCCTCAAAACATGCTTGGCAAGTAGGCCGACCTTGAAAGTTCTTATGGCCACATCATCAAAATCACCATCTATCTCATTGAACATCTCACAATATCTGTCCGAGTACGTTTTCAGGGTCTCCCCTTCTTGCATGGTCATAGGCAACAGGGAGTCCAAGGGCCGAAGAACTCTACTACATGTAATAAATCGAGATCCAAACGCCCGGGTGAGTTCTTTAAAAGAATCAATAGAACCTGCCCTCAAGCCATCAAACCACCTCATGGCCACAAGCCCCAAACTGGATGGCAATACTTTGCACATTAGGGCCTCATTCCTGGAGTGTATAGCCATTCTCTGGTTGAAGTAGCTCACATGCTCCACAAGATCTATTCGACCATTGTTCATGGTGAACATTGGCTGAGTGAACCGTTGAGGAAGTCTCCCTCCCTCGATTCTATGGGTAAAAGGTGATCTGAAAATTTGATTTAACGCTTTGCTCATAGCATCATTTCCCAAGCCTTTGCAAGACGGGCTCTTATTCCCACGTCCATGGTGGTAGTCCCCTTCACATAAGAAAGATTCACTAGGAAGGGTCCTTGACCTGGGTCTATAAATACCATCCTCTTCATCGCCATAAGAGAAATTAGAATTGAAGGGAGTTTGCCTTCGCCATCGTGGCACAACTTCCTCTTCAGATGATCAATCTCTAGTTGCATGGCTCTAATATTCTCTTCATGAGAAAGGTGGCTCCCACCTCAAGACTGGCACCCACTAGTATGGGTGGTATGCACACTGACCTCCCGATCCTTTCTCTGCTCAAGATTAACAAAATGATCTTGACGTTGGGATCCCATAGATTTCTCTCGATTCGGACCTGAACCTACCATAATTGAATCGTTGAACTCACCACAACACTAGAATTTTTCACAAACAGCGCCAATTGTAAGGACACAGTTTGAGTCCTAAGCCCAAAAGTTAAAAGGATTTAGGCTTAAAGAGCCCAATACAATGAATTTGTAGAGAGTGGGTTGGAAAACTAGGCTCTAATGAGTTAGGTAACGATTATTGTGTGTTTAGATGACAATAAAGTAAAAGTGGACTTATTGTATCTAATGAAAATCATCCTACGGTACAGTCCGAGGAGATCAGTTCTTGTATATAATTCTTTGAGTTGATTACAAATATAGCTCTTATTGCTACAGTGTTTCTCTCTTAATTCTTCAATCCTTTTCCTTCAGGGTCTTCTTTCTATTTTATACCATCTTCCTTCTTTCCTGAAGTCTCTAGTAGTAGCTGTAAGGCTGAAAATTACTATTCAGGTATCACTTCCTCATTAATGTGGTTAGAGAGTTAGTTACAGAGCATTTAATGCGGTGATAGTAGCTTTCTCTTTAGATATTTTAGGACTTCTGTCTATCAAGTGCTTCTATGATGCTTATCCGTATCAATAGAATCTCCTAAAACGTTGCCCTAGATGGTAGACCACCCCTTCGGACCTCTGCTTTACGTAGCCGAGGAGGCATTCATCCTCGAACCACCCTCATGGACCATTATGATCAAAACTAACATCTTCACTTACTAACACGTACTTCCTTGATAATGTTCACCCCCCTCAGACTACTTCATGTCCTTGAATTGGGCCCCTGGCCTAATATATTCATAGATATATATTGCTGGGCCTAATACCCCTACAATAATAATAATAATAACAATAATAATTTATTGTTAACTAAAATTTGTTGTAAAAATATTTTAAAGATAGCATTACTCTAATATAATTTATTTTTCGAAAGCTTACTTAAAAAAAAAAAAAAAAAGTTTGTTCATGCCCTTGCCCCACACCAAATGTATAACCAACACAACCATGGCTTTAAAAACTAATACAGTGAAAGAACCGAAAAAGTGACTGGTTACCCGTTTTTTGGTCAGACCGAAATTCAACTGGTGGTCGAACTGATGACGTCATAAATAATTTAATTAATAAGTTTAAAATAATAAAAATTAAAAAATATATATATTTTAAGTTTTTAAACTAAGAATATTCAAGTTAAACATATATATAACATTTTAAAAAATAATGTGAGTTTAGTTTTCATGTATTCAATTTAGGAAATAAAAGTAACAAAACCCAGCGGTAATATTTTTAAATTTTCCAATGATTTGTTTTTAACAAATCTAGTGGAGCACTCTATAATGACTCTTAGAATCATCAAATTTTAATGAGAAGTTCCACGTTCCCAACATTTTTACAATATTTTCACAACAAATCATATGTGGTAAGTTGTTAATAATTTTAATTTGAACATACCACTTAAATTATTATTTTTTTTCACTAGTATTAGTTAATAACAACCCACCACTTAAGATTTATTGTGAAAGTATTGTGAAAATATTGCAGTAGCATTTTTTAATTTTAATTTCTTAATCTTTATTTTATTTTTCTCTTTATCTCTTTTTCTTTCATCCACACGTTTCTTTATATTTTTTTCCCTCTTTTTTTCTCCTTCACACACGTATTCTTTACCTTCTCTCTATCTTCACTTTTGACTTTTCTTTTCTACCAGACTACCATTTCTTCTCTATCTTCTAGAGCATACCAAAAGCCAAAAGCTTTCACTCTCTCTCTCTCTCTCTCTCTCTCTCTCTCACACACACACACACACACCCACAGATCGTCGACGGATGACAAAGGCAAGAGAGACAACTTTTTAAATCAAGGTTCACATATGCCTCTCGCCGGTCATTGACTGAAGATTGGATCAAAGTAGAGCAAACAAAAGGGAGATATTGCATAAGGGAAGATTTCACTATATTTCGATGTTTTTTTGTTTTGCATTTTGAGGAATCCTGATTTGCAAGGGATTGATTTTTTTTTTTTTTTCCTTAGCTGATTTGGGAATTTGTTATAGATTTTTTTGTTTGGATTTGGAAATTTGTTATTGAATTGAACCTAAGCTAGACGCTATTTTTTTGTGGTCTTTGTAGCAATTAATTTATCAAAGGGTTCTAGGGTGGCAAATGGCGATTTGCCTTGATTTATCAAAGGGTAAAATTGAGTTTTTAAGAAAACATAGTGGGCAATTTGGAAAATAGCTGGTGGCTTTCCAACAGTAATGTTAAAATGCAGTTGTGGCGTTTGCAAAAGCTCCTCAAACCTATCCGCACGTTTTAGCTCAATTCTTTGCATTTCAAATTCAAAACGCAGCTATTTTGAGAAAGCACGTTTTGAAACATTACCATACGTCTGACTTTTATTTTTGCTCTCAAAAAGTGTGTTTTGGCTTAAGAAAGTGGAAACAAATGCACACTTAGTCTTTTAATCTCACAACCTAGGCTTCTCCTTCAATCCCTAAGACTATCTTTTTTTCTTTTTTCTTTTTTTGGGTCTCATAGATGAGGACTATTAACTGGGTTATGCTAATAGGTGCCCTTAGAATAATGGTTAACAGTCCATTTTAGGAAATTTTTGGCATTACTTTTATGAGAAATATAAAAAAACTATCAAAATATTAATTTTTTTGTTCATAAAAACTTTCTTTAAATGAATTATTAATCATTACTCTAAGGATATTCGTTAGTATTTCTACTATTAATTATATTTTGGTAACATGGATATTATTGAAGATGATCTTACAATGATTAAGGTACTTAAACAGTTTTTCAATCCACTTGTGAAATGGAGTTGGTCGCTCTTAGCTACTTTCTAGGTCTTGAGGTTACTTCCTCTTCTGACAACTATTGACTTTCTTTCTCAAACAAAAACAAAATATGTTTCCTATCTTCTCTCTCATGCATGTTTCATTGATTATAAACATTGTGGCACACCTCTTGACTCTAATGCTAAGCTTCAGGCCATGAATGGCAAGCCTCTTCATGATGCTATTTTCTACAAGTAATTAGTTAGCAACATTGTGTACTTACTATAACTTGTCATAATATTCATATGTTATGTATCTTGTAAGCTAATTTATATATAATATTGCACTCTATTTACTTTACTGTTGTTTTTGTACATCATGTGTTATCTCAAGGGCACACTCTTGCATGAGTTTTCCCTCTCTTCTACCAATGATTTGTAAGTTGTGTTAATGGGCACCGTAAATATGTCAGCATTTTTGTTAACTACTCAGTTTTATGTCAGTATTTTATCAACTTTATAAGTTTTAGGGTCAGCTTTATACAGTTTCTCTCATTTATTCAATTTTTTTATTAAGTGGAACCAACATTATTCTAACCTTAACAAGCATCATATGGTACACATTAACATTTGCCACGATGTATTATTACATGCCTATTTTGATGCTAACCGGGTAGGAAATCTACAAATCATCATTCCACCATCATGGCAACAAATCCATCAAATCCTTTAAGCACAACAATGAACAGGGATGAGCTTAACCTTCTTATTGATTTTGCTACCACCAAAAAAATTCCTCAGTAAGCAATGAAATCTATTCAGGAACAGTGTTTGACTCTACCTCCTTTGTAAGTAGAAGCTGTAATGGAAAGAAATATTGATGACACTCATGAACTATGGAACCGCATTCACATGGTTTATAGTCTCTCAAAGGATCTTGGCTGCCAGGATTTCGAGTTGACATGATCTACTCCAACGATGAAACAGTTGTTGCCGCGGCTACAAAAATGTTAAGCTTCGGATTGGTCTCTTCCCAAACTCAGTTTTTTTACTCACCAACATGCTCTCTGACAAGAAATTCACTAGCAAATACATAAAGGAGAATCGAAAGACTCAAAAGTAGAAAGGAAATGCTTTTCTCTGACCTTAGTGGTGCAGGGATAGAGTGTTTGAAGAGCAATGCTTGTTTGTTTTGTTGGGTGGACATGAGAGACTTGTTAAGCTCTGACACATTTGAAGCTGAAAAGGAGCTCTCCAGGAGAATTCTTTTTGAAGTTGGCCTCAACACTTTCCTGGGTCTTCTTGCCATTGTTCTGAGCCGGGTTGGTTTAGAATATATGTTGTTGAAGGAAAAACAGAGCCAGAAAATGTTGAAGGAAAAATAGAGCCTAAACGACAAACTAAACTAAACGGCAAGAAGAAAATTGCAGCAGAGAAGCAAACGACAGAAGAAGAGTCAGTTGCAACCCATGCCACATCACGTGCCAGAATGAAGTAGGTGCATTACAGCTGTCAAACGGTTATGCAGCTGTCAAACGGTTATGCAGTTATTTTGGGAAGAAAGTGCAGTCCCTGTTTTCTCAATGTATATAAACAGAGTTGATTATTATGTATTAGTTAGTTTTTCATTTTGTAAGATTTCTTTTCAATGAGAAGTTTCTAATTCTTCAGAACTCTCTTTTCTAATATATGTTTTGCAAACATGTCTCAGCTAGGAAACATTGAAGGTTGCAATAACCCGTATCAAGGACTTTGTTGAATCCATCACCTCTAGCAGAGAAAATTGCAACCACCAACTGTTCGTGATTCAAGAAGAAGATCACTCTATCCCTGCACCACTAAGCCCAGAAACAAGCATTTCTTTCCTACTTTTAAGTCTCTTTCGGTTCTCCTCTATGTATTTGCTAGTGAATTTCTTGTCAGAGAGCATGTTGGTGAGCAAAAATTGAGTTTGGGAAGAGACCAATCCGAAGCTTGACATTTTTGTAGCTGCGGCAACAACTGTTTCATCGTTGGAGTAGATCATGCCAACTCGAAATCCAGGCAAACCAAGATCCTTTGAGAGACTATAAACCATGTGAATGCGGTTCCATAGTTCATGAGTGTCATCAATATTTCTGTCCGTTACAGCTTCTATGATGCTTAAAAAGGAGGTAGAGTCAAACACTGTTCCTGAATAGATTTCATCGCTTACTATATGAATTTTTTTGGTGATAGCAAAATCAATAAGAAGGTTAAGCTCATCCCTGTCCATTGTTGTGCCTAAGGGATTTGATGGATTTGTTACCAATACCCCTTTAACATTTAAGTTAAGCTTTTTGGCTTGTTCATACGCATCCTCCAAGGCACGCCCAGTAATTTTGAAGTCATTTGAACTTGAACAATGTATTGGAACAATTTCAACTCCAGTTCGCCACTTGAGATCTCTATCAAACCTGCCCAAAAAAGAAGTATATAAACTAAATCATACATGTCAAATTTAAAAAAAATTTGAAAATAAAGATGATATGAGAAATGAATAATGTGGTTCTGTCACTAAGACCTGTGTCCACAATCCTAAAAGTCAAAAGGACTACAGTTATAGTTGATTGTGTCAATCCGGTGATTTAATTACTCCAAACAATCAATTTCATGATTATATATATATATATATATTTAATATGTGGAAAGTGAAACATGCATTTTTTGAGTACCCAAAAAATAATGTAATAGAAAACTTGAAGAAGAACAAGAAATTATTGTTACCCTGGATAGTATGGAGTAGGAAGAAGGAAAGCTTCCCCAGGTTCAGCTAGGCAGAACATTAAGGACTCATTCGCAGAAGTTGAGCCAGCAACAAGAACGAGCTTTTTGGGTCAAACTCCACTTTATATCCTCTTAATTTTGCCATGAACTTTACCAATTCCTAAAAAATAAACCATTCAAGCCAAGTTAGGTATCTATGTAGGAGAGCAGCAGCTTTGTACTAATGTGTAGCAAACGAGGAAGTACTATAAGTACTTACATTTTTGAAAGTAGGCATGCCACGATAGTCTTGGAAGAGAGCCAGCTCTTTGAATACAGATTTTCCATCTCTCTTCAACCCCAGTACATCAGGATTGTCTGCAAGCCAGGACTCAGCATTCAGCAAGATCAAAGGAAAGCTGCACGAAGAATCAGAATAAGAAATGGTTCTTATAGCTAGACATAGTGAGAATTGAAAGACTACACAGTGTGTAATGTGGGAGATGGACGCACATGCACTTTAAATGTGTCCCTTTTATAAGCGAGAACAGATTCGAATTCAAATTCTCACAATAATACTTAAGTACAAGACTCTTGATCACTTTGACATGTGTCATGAAATTACAATGTAACATTTTTCTTTTCTATTGAGAAAATATGTCACAATGTAACATGAGTATTCTCTGTTGGGAAAGTTGCTAAAAAGAGGTACATTTTTATCCTTCTAACAAATTATTTTTCAAACTTTATGAGAGTTGGATGATTCTAGTTTCACTAAAAGAATAAAGACCCAAAACAAAGAATAGAATTCCTGAGAGTTTTCCCACTTGATTTTCTGCAAGTCCCATCTGAATGATTCCGTTCGGATTCTGGACTTCATGATAAGGATTCTTCTCGTATTCCTGCCATCCAAGGAAGTAGGAAGAATCCTGGCCATGAGAATCACAGGCAGCTTTCTTAGACAACATTTGCATGCTGGTTTAAGTGTCTAACTTCTAATTTTGAGTAGTGAGCAACCTTGAAAGCTAGCTAGCTCAAAGAGGAAGAGAGAGAGAGAGAGAGAGAGAGCCTTTGGTTGAGATGCTTGTAACAAGCAGTGTAGGTTTGCATTTATATAGACTTTCAATGGAGAGAAAATATCAATATTTTATTGATGGTGCTGATAATTTTTGACCAGGAAGAGGCACATTTCATTTTTTTTTTTTAATTCACAGTTTCTTCTGTTTTAACTGTAGTTGTTTACTCATTTTCATGTACTCATTCTCAGACCGAATATGCTATTTACAAACTGATTTTTGAAAGATTGAGGGACAAAGATTATCTCTTCTTAAAATAGATGTACGGATACCCAATTGCTTGATATTGTTTTTAATGTTTAATGATGTGTTTAGCTTGCAAATAGATGTTATGGAGAGAGAAAGAAGCTCTGAAGAAAGCGAGGCGCTGGAGAGAAGTACCAAGAAATTTAAAGATAACCATTGTGATGAGGAAGATCATTCTGGAAACTCTGAAACTAATGCGTATACATTTAGGAGCTATAAGGATAAGCTGGTGGGGGATATCCCAGGGGCGTACGAATAAGCCTTTGGCTTTGAGGCTTCCATGGAGGATGAAGCAGACTCGGACTGTGAAGAGTCTAGCCTTTGTGAAGGTATGGTGGCGATTTCTCTGTCAAAAGAAGAAAAGGTCAGAATCCGTGAACCGTGGGGGAATGCCATCATTGTCAAAACGTTTGGGCGCAAAGTGGGTTTTCTTTTTTTGTCAACTAAATTGCAATCCATGTGGAGGCCATCTGGAAGAATGGATATCATTGATCTAGGTAATGATTTTTTTCTTGTTAAGTTTGAGCTGAAAATGGACCTAGACGTGGTCTTTAAAGGGGGCCCTTGGTTTGTTGGCCAACAGTTTCTTGCCATTAGGAAATGGGAGCCGGAGTTTAAGGCGGAGGAAGCTACTCTTTCCCGTTGGTTTTTTCTTACGTGCCACAACCATCCACTCACCATACACCTTGCCCACTTGTTCCAACACCACATCAGCATCAGGAGAAGTATGATTCTCCAACGGATCCCCTGTCTGGACACACACCAACGAATCAGCGGCCATTTGGTTTTCCGTTGGTGGCTGTGAAGGGGCCCTTGTATTAGTCCCTGCATTACTTCGAACCACAGCTGGACAGTACTCCATTCGATGACCTAAACGGCCACATGCAAAACAAAGCATGTTGATCCCTTCATATTGGACAGGTTGAGACATTTTACCAATTTTAACAGTATTGATAAGGGGCTGATCAATGATAATCTGTACACAAAGTCTAGCAAAACGCCTTCTAGCACCATTCGCATTAAAAGAGTCAATACGCAAAACAGGACCAATTGCTCGACCAATTTTCTTAAGAATGGTGGGTTCATAAAACTCGATGGGTAATCCAGGCAACCTAATCCAAACAGCCACAGAGGAAAGAGTAGCTTCCTCCGCCTTAAACTCCGGCTCCCATTTCCTAATGGCAAGAAACTGTTGGCCAACAAACCAAGGGCCCCCTTTAAAGACCACGTCTAGGTCCATTTTCAGCTCAAACTTAACAAGAAAAAAATCATTACCTAGATCAATGATATCCATTCTTCCAGATGGCCTCCACATGGATTGCAATTTAGTTGACAAAAAAAGAAAACCCACTTTGCGCCCAAACATTTTGACAATGATGGCATTCCCCCACGGTTCACGGATTCTGACCTTTTCTTCTTTTGACAGAGAAATCGCCACCATACCTTCACAAAGGCTAGACTCTTCACAGTCCGAGTCTGCTTCATCCTCCATGGAAGCCTCAAAGCCAAAGGCTTATTCGTACGCCCCTGGGATATCCCCCACCAGCTTATCCTTATAGCTCCTAAATGTATACGCATTAGTTTCAGAGTTTCCAGAATGATCTTCCTCATCACAATGGTTATCTTTAAATTTCTTGGTACTTCTCTCCAGCGCCTCGCTTTCTTCAGAGCTTCTTTCTCTCTCCATAACTTCTATTTGCAAGCTAAACACATCATTAAACATTAAAAACAATATCAAGCAATTGGGTATCCGTACATCTATTTTAAGAAGAGATAATCTTTGTCCCTCAATCTTTCAAAAATCAGTTTGTAAATAGCATATTCGGTCTGAGAATGAGTACATGAAAATGAGTAAACAACTACAGTTAAAACAGAAGAAACTGTGAATTAAAAAAAAAAAATGAAATGTGCCTCTTCCTGGTCAAAAATTATCAGCACCATCAATAAAATATTGATATTTTCTCTCCATTGAAAGTCTATATAAATGCAAACCTACACTGCTTGTTACAAGCATCTCAACCAAAGGCTCTCTCTCTCTCTCTCTCTCTCTTCCTCTTTGAGCTAGCTAGCTTTCAAGGTTGCTCACTACTCAAAATTAGAAGTTAGACACTTAAACCAGCATGCAAATGTTGTCTAAGAAAGCTGCCTGTGATTCTCATGGCCAGGATTCTTCCTACTTCCTTGGATGGCAGGAATACGAGAAGAATCCTTATCATGAAGTCCAGAATCCGAACGGAATCATTCAGATGGGACTTGCAGAAAATCAGGTGGGAAAACTCTCAGGAATTCTATTCTTTGTTTTGGGTCTTTATTCTTTTAGTGAAAATAGAATCATCCAACTCTCATAAAGTTTGAAAAATAATTTGTTAGAAGGATAAAAATGTACCTCTTTTTAGCAACTTTCCCAACAGAGAATACTCATGTTACATTGTGACATATTTTCTCAATAGAAAAAAAAAATGTTACATTGTAATTTCATGACACATGTCAAAGTGATCAAGAGTCTTGTACTTAAGTATTATTGTGAGAATTTGAATTCGAATCTGTTCTCGCTTATGAAAGGGACACATTTAAAGTGCATGTGCGTCCATCTCCCACATTACACACTGTGTAGTCTTTCAATTCTCACTATGTCTAGCTATAAGAACCATTTCTTATTCTGATTCTTCGTGCAGCTTTCCTTTGATCTTGCTGAATGCTGAGTCCTGGCTTGCAGACAATCCTGATGTACTGGGGTTGAAGAGAGATGGAAAATCTGTATTCAAAGAGCTGGCTCTCTTCCAAGACTATCGTGGCATGCCTACTTTCAAAAATGTAAGTACTTATAGTACTTCCTCGTTTGCTACACATTAGTACAAAGCTGCTGCTCTCCTACATAGATACCTAACTTGGCTTGAATGGTTTATTTTTTAGGAATTGGTAAAGTTCATGGCAAAATTAAGAGGATATAAAGTGGAGTTTGACCCAAAAAGCTCGTTCTTGTTGCTGGCTCAACTTCTGCGAATGAGTCCTTAATGTTCTGCCTAGCTGAACCTGGGGAAGCTTTCCTTCTTCCTACTCCATACTATCCAGGGTAACAATAATTTCTTGTTCTTCTTCAAGTTTTCTATTACATTATTTTTTGGGTACTCAAAAAATGCATGTTTCACTTTCCACATATTAAATATATATATATATATATAATCATGAAATTGATTGTTTGGAGTAATTAAATCACCGGATTGACACAATCAACTATAACTGTAGTCCTTTTGACTTTTAGGATTGTGGACACAGGTCTTAGTGACAGAACCACATTATTCATTTCCCATATTATCTTTATTTTCAAATTTTTTTTAAATTTGACATGTATGATTTAGTTTATATACTTCTTTTTTGGGCAGGTTTGATAGAGATCTCAAGTGGCGAACTGGAGTTGAAATTGTTCCAATACATTGTTCAAGTTCAAATGACTTCAAAATTACTGGGCGTGCCTTGGAGGATGCGTATGAACAAGCCAAAAAGCTTAACTTAAATGTTAAAGGGGTATTGGTAACAAATCCATCAAATCCCTTAGGCACAACAATGGACAGGGATGAGCTTAACCTTCTTATTGATTTTGCTATCACCAAAAAAATTCATATAGTAAGCGATGAAATCTATTCAGGAACAGTGTTTGACTCTACCTCCTTTTTAAGCATCATAGAAGCTGTAACGGACAGAAATATTGATGACACTCATGAACTATGGAACCGCATTCACATGGTTTATAGTCTCTCAAAGGATCTTGGTTTGCCTGGATTTCGAGTTGGCATGATCTACTCCAACGATGAAACAGTTGTTGCCGCAGCTACAAAAATGTCAAGCTTCGGATTGGTCTCTTCCCAAACTCAATTTTTGCTCACCAACATGCTCTCTGACAAGAAATTCACTAGCAAATACATAGAGGAGAACCGAAAGAGACTTAAAAGTAGGAAAGAAATGCTTGTTTCTGGGCTTAGTGGTGCAGGGATAGAGTGATCTTCTTCTTGAATCACGAACAGTTGGTGGTTGCAATTTTCTCTGCTAGANGATTTCTCCCTATATATTTATTTTATGTATGGAATTTCTTAGTGCTTTAATCAACAAGAAGTGTGAGGAGGGTGTTTGGGGCAGGGTCAAAGCCTCAAGAAATGGACCAGGCTTCTCTCATATCTTTTTTGCTGATGACCTCCTTTTATTTGCCAAAGCTACTCAGGAAAACTGTGAAGCCATTTCTGAGGTCTTGGAGGATTTTTGCTCGGCAACGGGTCTTAAGATCAGTCGTGAAAAATCTAAAGTTTTTTTCTCTCCTACTGTGACAACTGAAGATAGGGTGAACTTAACAAACCAGCTGGATATTTGCGAGACAAACAATTTGGGCAACTACCTTGGGTTTCCCCTGAGACATAAAGGCAGAAATAGAAATGAATTCCTCTTTATCATTGATAGAGTTCAGGCCAAATTGGCTGGTTGGAAATCTAATTGTCTCTCTCCAGCTGGTAGACTTGTTCTTCTTAAGGCTGCGGTCACCCCCATTGTTGAATACTTTATGCAGTGCTGTAAGCTTCCTATTAGAGTTAGTGAGCGAATTGATAAGCTCACTCGTGACTACCTTTGGGGTTCAAATGATGAAAGGCGGAGAATGCATATGGTGGGGTGGGATAAGGTGACAAATCCTACTTGTATTGGGGGGCTTGGCTTATTTAAAGTGAAAGCGAGAAATGATGCCATTCTCGCAAAATTATGTTGGCGTATCGCTTCAACTCCGGATGCGGCCTGGTCTCAAATGCTTTGTAAAAAATACTTGACTCCTGCCAGATTGAATGATAGGGGTAGAAAGTACCCCGCTTCTCGTACTTGGAAGGCTTGTAAGATTGGAGGATTGATTTTCAATAAAGGACTGAAATGGGTTATTTCCAATGGGGAAGGTTGAATGCTTGGAATGACTTTTGGCTGCCATCAGGTCCGCTGAGAGGCCTTATACATGGTCCCTTGGTGGAAGGGGAAGGAAATATTTCTGTGAAAGATTTTTTGGCTGATGAGAGGAGTATTTCGTTTGTTCTCCCTGATCCGATTGTGCAGGAAATAAGAGGCATTCCCGCTGCTCTATATTCTGCCCGTGAAGACATTCTCATTTAGGCTTTCTCCAAAGATGGTAACTTCTCCTTAAATTCAGCTTATCTTCTTGCAAAGGATTTAAACCCCTTGAACCTCCCTACTTCTAAGATGTGGGTTTGGAAATCAAATTCCACGCCCCGTATCAAATTTTTTCTCTGGTTATGCTTCCATGGCAGCATCCCCTGTAAAGAAGTCCTTGGTTCACGTGGTTTTAATCTTGATACTGTGTGTGAGCTCTGTGGTTGTTATGCTGAATCTATTATTCATATTCTTCGTGATTGTGATGTTGCGAGGAATGTTTGGAGGAATTTGGGTATAAAAGATGATAACCAGGAATTTTATAATACTCCCCTTACTGTGTGGTTGAAGAAGAATTGTGATTTGTCTGTCTCGCTTGCTAGTGCTGGGATTCCATGGAACTTCTTATTCCCACAAGCTGTCTGGCATTTATGGCTGCACCGAAATAGCTATATTTTCAGGAATAAAAGAATTGATGAATCTCTCCATTTGCAGTGCATTAAGAAAAGTGCTGAGTTCTATGCTATTGTCCCAAATTCTTCTAAGAAACCTCCTCGAAACTAGATCCAAGTTAAATGGATGAAACCCAATCCGGGATGGGTAAAACTAAACACTGATGGGGCAGTTGGTGGTGCTCTCGGCAAGGCTGGTGGGGGTGGTGTGTTAAGATGCAATAGAGGGAATTGGGTTGCTGGTTTTATTAGGAAGCTTGGTGCGGTATCTAGCACTAAGGCGGAACTCTGGGCGCTAAAGGATGGCCTTTTACTAGCTAAACAACTTAATATCCAGTATATTAATATTGAACTAGATGCTGAATATATTGTACATTTACTTTCTAACCCAAATACTGTCAATCTGATGCTTGAGCCTCTTCTAAATGATTGCAGGACCCTGATAAACTCGATGCCTAATTGCACTGTGTCCCACATATTCCGGGAAGCTAACAGTTGTGCTGATATTTTGGCAAAAATGGGAGCCGGTCTAGTTTCTGGCTTTCACATTTTGTATGAACCACCGCCTGTGGTGGAAAATGCGCTAGCTTTTGACAAAGCTGAGCTATTTTGTAATAGACTGATTATTTAATGTTATGTTCCTTCCGCTGTTTACCAAAAAAAAAAAAAAAAGATGTGTTTAGCTTGAATCTATTGGAGTAAGGGTGTTCGCAGTACAGTGCAGTTTTGGGTCATTTTTAGCATCACATTTTGTGGTGCGATTTGGCTAAAATCATAACTATAGTGCATTTTATTTTTGCTGTTACATGCGCGGTTCTATGTATAAGATGAGGTTTGAAATTTGTATATTTTTCAAATTTTGGGCATTTCTTACCCATTTCAAAACTAATTTTTCCTTTTTTTTGGTCAAGTTTTAAATTATTTAGTCAACACTTGCTAGGGTTATCAAATTTGTTTTTTTGAAAACTAGGGTTATTAAACTATTAATAATATATTTAATATTAAAAATAAATAAATATATTAATATATAGAGAGGGTGTGGTTTGTGCGATTTTCTTATTATAAAACTGCAAACCACACTACACCATGCAATGCGGTGTATTGTTACTTGCGGTGTTGTGTGGTTATGCTATTTTGCTGGTGATTTTGGTACGGTTTTTACAGTTTATGCGGTTTGGTAAACACCCCTATATTAGAGTATTTGATTGTATCTAAAGTTGCTTGTACTTGATGGTACCAATTGATTTAAATAAATAGTTATTCACAAAAAAAAAACAAAGGTTTGCGTACGTGCAAGCCTCTTTTTCACATTCATTTTAAAAACAATTACAAATGTGTCAATTGATGCCAATATAAAAATATAACCAATAACTTAATATGTTTCTTCAAATAGCATTTTTCTTAATACTCTATAAGTCTTCCTATTTATATATATATATATATATATATAAACAAAGTTTGTTTACAATTCCCACTAAAAAAATTAGCATTACTACATATTTTAAAAATCTAATTGTTAAATTTTATGTTTTTTACATTCTTATAAAACATGTCAAATTTATGTCAATAATTCTGAAGAGATTGAAAATCCTTCCTTTCTTTCCTCGTAAACTCTTTCCTATCACCTCTTGAAGATGAAAATTTCCCTCTGTTGAATGGTTTTCCACTCTTCTTCATCTTCAGAAATTTTCGGAAGTTTTCACAAGATATACTACTTTCTTCTCCACTCCATCTTCTTCGGAAGGATCATCCATTCTTTCGGTGATAGTTTTAAGAGCAAGCGATTTACTCGTCTTGTGAGAAGGTAGTCCAAGCTCATAAGTTTGAAGAGACCCAATCAACTCCTGAATTTTGATCTCATCCAGGTCTTTACTCTCTTCTATAGCTGTGACGTTTTGCTCTAAAGCTTTCAGGCAAGGACCTCAAGATTTTTCTCACCACCTTAGTATCTTCAATCTTCTCACCAAGATTGAGCTTAGTAATGACAATTTCGTTGAGCTTCCCATAGAATGAATCAAACGATTCATCTTCACCTATCTTGAGCTCTTCAAACTTGGTGGTAAGCATTTGGAGTTTTGTGTCCTTCACCTTCTTAGTACCTTCATATGTAGTTCCAAAATCTCCCAAGCTTCTTTGGCTACGGTCATATGAGAAATCTTGTGAAATTCATCAGGAGACACACCACAAAAAATAGCATTTAAAGCTTTACTGTTAGCATTGGTTGCCGCAAGAGCTGTCTTATCCCATGTGAATTTTTCAGCCTCCGGCCTGGTCCAACCTATTTCAATCGCATCCCACATGGTGTCATCAATAGAGCATAGGAATGCCCTCATTCTAACTTTCCAGATGGCATAATTGTTACCATCAAAAAATGGTGGAACATTGAGAGATTGAGACCTATCCATCTCAACAAGGGGTCAAGGATCACACTCAGGTATTTAAACCATAACAAGTGTACCCGCTCTGATATCAATTGAAAGTTCAAAATGTGTATAAACCACCCTTGAACGTTTGGACCCCAAATTATAAAATATCAATTCAGACTTATAATCAAACAATTAATGTGCGGAATATGAACATAAGCCAATCACAGAATTGATAACTAATCTAAGCCAAATATAAACACATCCACAGCAGTAAATATAAGGTAAAGATAAAGGAAGGAAGATACAAACACACGGACAACACGCGATGTGTTATCAAAGAGGAAACCGAAGCCCTCAGCGTAAAACCTCTCTGTCGCCCTCCAAGCGGTAAATAATCCACTAAAGAATATAGTTGGGATACATGAACAGCAGAAGAACCTCCAAGCCTAATCTACCCAAGTACCTAAGCTCTCCAAGCTTCTTGCTCCAACGAGGTTATGCCAAACCTATTTCTTCTTTAGCTTCCCGGATTCCGCTACTATACCATAGCATCAACCAATGTAAATTGGTTCTTTCCAAACTGCTTCCCTTAGCACCAAATGAACCTTCTCACAAACGTGGGTGTGGTGAGATAAGGATTTGGTCAATGGCCTCTCAAGGATATGACAATGGAGAGGAAGAGAGTAGAGGAATTTGTAGAGTCTCTAAGGTAAAGATTGGGGATGAGGCAATCTTGTTTTTCTCTAGGGTTTCTCTCATAAAAATTCTCTCTAGAAGCTCTCATAAAATCGTGGGTATAAAGGTCTATATATAGTGAGGTAAGAAAGGAATACGAAGAGACATTTTTTGCCAAATAGGGTAAATTGGCGGCTTGGTCTCGCGGCTTGTCCAAGTTGCGAGTTCAAGTCGCGGCGTAACGGCCTGGCCAGCCTGGGACTTTTGTCCTATAATGCGACAGCTGACGCCACCCTTGAGCTTCCCTGTGTGCATCTCACGTGCCTGCATTTGGCGGCTTGTAGCCACGAGCCACCCGCGAGTCCTAGCTGCGAAGCTCTGCTTCTTTGCACATACTTGAGCTTTTCTTCACATCTTCTCACACACTACCCTTACAATAATCCCACCTAAATACATGGTTACTAAGTGCTAAATTACAAGTAAATTGGCACGGAATAAAGCCAACAAGATGGTTGATAAATTTCAACCTTACATGTAACTTGAACCCAACCCATATATATATTCTTTCTTATTTTCAGCTCCATCCCTGCTCTACCCAATGATTGGTGTCGCAGTGGATAAGAATTTTTCCTTTCCATCCAATTTTTTCTAGAATGCTTGGTGTCAATCTCTCTCGAAAAATAAAATGTACCTCATTTTTTTCTATAATACTTGTAAATTTCAATCTATCTCAAAAATAAAATGTACTAGAAGGTAAACTTTTTCCCCCAATGTGGTAGGAAATAAATTTGTAATTTTTTTTTAATCCAACTTAAATGTTTTAATTTTTAATTTTTTATATTGGTTAAAAATGCTTCTAATACACCCAAATAACTCTCTATCACAAATTTAAAACTAAAGAACCAAATACAAACCAAAGAACCAAAGGTTCACAAATACCAAATATGAATTGCACACAAACCAAAGAGAGAGTCACAAATCAAATCCAAAAGTTGCAATGTACCAAGAGAGAGCAAATCAACAAACCGCAGAACCAAAACCAAGTAACAACAAACATCTCTCACTATTCCAAATTACAACCCACAAATATCAAATAACCAAATAAAGAAAGAGTCTTTTTCTCACACACTTTCATCTATCTCTCTAATTTTCTGTAGCAACACTATGCTTATATAGGAGACTTGAGTCGGCTAGTAACCAAAATAAAAAAGTATTAGACTTCTTTTCCACACACAAAAGGAGAATCACTCCTATTCCAAATAGAACTCAAAATTAAGTAGTAGACAAAACTTGTAATAAAGTTTGATAACTTCAAACAACAGTAACCCAGAAGGAGTAAAATTCCTTCTTTATCCAAATCCAACAAGGAGTCGAACTCCTAATTCAAGCCATATTCTACAAATCTCCACTTTGGCTTGAATTCCATCAAGCCTCACAAACGACATTTGCAGACCACCAAATACAAATTCCACCTTGACATGACATCTCCTAAACCACAAATGCAAAGCCCTCAATCAAATCAGAGCCTAACTAGAAAAAGTGCGAATTATCTAAAACCACTTCTAAATGCACCAATGGACGCCAAATGCACCCAAAGTTGGTGCCAAATCCAAATAAGAGTCCAAAACAAAGTGCACATCACCACAAATGAAACTTTTTCGTTGCCACCACCAAAGCCCCTACAGGCTAATTCAAATTGCAAATACCGAACAAGTCCAAGCAACACTTGAACTTGTGCAAAGTCTTAATCACCATGTCACCACCAAAAATAACATCCTTGGCCAAACACAAATGAATAGTGCTACAAGCTTGTCTATTAATTTTTTCTCAATCCTTGTCGACATCCCTTCAAGTTTGTCTTCCAAAGTAATATCCAACTCTTGTTGAACCAAGACATCCATAACTTCGCATTGCCACATGCCAAAGTTATTCATTTCATCAAATTCCTCTACTTCAAATTTGGCATTAGAAACCATCGTCCTAATCGCCAAAGGTTTTGCAGAAGACTCTGACAAAATTTTTTCAAAAGAATCCGCCAAAGATTTTATAGAG
>NW_027069641.1:991196-994662 GCF_002906115.3 Quercus suber
CCAAAAAAAAAAAAAAAAGATGTGTTTAGCTTGAATCTATTGGAGTAAGGGTGTTCGCAGTACAGTGCAGTTTTGGGTCATTTTTAGCATCACATTTTGTGGTGCGATTTGGCTAAAATCATAACTATAGTGCATTTTATTTTTGCTGTTACATGCGCGGTTCTATGTATAAGATGAGGTTTGAAATTTGTATATTTTTCAAATTTTGGGCATTTCTTACCCATTTCAAAACTAATTTTTCCTTTTTTTTGGTCAAGTTTTAAATTATTTAGTCAACACTTGCTAGGGTTATCAAATTTGTTTTTTTGAAAACTAGGGTTATTAAACTATTAATAATATATTTAATATTAAAAATAAATAAATATATTAATATATAGAGAGGGTGTGGTTTGTGCGATTTTCTTATTATAAAACTGCAAACCACACTACACCATGCAATGCGGTGTATTGTTACTTGCGGTGTTGTGTGGTTATGCTATTTTGCTGGTGATTTTGGTACGGTTTTTACAGTTTATGCGGTTTGGTAAACACCCCTATATTAGAGTATTTGATTGTATCTAAAGTTGCTTGTACTTGATGGTACCAATTGATTTAAATAAATAGTTATTCACAAAAAAAAAACAAAGGTTTGCGTACGTGCAAGCCTCTTTTTCACATTCATTTTAAAAACAATTACAAATGTGTCAATTGATGCCAATATAAAAATATAACCAATAACTTAATATGTTTCTTCAAATAGCATTTTTCTTAATACTCTATAAGTCTTCCTATTTATATATATATATATATATATATAAACAAAGTTTGTTTACAATTCCCACTAAAAAAATTAGCATTACTACATATTTTAAAAATCTAATTGTTAAATTTTATGTTTTTTACATTCTTATAAAACATGTCAAATTTATGTCAATCAGAATTGGATGTTATAAACTATTCGATCCATAAACTTATTTTTTATGCATAATTTTAGACTACAAAAAATTAAAATTGAAATTTTTTATTAATGACATAACTATTGATCTTTGATCTTCTGAAAATTTTGTAAGTATAAAGTATAGGACAAAGTTCAGCTACAAAATTGGTTGTAGCCTAAGGCTACAAAGTCACTTAATAAAATAAATATTATTGCATATTTAGAAAATATAACCGTTGAATTACATATTCTTTACGTTCTTAATGCACATGTCAATTTTTGTGTCAATCGGATATCATTTACTATATAATCTATAATCTTATATTTTATGCATAATTTTAAATTACAAAAATTTGCAATTTAAAAATTTATTGATGACATAACTATTGATCTTTAATTTTCTTGAAATTTTGCAAATATGGAGGATATAAGAAGAAGATGCAATTCAATGATGGATTTGTCAAAATTCACCTTCAATAAAGAGATATTGAGTTCATTTGTAGCCTAAGACTACAATCGATTTTATAGCTAAACTTTGTTCTAAAGTATATAAGAATAAAATATAATCTAATGGTGGATTAGTCAAATTCATATTCAATAAAAAATATTAAATGAAGTTATATTTATTAAACAATCAAATTTGTAGCCAAATTTTATCCAATATATATAACTCTTAACCCATTGTACTTTTGTTAATAAATATCTTCTTCTTCTTTTTTAATACAAATATCCCTATTTATTATTAAGTAAAGTTATGTATCAGGAAAAGTAAGTAAAGTTAAAAATTTTATTTTCTATCTTTTATCTAGAAAAAATAAATAAAATTTTTATTTAAGTAAACATTAATTGGTGTCTCTATAGGAAAAAAAAACATTATTTGTTATTGAAAGGTGTATAGCTTAATATTAAAAAATCCAATTACATAACTTTCAATAACATTGCAATAATATTTAATTTTAGGCCTGGTCCAACCTATTTCAATCGCATCCCACATGGTGTCATCAATAGAGCATAGGAATGCCCTCATTCTAACTTTCCAGATGGCATAATTGTTACCATCAAAAAATGGTGGAACATTGAGAGATTGAGACCTATCCATCTCAACAAGGGGTCAAGGATCACACTCAGGTATTTAAACCATAACAAGTGTACCCGCTCTGATATCAATTGAAAGTTCAAAATGTGTATAAACCACCCTTGAACGTTTGGACCCCAAATTATAAAATATCAATTCAGACTTATAATCAAACAATTAATGTGCGGAATATGAACATAAGCCAATCGCAGAATTGATAACTAATCTAAGCCAAATATAAACACATCCACAGCAGTAAATATAAGGTAAAGATAAAGGAAGGAAGATACAAACACACGGACAACACGCGATGTGTTATCAAAGAGGAAACCGAAGCCCTCAGCGTAAAACCTCTCTGTCGCCCTCCAAGCGGTAAATAATCCACTAAAGAATATAGTTGGGATACATGAACAGCAGAAGAACCTCCAAGCCTAATCTACCCAAGTACCTAAGCTCTCCAAGCTTCTTGCTCCAACGAGGTTATGCCAAACCTATTTCTTCTTTAGCTTCCCGGATTCCGCTACTATACCATAGCATCAACCAATGGGGGAATCTGGGTAACTAACCTCTAAAATCAAACTTTATAGTTAGTTGGCCCGGTTCGGAAAGAATATCAGATAATAGCACCTCGAGCCTAAAAGGATCGATTTTCGGGAAAAAATCGACCCTTTAAGAATCGGTTTTTATGTTTTGACGTGGAAAGTAGCCTACGTGGAAATCGAGTCGTATAAACTCGGTTTTTTATATAGAGCTTTAGAAAGTCGATTTTAGTGCCTTGATATGCCACGTATACGCCACATAGATCTCGAGACTTAGGGACTCGATTTGCTAAAAGTGAAACCGAGTGTCAGAAACTCGATTTTCTAAGAGTAATCACCATCTAACACGTGGTCTGTGCCCCTCTCCATCAAAGTAGACTTCACGTGTTCACTGCATAACTCTCAGTCCCAGCATACTTCACTGTCCTGTCTCTCAGTGCTTCAGTTGGCATTTGTCTCATATGTTCACTGCATTTTTCTCATACATGTTCACTTTCACTTTTTCTTTCACCTGTGAGTCTTCCCTCTCTCACTCTCCCTCTCACTCTCATACAATTCCAGCATATCCTCATGTCAGGTAAGGGTCTCACTCTCTAGTTAGTTGTTAGTTATTAGTTGTTGGTTGTTTGGTGTTTGGTGTAAGGGTCTTTAATTTATTTATTTATTTTTTTTTTTTTTTTTTGCTTGAGTATGAAATTATAATCATTGATTTGGTGATGTAATTGCTTCATTTTGGTTTTGCCATCTACTAAAAATATCAAATGTTGCTCCAAAAAATAAGAGCTGCCCCTTACAAAAAAGTATTAAATAACTACTTAAACGTTGAGATCCATTTCAATCCAATTTTGACCACTTTAGTCCTTGTAGTCAATTTTGGTCCATTTTGGTCCACATCGGTCCATGCAGTTCACTTTGGTCATTCGCTCTTTTTTGTCC
>NW_027069641.1:996992-1022444 GCF_002906115.3 Quercus suber
AAAAAAAAAAAAAAAAAAAAAACTAAACTAAATTGCATTAACACAAAATAGAGTTTTAAAGAATATAAAAAATTAACAACCTAAAGTAGATATGCAAGAAAAAAAAAAAAAATCCACCAAAAATTTGAGAGAGGGAGAGAAACAACCTTTATGTTGTGAGGGAAAACTAAGCATAAAATGGAAGAGATAGCGACAAATTTATAATAAGAGGGTGTGAATAAGTAAAGATAAATATAAAGGAAGATGAAAAGAAAGAGGAAGAATGATATTAATTTAGATGGTAGTGGGAAGATGAAAATGTAAGGAATGGAGAAAGGTTGGGGAAGTAGTGGGGAGATGAAAAGGTAAGAAAGGGGGAAAGGTTGGAGAAGAAGTGGGGAGATAAAAAGGTATGAGAGGGAGAAAGGTTTAAGAAGTGTAAATATTAAAAAAAAAAGTTAAAAACAATTATAAGAAAATTGGAAAAAAGAAGAAGATAATGACGTGGATGCTGATCATGATGTGGCTCTACTGAAGCGTAGCAACAATAAATGCTACGTTTTAGCTTTTAGAAATATATAGATTAAACCGGTTAAGTCAATTTATCGATTATACAAATAATAGTTAGAACATATATGGCATATCAAATATGGTGTCACCACTCAGCACAAAATCAATGACAATAGAGACATTGATATGGTGATGCAGGCTTTGCTTGTTTTGATGTAAAATATTTTCCGAAAAATGTTTTTCTATTTTCAAGTGTTCGTTTGCAGGTAAAATATAGTCAAACTTACAAAATATTTTTCATTAACTGTAAAATACTTATAAAAAGTTGTAAAATATTTTACCCTTAAAAATTTAGTAAAAGATTTTTCAATAACACACAATGGCTTCCCCTCTCCCGTTTGGTCGCTAGGTCATCGGTTCGATGGCCAAAGACATTGCTTTGGTGTTCAGTGCCAGTGGCTAGAGACATTGCTTCGATGACAAGAACAACATTCTACTGGCTAGAGACTTCGCTCTGGTGACTTGTGTCGTTAGTCTAGTGTTCAGTGATTTTGCGCCACAACCGATGCTAACAGTCCAGTGTTTAAAGACTCTACTCCGATGACCAATGCTAGGGTTCAGTGTTCGGAAACTCCGCTCTAGTGACCAGTGCTGAAGGTTTAGTAGCTAGAGACACTACATTGCAATGGTGTTGGAGGTCAGGTAATCGAAGATGTCATTTTGTTGATCGATGTTGGTGATTTGGTCACTAGAGATACCGCTTCGACAGTGATCATTGGTAGTTCAGTCACTAGAGCCACCGCTTTGATTGCTAGTTTCAACGGTTTGGTCATCGGACTTCCAGCACCAGTGGCTTCAGTGTTAAGCCATCGAATTTGATAGTTTGCTTCAACATTTTTATTTGTCTTACCAAACGCCTAAAAATATTTTATGTTTGAAAATATTTTACTTCAAAACAAATGAGCAAAAGTGGAAAACTTTAGGAAAAATATTTAAGGGAAAAAACCATTAGGGGGTATCAACGCCGGATTTCGATGGCTGACCCTTCCCAAAACACTTGGGCTTGTGAAAGGTTTCTTGGTGAGTCACATCAACAAATTAAAGTGTGTGAGTTGTGGACACTTAAATGATGCATGCGCTCTAGTGAGTTTCTAAATCCATTCATTGTTTTTCTATTTTTTAGAGTTGTTGTCAACCACTGATTTTTCTAGGCGTGATTGGTTACTTATATCTAATTAATTTATACATAATTATCTAATTGGTTACCTACCTCAATTTCAATTCATCATCTTATTTTTCAAGATAATCAATTAATTATCTATTGAAATTATTCAAAGTATGTTTCAAGAGCTATCTCAACTCTAAATATCTCTCATGCATGTTGATTTGATAAGCATTCTTATAAAAAAAAAAAAAATCAAAGAAATAGCTGAAAAGTAAATTTTGGCACTATTATTGACTTGGGCTTTTAGATTTTAGGTTTTCTTGATTTTGGCTTGATTTGTTTTTGATAAATTTGGGATAATTAGGATTTGTAGACTTGATTTTTCAACCACTTTAAGGTTATATAGCACTAGATTTTTAAGAATTTTAAATTTTGATTAATCAATTTATTTTTTATGAGAATCAATGAATTATAAAAAAAAACATAATTATTTCATAAAAAAAAAAAACATAATTTTAGTTGTTGGAATTATCCTACACATGTGGTACATCTCTTGTCTTGAGCATTCTAATTGAAAATCTGAAAACCTGTGTCAAAGTATCGATTCAAATTCTAAGTGTTGATCACATTATAATTTTTGTTGTTGATAGTTCAATAGTAACGGACCCCTGATATCTCCTGCTAAGTACCGGTTGAGTTGCAATGCTCTTGACGGCATTATGACTTTTGGTTCTTATAATTATACGCGATTCTACTTGAATCGAGTTAAAGAAATTAATAAATGTATGTATGTTAATATATTTCCTTTGTAAGATTAGGTATATATTATATTAGTACAAGAACATTATATATTTATATTTCCCGCCTTTGATTTCACATACGAAGTTAAAAAAATATAAATCAACCACCCAAGGATGGTTTTGGTGGAAGCTAGCCTTAACTAAATAAGCCAAAATGAACAGGAACGCCTGAGGCAGTGATCCAATTCCCTTGTAAGAAAGGCCCTACGGTATACTTGGTGGCCTCTTCCCTCCTAATGATCTTGTGGCCAGGCCATTTGACCCTTGCATTAACCTCAGCACCAGGCCCTTTGTTGTTATACTCTGCATAAGACAGAGTCTTGAGTGCAAACTCTCCTTCCCATGGTAACCATCCATCAGGGTGAATAATGTCCTCAATTGATGATTCCATGATAATGGTTCTTGAGTATTCCTTCCATGGCCTTCCGAGGTAACTTCTGATTTGTGACTTTGCAGGTATAAGTTTCTTGTCTGGTACAATGCGACAGTTTTGCAGTACTATTCCTGTGGTTTCACGCTTGTCAACCCTTCCTTGTGCTGTCACGATGTTTTGTTGGTTATCTAATGGTTTCCTCACTACAATCATACAGTTTTGGAGCACAGCAGCCGCATCACCGAAGATGAAGTCGACAGTGCCAGCAATAACACAGCTTCGGTAGAATTGCCGATGGGTTTGTGCATACAAGGTGTCTTGGTACCCTTCAAAGCGGCAGTTAAGGAAAATTGCACGATCTGCTTGGACTCTGGCAGCCACTGCTTGATGTTTTTCTGGACCAGCAGTATTTCTGAATCCCAAGGCTATGGCTATAAAGCCTTCTCCTAGAGCCGCTGCAATAGATATTTTAAACCAATTTTGTGTCATTTTCATTTCTGCTGAATCTCTTTACACAATCAGTCATTAATTAGTTTCCAAAATTCTCTTCTTTTCACAATTTTATGTTATTAAGCAGGCAAATGTGTATGACTGACCTCATTCCATTAGATGGCTTCTAAATACATACATGCATCATATAAATCAAGTGCAATTGCAATATATCTCTGCCTAAAAAGAATGCGTGAGGGAAGCTGGTTGCTAATTAACTTGGATACTGTCATACCAAAAGTTGCAGTTTGGAAAGTCCTAACTCCATCTACAAAATTTTTGCTGCCCGTGATGACGCTCTTTTGTGATCCATCACCATACATAGTGACATTCACCATTTTCTTTGTCACAGTCACTGTCTCCTCATAATCTCCTTGCTTAACGTAGATGACATATCTGCATTTTCATTAAAGCAAAGAAAAGGAAAAATAAACAAATGGTGAATTAAAGAGAAATATTTATGTTAATGTGCACTATAAGTTTGAAGGAAAAAACCATGACTTGATGAAGATCAAAGATAAATATTAGCATTGACATATTGCGATCCTCTACATTTAAAATGGATCAATTTCAAGATTTAGATTAAATATTACACATCTAAAGGTATATTCAATATCATATCATTAAAAATCTTAACCGTCAAATGGGGCATACGTACCGTCCTTTGTGTTTTTCTGGCATGGCTGCCAGTGCCTCAGAAATTGTTTTATGGTCTCCGCTACCATCTTTGGCCACAATCACATTGGGTGTTGGTTTATCAATATTTGCCTTCAACATCCTCCGGTCCTCATAGGGCATCCAGGTAGGAAGTCCATCTTTTTCCAAGAAATTAGATTCATTTTCCGCCAGAAGGTGCCGGCTAAATCCTAGTGTTTTAAACGTGGACAGGAACGAAGTCACCTCTGAGATAATGGCAAGGGAATTGCTGGTGAGTTCCTTGATAGCCTTAAGAGTCTTTTCCATGTCACTCTTCAATTTTCCTTCAGGAAAACCATCAATGCATGTTTGTTGGTAAGACATAACCGCACTTAGCCAATTGTTCAAATCAGGGGTGCTAGAGATCAACTTTCCCAAGTCATTTTTGCTGATTTTGGAAACTGAATCATCTAATTCTTCCTTGGCATCCTGCATCAATGTCTTACAATCTTCAAATGCCACTTTCTCTTTTGGGTCGTTAAATTTGAATGCTGTGGATGTTTTCATGGCCTTGGTAACCTCATCCCCCACGGCCGAGATAGCACTCTTGAGAAGGTCTTTCGGTTGAGACAAATCAGGATTGGCTTTCACTGCCTTGTTAAGGGTACTTTCACACCTGTCCCTGTAATCTGTGGAGTTACACATCATCTTTATGATCTTAACAGTACGCGAAACCTGCTTTTGTGATTGTTGAGGTTGTTCAGAGGGTTTGGAGCCACCATTACCAAACCAAGATTTATGAGTAACCACCACAAATGCTGCGGCAGCAACTAGAAGGGCAATGACAAGGAAAAAAATTGCCCCAATGATAATCTTCTTCTTCAGCTTACGTTGCTTCTCAGCTTTTCTGCGTTCAGATATGTGATCAAAATCCTGAAATGCCATTGTTAAAAATGATCACTAAGGCAGAGAGAGACCTCTGCCTTAGATTTTGTGCCGAGGCACACAGAGAAATAGAGAGATGAAAATGATATCCCAAAAGTTTATTCTTTCGAAAGCCTTTCCTCTTCCTCTTCCTTTTCCTTTTCTTCTTCCTCTCCCTGTTTGATATTGAAAATTTCAATTAAAAGGTGACAAAACTAAATCTGGTTAGGAGGGTTTTAAGCTATTCTATATTTAAGAGGTAGTTAAGTGTCTTTGGAGCCATATATGTCCTTTCCAACTGCTTTTCCCGCGACATCCTCTCCACTTCACCACCTTTATATTCACCTAATTACCCTTATTTCCCAAGAGCCAAACTATTTAACTAAACAGTTTCATCCTCATCATCATCTTTTTCTTCTTCATCAAACTTCTTGTTACAAAACTAATGAAGCTTTGTTCCTTCATATATGTGTGATTGGTATTAAACTATAACTGACACTGATAGTGATTAGCACACAATGTACACATTTATGAGTTGGTATTTGCTAACTCAACAAAAATTATCCCAGCAAATCTACATGCATAGCAAAGACTTGTAACCAAATAACATGAAATTACATTTTTCATCTATCATCCCTCTTCTCCGTTCTTCCCAGCTCTTTGCGGGATGCACACAGGCCAACATCAAACTCAACAACTTCACTGGTTTTTTTACTCCTCTCCTACCCCATTTTTTTTGTGTGTGCGTGTGTTTGGTTTGATTCACGAAAAAAAAAAAGAAAAAAAGAAAAAAATAGAAGATCGGCTTCAAAGACATGCATCTAAGTATGATACGAGTTTCTTCTAAATTTAAAACCAACATGTAAAATGGATTTACAATCATATTTGCTGAAAGCTGAATAACATGCATATATTCCCAGTTTCAGTTGAATGATAATATCATGAGCAAATTAGGCTTCTGGGTATAGTGTAATCTTCTTCTAAATGATTCTTCATTTTTAGAGTATATTTCCATGTTGGGCTTGTTTTGGAAAATTTGAACTCGTTACATTTTCCCTCAACTTGATTTCGAATTGAAGAATCGACAACTACATTGACATGTATATGCTGGAGAATAACATATATAGATGCATTGAAGCACAAGCATGGAGAATGTACAGGTTAAACACTTAAACCCTTAATCTGCAGGGCCTCTTGTCTGGCCATCACCTCTAAAGTTCATCATTGAGCTTAATCAGAAGGTGAAAACTTTGTTTGAGCAGGCCTTGACTTGATGGAGCCAAACAGGGAAAGGGAGAAGAACATCTTAAAGGTCTCTAACTCTTATGTTGGTCTAGGGGAAGACATCTTTGAGGTAACTTTGTACATTTACTTCGATATTTGTCATAACTAAATCAGAATGCGCAAATTTAGAATTTCTTGATATGCCGTAAATTTCAAATAGGGCATGTACAAGTTTAGTTGAGTTTTTTAGAACCAAAAATTTCTGAAGCGCCTAACTTGGGATTATTGCTAAATTACCGATGATTCCAAAAGCGGATATGATAAATTTAATCATTTAACCATATACTTTTAGCCGTCTCTCATATGTGGGCCCAAACTCTCTTTTAATAGGTGTGATCCAACATGTGAGATTTTAAATAGAAGATAGAGTGAAGAAGATGGCATTACCTGGCATTGATCTCCCTCTTTTAAGGTGTTGAATTTCAAGTTGTCAGCTTAATTACTTGCATCTCTGACATTGTTATAAATTTGCATTTCAGCAAGAATGACTATCTTGGTCTTGGACCGAATTATGATCCTGAACTTAATCATAAAGACATTCAATTTCCAAAACTTTGTCTAAGGATTTTTTTTTTTTTTAAATTTAATTTAATTTAATTTTTATTTTTTTATTTGAATATTTATTTTAATGAAATCAATGTTTAAGTCAGAATCGTCTGATTTTTTTGGAACCGTATCTTCTGACATTATGTGAATCACTAATCATGTAGTACCTCACAGATTGTTACAAATAATGATCCATTCATTGGGATGCATTCATGGCACTTCACTAAACACAAACTTGCACTCATACTCTATTCACTATTGGTTGAGCAAGTTTGTGTCTAGTGATGTACCTAAACAATTTGTAAAGCCTTATCTGTTTAAGTACGCCATACGGATTTCTAGAGGCAATCTTTTTCCACTACCTCCTCTGTTTCTCAGAAACCTGTATATGCAATTGGACATGCCACCGATTCAAGAAACAATTTGGGCTCAATCAGGATGCTCCAGTCAGTCGAGTGAACAATTTCAGGACACCATATTCAATGGACCCTTTCTTGATACATGAGAGAATCTTTAATTATTGGGGAAGATTATATGTCAAAGTCACCATTCCTAGCAAAGTAAGAGTAAGGAGGAATGATTCAGGTTACCTAGCGTATTGACACAATGTGGTACTTTGTTTCAGTGAGTATGAATATCCCATCCTGCATTTGCTTCACCTCAATGCCAATGTACTTGGCCATAAGCCCAATATTTGCCATTTTTAACTCATGAGTCATTGCTTTCTCAAAATTTTCAGACAAACATAGATTGCTGCCTGTCAAAATTAAATCATCCATATACAAACAAGCAAACAAAATATCTTCATTTTCATGTTCTATACAATAAAATGCATGTTCATTGTTTCTCAAAAAAAGAAAAATGCATGTTCATTTGGACATTTGGATAATCATTTCTCTTGAAAGTTTCTATCAATCCAGACGTTCCAAACCTTTTGGGCCTCAAAACTTCATCTTCGTGTAACATATATAGCCTATAGCTTCTCAACTGAAACTTGTGCCTCAAGATAACTATTTATATAAGAACATTTAAAATATATTTGGAAATATTGAAAATTGCTCTGACATAACCAACACATATTAGACTCCACACATATCTTAGGATTCTTATGAGAATCATTATTATTATTTTATGCAAGAGACCAATCACCAATGTTTTCAATGGTAAATAGTCATTTTCATAAAAAGAAAAAAAAATGGTGAATAGATATTAAATTTTAAAAGATGCTAGGCAATTCGTTTTTTATGCCCAAAATATCCATGCCATAACCTGATTTTGCCACAATTTTGAATAAAGAGAAAAAATAGTAGGTTCATGTAAAATTAATAAAAAATTGATTATAATTTGTCACATAAGATAATTGTAGAAAAACTTAAGATAATTTTTATGATTGTAGAATTACCTTATTCTTCTTCTTTTTTTATTTATTTTTTTATTTATTTTTATTTATTTTTAAAGAAACTTAGAATTAGTCTTTTGTTGTCACAACTCACGAGATTAGCGTGAGGCAGTGAATCTAGTACGTCCACTATACGCATACAGGCATTGTTGTCTGCTTTAGCATCCACATCAGTCCGTGGAAATTTTTTTCCATTTTACAAGTCTAAAACCTACTTTTTCTATTTTATACACCTATTTTTATAAAACACCCATATTAGTTTTTCTATTATACAAGATATTTCAATAAAATATTCACTCTTCTCAATATTTTTATTATTTCTCTCACTACATACGCGCGTGCTCCCATTTTTTCTTAACAGATCACCTCCCTCTCTCTCTTCTCATTTTTTTCTCTTCTCATTTTTTCTTAATAGTCTCTCTTTCTTCTCATTTTTTCTTAACAGTCTCTCTCTCTCTCTCTCTCTCTCTCTCAAAAACAACCAACCCAGATCAGTTCTTCACCGGGTCCAGAACCTTTCTTCATCGGCTGGTCCACAAACTAAGCTTCAGGGACCCAGAACCAAGCTCCAGCGACCTAGATTATGTCTTCATCGACCGATCAACGAACCAAGCTCCGGCGACCCAGAACCAAGCCCCAGCGACCTAGATTGTGTCTTCACCGGCTGATCCACAAACCAAGCTCCGGCGACCCAGAACCAAGCCCTAGCGACCCAGATCGTGTCTTCACTGGCCGATCCACGAACCAAGCTCCGGCGACCCAGAACCAAGCTCCAGCGACCCATGAACCAAGCACCGATCTATCTCTCGTTTGGTTTGTCTGTGTGGGTTTGTTTGTGTGTGTGGGTGTGTTTCTGTGTTGATATGTGTTTGTGTGTGGGTGTGTTTGTGTGCATCTGAGGAAAAGAAAATGAGGAGCTGAGGTTGTTGTGCATGGAGAAGAGAGAGAAAAATTGGTGCGAAAGGAAATTAGTAAAATAATATATATACGAGCTACAGTACCCGTGTAAATATACACGAGTACTTTACACGGGTACTATAGATCATGGAAATATATACATGATTTTAGATATTTTTATACCCACTAATGTGGGTGGTTTTTTGCTCAAAATGTGTAAAATTTGCACTGTAAATCTATTTTAGAAGATTTTAGATGATTAGATGTGAATGCTCTTAGGTTGTAAATGTCAAGAGTCGAGAAAGGTTTTGAGTCTTCCACTTGAATATTTTAAAACAAGACAAAAAGACAACTCTTTCCTTTCCTACACTAATTTCCAAGCCACTCGCTACGTACCATCATAAAATAATAAGTGATGAAAAGAAGTTGGAAAATGGGAATCACGTCAAATTCTTAACGTTAGGCTACGTTAAAATGCATCTGACACTTTGGGTAAATTTGGATATTAGTTATTATTAAAAATTAAAAATTTATTATTAAAAATACTGTAATAAAATGATTTTTAAACTATAAATAGTACTCATGGGACTTAAATTTATTGCTTCTTGTTATGTTTTTCGTACTTGCAGATTTGTAAACAGTGTGCAAGATCCACAGAAAAACACAAAACATCTGTCACGTTTTTTACATAAACGCACACTAGGAGTTTAAAATTTTAAATCATAGAAGCAACATATAACGCAATGCTTACATCAAATGGTTATTTCCAATAAAAGATAAAATATAAAAAATACCATTTTTATTATGCAATAAAATGGGAATACTTAAAGTACCGTTTTATGGTACCTATTACAAGATCTAATTAGATTCTTGTGAAGAAGTGAAATTGTTTTGACAATTCGATCCACACAAAATAGAGAAAAAAAGACAAATCGTTTTTATTAAACCTCTTTATACTAACTAGATCAAGTTTCAACAGAATAATCACAAGGAAATGGAGTGAAACCCAACCAGTGAGCACCATTAATGAACTCTACAACTGTGAAATTAATTGCATCAACAATATTCATTACGTGATACCCAGGCCAAGTAACTCTATCATCCGTTGACGAGCCAGGTCCATAATTACCATACTCCCCGAAATACAAAGTGTCTAATCTTTGATCATCATCATCACCATCAATGGATAATTGCATCCATCCAGCTGGGTCAATAAAGTCGCCAATGTTTGATTCTAGGTAGACTGTCTGAGAGTATGCCCCCCTTGGCCTTCCTAGGTAGCTTTTCACACTAACAGAATTAGAGTGAAAATCATTTGCAGTGACAATTGAACAATTTTGAATGGAGATTCCAGTATTCTCATCTGAGCTGTCACGAGATTGTGCTGTGATAACTGTGAATTGGCTAGCCATTGGCATTCTTGTAACAATGTCACATGATTGAAATACAACCGCTGCATTCCCAAATATGAAATCTATGGTGCCCAGTATGTCACACTCTCGGTAGAATTGACGAAAGGAATGGACATGCAATGTATTCTCGTAACCAATGATGGAGCACTTGTACAATGCGACAAAGTCCGCATTTACTCTCAAGGAAATTGCTTCTTGTTTCTCTGTCCCAGCCTTGTTCTCGATTTTTATGTCTTGTGCCCAAAAGTCTTCACCAGACACCGCTGAAGTTCAATTGATCGTTAAATATTAATAATTAATTACAAGTATAAGAAATAGACTTAAAAAATTTCTAAGCTTAGTACTAATTTTATCATAAACTAAAGCTTATAAACTAATGTAAAATATGAGTGATGCTACTTCATATAAATAAGTGTTTGAATTATTTTTAGAGAGTTGTTAGGGATGTCACAAATTTTGCAACATAACCTTTGCAAATTGATGTGTCATCAATCACAAAAAAAGAAAATTCATTTATTATGTTTTTAAAATCTTTTAATAATATTCATTACTACATCAATTTGTATAAGCTATGTAATAAAATTTACAATATTTTTTAAAATGGTTGTATTGTTTGTTATAGGTAACACCGTACTTTGTAATATTCATGCAGTGAGATTTATAATATAACTAACATTAGTTAATTAATTAAGTATATCCCCCACAAATTTAATTATATTTAGTGCTTAAACTTAAATTTAGTACATATATTGTAGCTTAATTGGCAATTCTTACTGTTCCAACATAGATGCTGGAGGTTCAAATATCTCCTCTTTAAAACTATTGAATTATTAATAATAATAAAAACTTAATTAATAAGAGGGTACTATTTCATGACTACCTATATATATATATATATTCTGATTTATGTATTGTGCTTTCAAAGGACACAAATTATTAGACATATATAAAAGTAAAACAAAAGGCGTGCATGCAATGGAATTGAATCAATTAGCTAAACATACCAAGAGTTGCAGAGCTGAAAGTGGTCCAGCCATCGACCTTGCTTCTGTTACCAGTAATGATAGTGGCATCAGCTCCGTCTCCATACATAAAAATGTTTGGCTTGTAACTTGGGATTACCACATTTTCCTCATAAACCCCTTGTTTCACGTAGATACGTGTTTGATCATTGCTGTTGTTTGGAGCAACGTTGATAGCATCGGTGATGGTGGTGAAGTTTCCAGTTCCATCAGCAGCTACAGTCAGCAGTATGCTATGTAGATATATTCCCTCCAATATCCGAGTCCGACTGTCTAATTTCTTTGAAATCCATGTTGGAAAATCCACGTCCATGAGGTGCCTATTATTTAGGCCGTCTTGGCTACTATTTTGGCCGTTTTGGCTAGACAGAATTGAAAGAGAATTACTTACATGCTTGTAAGTTTCATTTATGGATTTCAGCAGGGCTGGCTTCAAAGGACCTGAAGCTGAATCGAGGGATTCCAAGCATGTGATCTTGTTGGTGAGTGCTGCGCTAAGGTAAACTCTTGCATCGGCTACTTGCCCTTCACTTAAGGCTGCATCATTGATTCGGGACACTGATCTTTGTAAAGAAGACAAGGTGATTTGGTTGAGTTCCGTGCAGTCCTGGATGGTTCCTCTTTGTTTTTCTATGATATTTTTTGGGTCTTTGGCCTCAGATAGCACAATGGAAATCTTTTCAGACGCGTTTATTGCGGTTTTGAGGGTGAAAACGATGTAGTAGGCGGTGTTGTTTGGACTGCTATCATTTGGTATATCTTTGATAGCGAGTTCCAATGTGCCAAGGCAGATATCTGAATATGGTGTGGTTTTGCAGATAGATTTTATGTAAGAAAATTCCTGAGAAGTTGTGGAAGAAGAAGAAGAAGAAGAGTTGAGAGCCCATGTTCTTGACAAGCTGAGTGCAGAGAGGAGAAAAAGAAGTATCAGAATATTGGAGGTGGAGGGAGCCATAAAGTTTGTTGAGACAAACTGAAGTGAAGACCGATCGAATTACATTATATAGACTTTGACAGCACCGGGTAGTAATATGACAATTCTATGTACTACTATGTTTTTTAAATTTTACGGGAAATCAGTGGAGAGATTGAATACTTGGAACCTGGAAAATGTTAACGATCACTTTGTTGTTTTATTAATTTATTTGTCTACTTCTATTCCCCATTAGAAGGTTTATTTGATCAGAATTCAGGAGTGATAGGTGGAAGACCGGAAACTTCAGCTTTGGAGCAGTCAAGTCTCCTATCAGAGACAAAATGCAAGGGAGACAAATGTGAGTGGGACTCTTGCAGCATACATAGGTAACTGAGCATGAAAAATTATTGGGTGCTCTTGAAACACAACTATGTTTTTAAGGTAGAAGATGAGTGTTTTTGTTTTCAGTTTATGTGGTATTTTGGTTATTTTTAGATGTAAGTGGTGTTTTGGTTAATTTGTAGGTTTCAAGGGTATTTTGGTTATTTTTTAGGTTTCTAAGGTATTTTGGTAATTTTTAGGTTTAGGAGATATTTTGATAATTTTTAGGGTATATGGTAACTGTTTTTTTTTTTTTTTTTTTTTTTTACATATTTTATATTTTCAAAAACAATTTTCTATTTTTGAAACTAAAAAACTTGTTTAGTAACTCAAAATAGACAGAAAAGAAAAATTGTTCTTAAAACTTAATTTGTGAAGGAAATTGAAAAAATACAAAATGTTGTTTTCAGTTTCTAATTTTCGAAAATTAATGAAAATACGCATTTAATTTAATGAGTCTGTCTCATTTAATGAGTTAACATTAAATTTCAAATCCTAGCAACAACATATTTTAGTATTTTCTATTTTTTTTTTCAAAAAACTATTTTTAAAATTTTAACTAACCAAACATGTTTTTGATTTTAAAAATACAAGAAAATTGTTTTTTTCTTTATATTTTCAAAAACAAGTTTTTAAAAATAGAAAACAAAAACTGTTACAAAACATAACCTTAGGTTTCAAGAGTATTTTGGTAATTTTTTAGTTTTGGAGTATTTCTGTAATTTTTTTAACTTTTGAGAGTATTTTGGTCATTTTTTCTAGTTTTTGGGGTATTTCGATCAATTTTTAAGTTTAGGGGGTATTTTCGTCAATTTTTAGGTTTCAAGGGTATTTTGGTAATTTTTAATCTTTTTTATAGCATATTTGGCTTTTTTTTTAAAGGTTTATGGGTATTTTGGTAATTTTAAATAATTTTAGGAGTATTTTAGTCATTTTTAAGTTTTAGGGACATTTCGGTAATTTTGATTATTGGGTAATTGAGTGGATTAGGTTTTACCCTTAATAATTGGGTTGGGTTGGGTTGAGTTTGGATTTGGATTAGAAGTAATTAGTTAAATAGATAATAAATAGATAAATAAATTTTATATATTTAACTCAATTATTCCTACTCCAAACCCATTCATTTAACACTAGACATAAACAACACATATAAGACTCTGCACATATCTTATTAGAAATTGATTTGCAAGAGCCCAATCACCAATGCTTTTGCATCCAGTACATCCATGCATCCAGAAACTGACTGTTGTATAGCTTTGGTCGCAAAAGTCACAAGTCAAGAGGCATTAAAAGAGAGAGCGCAAACTAGCAGTTTTGAGACTTCCGCTTGGATATCTAACAAGAAGACAAAAAAACCTGCCCTAATCTGCTAGTCACAACTGTATCCTACACTGATTTCTGCATTTGGAATTGTATCATATGTAATAATATCAAAGGTATGTAATTAATGGGGTAGATACTATAGTCTATAGACGAAAAGTTTTAAACATGTTCTCTGATAAAAGTACAGATAAGACCTCCACAAACCATATATGGTTGGTTTCTTGTATCAATGTGTATATTCCCCGAGCCATGAAAGTAACAAGTGATGAAAATAAGTTGGGAATCACATTAAATTTCTAACGTATAGACTTCGTAACATATATAGCATCAGAGAATAGGAGTTCAAACTTCGAACTTCAAATCATTAGGAACTGGTATATAATGCAATCCTTGCATCAATTACCTTCTCTCTTAATAATAATAATAATAATAATAATACAACAACAACAACAACAAGAAGATAGAGAGTGGATTTGAATAGAAGATGTCACTAAATTAAAAGACTCTTGACAAATAAAATATCATTTATTACTAGGTCTAATTAGCTACATTTGAGGTTATTTTTGCCATAAAAAAGGAAGACAAATCCATTTAATTTACCCAAAATTCGCAAGGAATGGGACTATTTTCCAACCAGTCAACACCAGATATGAACTCAAACACGGTGAAATTAAATGTATCAAAAGAATCCATTATGTGATACCCTGACCAAGTTACTCTGTCATTTATTGATGAGCCAGGTCCTGTATTAGCATACTCCCCATAATACAGAGTGTCTAATTCTTGATTATCATAATTGGACCATTGTATCCATCCAGCTGGGTCAATAAAGTTGTCAATGTAGGATACTAGGTAGACTGTTCGAGAGTACATCCTCCATGGCCTTCCAAGGTAGCTTTTTATGCTAGAGCTCAAATCCTTTTCAGCTAAAATGTTACAATTCTGGAAAGAGATTCCAGTTGGCTCATCTGGGCTGTTACGAGACTGTGCTGTGATGACTGTGAATTCGCCAGATATTGGCATTCTTGAAACAATGTCACACGATTGAAATACAACCGCTGCATTCCCAAATATGTAATCTATAGTGCCCCTTATTTCACATTCTCTATAGAATTGTCGAAAGGAATGGACATACAATGTATCCTCATAACCAATGATGGAGCATTTGTACAATGCGGCAAAGTCCGCATTTACTCTCAAAGCAACAGCTTGATGTTTCTCTCCTCCAGCTTTGTTCTCAATACATATGTCTCGAGCCAAAAAGCCTTTTCCAGACACTCCTACAGTTCAATTTATTATATATTACTAATTAGTTACAAGTAAAAGAAAAAGGAAACTTAGAAAAATTCTTAACTTAGTTCTAATTTTATCACAAAAACATATAAACTAATGTGACTTGATATATGAATGGTGTCACTTTGACAACAAATAAAGAAGTGTATGAATTATTTTTTTAGATATGCTAGGGGTGCCACAAATTCTGCTATATAACTTTTATAAATTGATGTCACCAATCACAAAAAATAATAATAATAATAATAATAATAATAAAATAAATATATAATTATTGGGTTCTAGTTAGGTTAACTGATAAAGTTTCTGTTAGTTGAATAAGAGATTTAAGGTTTAATCCCTACTTATACTAAAAACTGATTGATGTCTTAATCTAATAATAAAAGAGTTATTATCAGAAGCAGACACCATAGGTTTAAACTATAAAAAAAAACAAAAAAAAAAGCAATTCAGGGCATTCATTTAATATGTTTTTGAAATTCAATAATAAAATTCGTTACTATATCAATTATGTTGTAAAATTTATAATATTTTCACAATTTTCTTTATTTTTTTTGTTATATGTGACATCTCGGTTTATAATATTCATGCAGTAAAATTTCTAATAACCCTAACATCAATTAAATACTTAAGTATATCCCAACAAATTAAAGTTTATTAGTGCTCAAACTTAAAATTTAGAGTATTGTAGCTTAATTGGCATTTTTTGGTGTTCCAACAAACATGCCTAAGGTTCAAATCTTTCCTCTATAATTATTTTATTAAAAAAACAAAAACGTTTTCAAAAAAAAAAAAAAACTTAATTAACAAAAAGGCACTATTTCATGAATATGTATTCTGCTTCACAAGTACAACTTACAAGATTAAAAAGAAAAAAAAAGGTTAATTAGTTAGGGAAGGACACGAATTATTAGATATATAAAAGTAAAACAAAAGGCATGCTTGCAATGCAATTGAAGAAATTAGCTAAACATACCAAGAGTTGCAGAGTTGAAAGTGGTCCAGCCATCTACCACGCTTCTATTACCAGTAATGATAGTGGCGTCAGTTCCGTCTCCACGCAGAAAAATGTTTGGCTTGTAACTTGGGATTACCACATTTTCCTCATAAACTCCTTGTTTCACATAGATCTCTGTTTTAACATTACTATTGTTTGGAGCAAAGTTGATAGCATCAGTGATGGTGGTGAAGTTTCCAGTTCCATCAGCAGCCACAGTCAGCACCTTGCTCGGATCATATTCACTCTCCAATGTCCGAGTCCGACTCTCTAATTTCTTTGAAATCCATGTTGGAACATCCACGTCCATGAGGTGCCTATTATTTAGGCCGTCTTGGCTATAATTTTGGCCGTTTTGGCTAGACAGAATTGAAAGAGAATTACTTACATGCTTGTAAGTGTCATGTATGGATTTCAGCAGGGCTGGCTTCAAAGGACCTGAAGCTGAATCGAGGGATTCCAAGCATGTGATCTTGTTGGTGAGTGCTGCGCTAAGGTAAGTTCTTGCGTCGGCTAGTTTGCGTTTATTAATGGGTACATCATTGGTTTGGGACACTGATCTTTGTAAAGAAGACAATGTGATTTGGTGGAGTTCCGTACAGTCCCGGATGGTTCCTGTTTGTTTTTCGATGATATTATTTGAGATTCCGGCCTTGGATAACAGAGTGGAAATCTTTCTAGACTCATTTATTGCGGTTTTGAGGGTATAATGGAGGTAGTAGGCGGTGTTGTTTGGACTGGTAGCCGTTGATATTTCGTCGATGGAGTGTTCCAATGTTTCAAGGCAGACTTCTGGGTATGGTATGGTTTCGCAGATAGATTCTATGTAGGCAAAATATTCGGAATAGTCCGGAGAAGTTGTGGAAGAGGAACAAGAAGAAGAAGAAGAAGAAGAAGAAGAATAAGTAGAAGAAGAGGAAGAAGAAGAAGAAGAAGAATAAGTAGAAGAAGAGGAAGAAGAAGAAGAAGAAGAATAACAAGAAGAAGAAGACTGAGAAGAGTCGAGAGCCCATGTTCTTGATAAGCTGAGTGCAGGGAGAAGCAAAAGAAGCTTCAGAATATTGTTGGTAGAGGAAGCCATTAAAGTTTGATGAGATAAAAATGAAATGAAGACCCACAGAGATTAAGAGGGCCTAACTGCTGAGATAAACATTGCCACTGAGAACGTTAAGTCAAAGCTTTTTTGTTAGAATTTGATTACACAGACCATTGACGCGTAATAATAGGGTAATGCTACAAACTTCTTTTTTTTCGCGGGAAATCAGTGGAGAGATTTGAGTACGTACATGGAGATTGAGTAGAGGGTCACAGTCAGTGATGCACAAAAATGTGAAACGCTTACTTAATTTGTTGTTTATTTAATTTATTTGTCTATTTCTTTACCCCATTTGGAGGTTTATTTGATTAGAATTCAGGAGTGATTGGAGGAAGACTGGAAAGTGGAAACTCCCGCTTTGGAACAGTAAGTCTCCAATTGGAGACAAATGTAAATGGGACTCTTGCAGCATACATGGGTAGCTGAGCATGGAAAATTATTGGGGGCTTCAGAACGTGTTAATATAATACTTACTTTTTTTATATTTGTGGTAAATCTAACCATCCATAAATTAAATTACTCAGATTTTACCATAAATTAAATTTCTTAGATGTACCATCAATATGTGAAAAGTGAATATTACGTCACTTTGCTCCACAACACCTAATAAATAATTACTAAGAAGTATTTTTTTTTTTCCATTTTAGATATTTTTAATAAAGAAAATGCATGTGACTAGATAAGTTTGGTTTTTTATTTTTTATTTTTTTTAAGAATTAAAAGGGTGGAATCTTAGGAGCAAGTCACTTTCCACTATGATGAGTTAAATTCCAGCGCTAAATGGCCCTCGTCAATCCCAGTACTAATGTGTCTCATACAACTTGAACCCAAGCTCTAAGGTAGGGCAGACAAGTTGCTTGACCAATAGATAGTTTTGAAGTGGAATAGTAGGATACCCTCCCTCCAAATCTTTTTTTTTTTTTTTTTAATACAAAATAGAATTTCTACTATAATCTAATCTAAGTGTATATGTGTGTGAAGCTTCCTCCTCGAGACTTGAACCCCAACTCTTACCTTTTACACTTCACAAACATTTATACTTATAGTGTGACCACCACACCAAATCTAATCTAAGGGAGCGCAGTGGTTTCCAAATCATTTTAAAAAATAAATAAATTATACTTTTCTCTTGTCACAAATTGTTGTTTATCCTTTCCATATTTGGATGTCCCAAAATGCAGTCATTTTTGGAAAGTAAATAAATAAAATTCCTATCATATCCCTTACTTTATTCCAAAAAAAAAAAAAAAAAATCAAAACTAGCCATTCTTTGTCTATAGTTTACATTAATGAAGGTTAGTTTGAAAACTTGTACCTTTTTAACTAAAAGACAACAAATTAAATGCTGCTCCCTTAGAAAATTAGAATTTCTAACAATTTGGGATAAAGGGAGTAGTATTTAACTAGTGTTAAAATATGGCTATTATTTGCCATTTTTATCTCATGAGTCATTGCTTACTCAAAATTTTCAGACAAACTTAGATTGCTGCCTGTCAAAATTAAATCATCCATATACAAACAAGCAAACAAAATATCTTCATTTTCATGTTCTGTACAATAAACTGCATGTTCATTAGGACATTTGGATAATAATTTCTCTTAAAAGTTTCTATCAATCCAGATGTTCCAAACCTTTTGGGCTTCAAAACTTCATCTTCGTGTAACATATATAGCCTATGGCTTCTCAACTGAAACTTGTACCTCAAGATAATTTGTATAAGAAGATTTAACGTGTGTTTGGAAATATTGAAAATTGCTCTGACATAACCAACACATATTAGACTCCACACATATCTTAAAATTCTGATGCTCAAAGGGCGTTTGTTCCTAATCGCCTTATTACTGATAACACTACTGTAGCCTGTGAGTTGTTACACAAGTTGCGGAATTGAAGAAGAGGGAGAATGGGACAAATGGTAGTCAAGCTGGATATCAGCAAGGCCTATGATAGGGTAGAGTGGGGATTCTTGTGACAGATAATGCTAAAATTGGGTTTTGCCCTAAGGTGGGTGCACTTGGCCATGGAGACACTCACCACTGCCTTATATTTCATCCTAATAAATGGGGAACCAAGAGGATTCATCACCCCATAAAGAGGTATAAAGCAAGGAAATCCACTCTCACCATACTTGTTCCTGTTTTGTGCTGAAGGCTTATTTGCTATGCTAAGGAAAGTCGAAGAATGCCACTAGTTAAGAGGCATAAAATCTTGCCAACAAGGGGTGTGCATCTCTCACCTTTTGTTTGCGGATGATAGCCTCCTATTTTGTCGAGCCACCGTGGAGGAATGCCAGCGGTTACTGGATCTTTTGGAGACTTATGAGGCGGCATTAGGACAAGCAATCAATAGACAAAAAACTTCATTGTTTTTTAGCACCAATACAAGGTCGGAGGTGAGAAGAGCAATTCAACAATTGTTAGGGGCAAGGGTTATGTCAAACACCGAGAAATCCTGGGTCTACCGATTGCAAGTGGGAAATCTAAGGTCAATACCTTTAAAGAGCTCCAAGAAAAAATAATTAAGAGGGTGATGGGGTGGAAGGAGAAGTTTATATCCAAAGCTGGCCGTAAGATCCTAATTAAGACAGTGGCACAAGACATACCAACCTATTCCATGGGTTTGTTCAAAATCCCCAAATCTATTTGTGACAACATCAATTTGATTTTGTCAAAGTATCGGTGGAGACAAACAAAGGAGGAGAGGAAGATTCATTGGATTAATTGGCAAAAATTGTGTACACATAAAAAGAAGGGAGTAATGGGGTTTTGAGATGTGTCGACTTTCAATTTGACAATGTTGGCCAAGCAAGCATGGAGGCTCATTCATAACAACTAATCACTCTTCTATAAGGTCTACAAGGCAAGGTACTTCCCAAATTGTAGTTTTATGTTGGCTGAATTGGGACCAAATTCATCATTTGTTTGGAGGTCACTCTTGGCTGCAAGAGATGTCATAAGAGAGGGGTCCACATGGAGGGTTGGAGATGGCAAAAACATTGGGGGTCCTATCACACAAATGGCTACAGAATAAACCGGTTTTCCTTAATGAACCTGATGATCAGATGCGAGTCAGTGACTTGATCAACCATGATACAAGACAATGGGATAGGGGCAAGCTGGTGGCTACCTTCACCCAAAGCACATGTGCAGAAATTTTAGCACTCCCACTTAATCATCTTGACTCACAGGACAACCTGATATGGATAGCGAATAAGACACAACGATTCTCGGTTAAGTCCGCATTCCGCATTGCTCTCAAACTCTATTTTCTCTTTATTTTGCTTACCAAACAAAAGAAAGAATGCTCACATTTTCTTCTTTTCTTTCTTTCCTATATTCAAACACATCAAGTGAAATATTTTCTTTTCTCTTTCCTTTCTCATTCCCCTTTCCTTATTCTTTTCCTTTCTCTTCCCTTTCCTTATATCTACATCCAAACATAATGTAAAAGTTAAGAGTCAAAGATGCTTAAAAAGGGGAGCGCGAAATAGCAGGTTTATCTTCCCCTTGGATATTTTATAAGAAGACAAAAGGACTTGCCCTAATCTGCTGGTCATAACTCATAATTGTCTCCTACACTGATTTTTGCATATGGAATTATATCATTCGTAAAAATATCAAGGGTAACCATTTAATTGAGCACATAGCAACGACGAAAATTGCTAAACATTTTTTGAGATAAAAGTAATAAAGATAAGCCCTCCACAATCCATATATATGGTTCGTTTCTTGTATATATGTTCCCACCCACTACATACCATCTTGAAAACAAGTTGGGAATCACATCAAATTCCAAACTTTAAGCTCTGCTACAATGCATCAGAGAGTAGGAGTTCAAACTTCAAATCATTAAGAAGTAATATATAATACAATCCTTGCAGCACATGATTCTTTTCATCAGATAATTATTTCTTTACATAAACAATAAAATATAAAATGTATATTGTAAGCAAATATTAGCCACATTGGAAGAATCCATTTGCTTACAATAAAAGGAGAAAGGGGACTTGATCACAAGAGAATACCTGAGTTACAAGATTTTTAATAAATAAAGTACCATTATATGAGACATATTACAATATCTAATTAGCTATCTTTGAAAAAGTGAAATTATTTTGGCCATTTGATCCACATGAAAGAGAAAAAAAAAAAAAAAACCTAAAAATCACATGGAATTATATTGGAAGCCAACCATTCAACACCAGTAATGAACTTTGAAACCGTGAAATTAATTGCATTATAAGAATTCATTATGTGATACCTTGGCCAAGTAACTCTATCATCCGTTGATGAGCCAGGTCCATAATTATTATACTACCCATAGTACAAAGTGTCTAATCCTTGATCATCATCATCATCATCAGACCATTGCCTCCACCTAGCTGGGACAATAAAGTCGCCAATGTAGGATTCTAGGTAGACTGTCCGAGAGTACATCCTTTGTGGCCTTCCTAAATAGCTTTTCACATTGGTAGAATTATAGTCCAAATCATTTGTAGCAGCAACAGTTGAACAATTTTAGAAGGAGATTCCAGTGTACTCATCTGGGCTATTGTGAGATTGTGCTGTAACAATCGTGAATTGATTAGATATTGGCATTAATTTTGGAAATAACGGTACAAGCCTGAAATACAACTCCTGCATTCCCAAATATGAAATCTATAGTGCCCCATGTGTCACACTCTTGGTAGAATTGGCAAAATGAATGGACGTACAATGTATTCTTGTAACCAATGATGGAGCACTTGTACAAAGCAACAAAATCCGCATTTACTCTCAAGGCAATTGCTTGTTGTTTCTCTACTCCAGCTTTGTTCTCGATATGAATGACTTGTGAAAAAACCTTCACCAAGCACAGCTGAAGTTCAATTTATTAAATATTACTAATTAGTTACAAGGTTTTAAAAAAAAAAAAAAAAAAAAAAAAAAAAAAAAAAAAAAAAAAAACAACAACAACAACAACAAAGAAAAATTCTTAACTTAGTACTAATTTCATCACTAAAGCTAATAAATTAATATGGCATGAAATATGAGTGGTACCACCTCAATAACATATAAATAATTGTTTGAGTTGCTTTTTTTTTTTAGAGATGTGGATGCCACAAATTTTATTACATAACTTATATATTTGTTACATAGCCTTTACAAATTCATATCAACAATCACAAAAAAAGCAATTCAAGGCACTTATTTATTATGATTTTTTTTATCTACTAATAATATTCGTTACTATATCAATTTGTATAATTTACGCAGTAAAATTTATTATATGTTTAGAATTTTCCATGTGTAATATTCATTTGCAGTAAAATTTTTAGTATTCATAACATCAATTAATTACTTATGTATATACCAACAAATTAAATTATATTTAGTGCTCAAACATAAAATTTTGTGCATTATAACTTAATTGCATTTTTTGATGTTTCAACAAATACAAATATGCCCAAGGTTCAAATCTTCTTCCTGGACCATTGAATTATAAAAATAAAAAATAAAACTGAGTTAATAAGAAGGTACTATTTCATGACTATCTATTCTGATTTATGTATTTTGCCTTACAAGTACTACTACAACTTACAAGAACGAAGCTAGGACTCCCAAAAAAAAAAAAAAAAAAAAATTATATTGATAGTCGGTGGCTTTGGCTATATATACTGATGACAATCTCTTAAAAAAAAAAAAAATTGTAATCCTATCCTCCGATTGATTTAACGATGGAGATAAGAAAAGTGAAAAAACATCATAGGAGTAGTAGTGTAATCTCATACTACGAGAATTCGGATTTCCACAAGCGAAGAAAGAGGATGAGGACGGCCACGGCCACGGCCACTGATGATCTCCCAATAGATATAGTGTTAGAAATATTGCATAGGCTGGATCTGAAATCCGCGACGCGATGCAAGTCTGTGTCAAAGGAATGGTGCTCTATTATCACTCATCCTTTTTTCGCTAGATGCTTTGTTAACAACAACAACAACAACAGTCGGCCAATGGTGGATCATCATCATCATTGGCCCTTTACCTTGCTACTCCAGTACAATAATCGGCGAACAAAGAACGGACATCTCCTCTTGCCATTGGAGGAGGAACCTTATTTTAAATCTCTGCCTTACATTCCACCGATGTATTAAGAACAACGCCGCAGTGAGTTCAACATTCAAGCTTCGTGTCATGACTTGTTTTTATGCTCTGCATCTGCAGTTGTTGTTAGTGATCATCTTGTGCTGTGATAACTGTGAATTGGCCAACCATTGGCCTTCTTGTAACAATGTCACACGATTGAAATACAACTGCTGCATTCCCAAATATGAAATCTATGGTGCCCAATATGTCACACTCTAGGTAGAATTGACGAAAGGAATGGACATGCAACATATTCTCGTAACCAATGATGGAGCACCTGTAAAATCTAAAATGCGAAAAAGTCCGCATTTACTCTCAAGGAAACTGCTTCTTGTTTCTCTGTTCCAGCCTTGTTCTCGATTTTTATGTCTTGTGCCCAAAAGTCTTGGCCAGACACCGCTGAGGTTCAATTGATCATTAAATATAAATAATTAATTACAAGTATAACAAAAAGAACTTAGAAAATTTCTAAGCTTAGTACTAATTTTATCATAAACTAAAGCTTATGAACTAATGTAAAATATGAGTGATGTTACTTCATATAAATAAGTGTTTGAATTATTTTTAGAGAGTTGTTAGGGATGTCACAATTTTTGCTACATAACTTTTGCAAATTGATGTGTCATCAATCACAAAAAAAGGAAATTCATTTATTATGATGTTAAAATCTATTAATAACATTCATTACTACATCAATTTGTATAAGTTATGTAGTAAAATTTACAATATTTTTAAAAATGTTTGTTTTATTTGTTATAGATAACACCGTACTTTGTAATATTCATGCAATGAAATTTATAATATAACTAACATTAGTTAATTACTTAAGTATATTTCCCACAAATTTAATTATATTTAGTGCTTAAACTTAAATTTAGTACATATATTGTAGCTTAATTGGCAATTCTTACTGTTCCAACATAGATGCTGGAGGTTTAAATATCTCCTCTTTAAAACTATTGAATTATTAATAATAATAAAAACTTAATTAATAAGAGGGTACTATTTCATGACTACCTATATGTATATATATGTGTGTGTGTGTATATATGTATTCTGATTTATGTATTGTGCCTTCAAAGGACACAAATTATTAGATATATATAAAAGTAAAACAAAAGGCATGCATGCAATGGAATTGAATCAATTAGCTAAACATACCAAGAGTTGCAGAGCTGAAAGTGGTCCAGCCATCGACCTTGCTTCTGGTACCAGTAATGATAGTCGCATCAGTTCCGTCTCCATACATAAAAGTGTTTCGCTTGTAACTTGGGATTACCACATTTTCCTCATAAACCCCTTGTTTCACGTAGATACGTGTTTGATCATTGCTGTTGTTTGGAGCAAAGTTGATAGCATCAGTGATGGTGGTGAAGTTTCCAGTTCTATCAGCAGCCACAGTCAGCACCATGCTATGGAGATATATTCCCCCCAATATCCGAGTCCGACTATCTAATTTCTTTGAAATCCATGTTGGAACATCCACGTCCATGAGGTGCCTATTATTTAGGCCGTCTTGGCTACTATTTTGGCCATTTTGGGTAGACAGAATTGAGAGAGAATTACTTACATGCTTGTAAGTGTCATTTATGGATTTCAGCCGGGCTGGCTTCAAAGGACCTGAAGCTGAATCGAGGGATTCCAAGCATGTGATCTTGTTGGTGAGTGCTGCGCTAAGGTAAAATCTTGCATCGGCTACTTGCCCTTCATTTAAGGCTGCATCATTGATTCGGGACACTGATCTTTGTAAAGAAGAGAAGGTGATTTTGTTGAGTTCCGTGCAGTCCTGGATGGTTCCTCTTTGTTTTTCTATGATATTTTTTGGGTCTTTGGCCTAGATAGCACAATCGGAAATCTTTAGACCGTTTATTGCGGTTTTGAGGG
>NW_027069641.1:1026487-1049289 GCF_002906115.3 Quercus suber
GTTTGGTGTTGAAGCACGAAGCCAGCTTCCAAACTCTTAATCCCCAACTTTCAAACTGCCTCTACTCTTTTCCCACAACAGACATTCTCTGTCGCTGTGCGTCAACGGATCTCGTGGTGGTCGTCGTTTGTCGTGGAGGTGCACGGATCTCGTGGTGGTCGCCGTTTGTCACGGAGGAGCATGAATCTTGTGAGGTCAGGCGAAGATTGCTGAAACCACCGCTGATGAAGCTACTGTTTGAGTTCTTTATTTTTTTTTTTTTGGGTTCATTTCCTCTTAATAGTTTTTGTTTTTGGGTATTTCATGTTTGAGGATTCATGTAAGAATCGGTCCATAAATGGAGTTTTGTTTCCTCTATTTTTTATGTTTATTTATTGTTTATTGTCTAAAAATCTCATTTCAGTAAGACTGATGCTTCAATGTTGATTGATTTGTATTTGTATTTGTGTTGCTGTTGCTGTGTTGCCGTGTATTTGTGTTGTTGATGTTTGTGTTTGTGCTTGTATTTTTTTTTTTTTTGGTTGGGCCACGAATTGGGCCCAATCCCTAAACGGGGCTCGCGGGGCCCATGAGCCCGGCTGGGGCGGGTCCGGGCCCCGGAAAAAAACCCGGTACCCTAAACGGGCCGGGTCCGGGCCACGGATTTTGCCCCACGGGTCGGGTTCGGGTATGGAAAAACCCGGCCCGAACCCGACCCGTTGCCATTCCTACATAAATTTCATACCTTTCGAAACAGAGTGTCTAATCCTTGATTTTCACTAACAGCCTTAGACCACTGCATCCACCCAAATGTAGGACTCCATGTGGACAGTTTGAGAGTACATCCTCCATGTCCTTCCTAAGTAGCTTAATTTTCACACTGCTAGAATTAGAAAATAAATCGTCTAAAGCCAAAATTGAGAATTTTGAATGGAGATTCCAGTGTCCTCATTTGGGCTATCACGAGACTATGTTTGTGATAATGTGAATTGGCTTGAAGTGCATTCTAAAAATAATGTTACTCTCTTGAAATACCACCACTGCATTCCTAAATATGTGTTAACGTGTATAATATATTGTGGGCTTTAGGCCCAGTTAGGTTACTTGTATAACACACATATTCACTTGTACTACACACATATTTACTTGTACTGCACACATATGCCTCTTATATAAAGGCATCTATGTATATTCTTTCATCAAGAAATACAATACAATTGCATTCAGTATTTCTAACATGGTATCAGAGCCACTACTCTGACATTTTCTTAGCAGTCTTGTTCTTATTGGTGTTACTCCACTCTTAACATCGCTTCCGCCATCACAACAGTCGCCGCAGCCTTTCGTCGTTGAACCTCTGACTTCTTCCAGCCATTCTCTTCGAGTTTTGGACTTGCAGCCACTATCGTTAAGGAGTGCAACACTGCACAGATCACTGCACTTGTCATCCCGCCGCCAATATTGCTCCAATCCCATTTCAGAGGTATCACTGAGATCGTCTTGAAACGGTCTACCTGTCGGTGAAAGCCTCGCACTCATCGGAGACAGCACGCGCCCTCACGTGCCGCCAGAAGTTTCTGCGACAGAGATCCACGTGTCGCCATGCGCCGTCAGACATACTCACGCGCTGCCACGTGCCAGTTTACACCTGCTGATGTCATCAGTGATGTCATACTGCCACGTCACCTAGGGCTGACGTCATCATTCACTCCTCTGCTGACGCCACCCACCAAGCAGCTGACGTCATCGTTGACCGACTGTTGACCAGCGTTGACTTTGACAGTTGACTTTTCTTTAGAGTTGACTTTTTACAGTCTAGGTGCTCCTTACCCAGTTTTTCGCGTAGATTTCATTTTTGCAGTCTGTGTTTGCATATTTTGCTTCCAAATGAAGAATAAGGACAGGTCTTCTTCTTATTGCAATAATCATCGCAGCCAATCCATCAAACGTTTTTGCAAATTTTGCAAACGTTTTGGCCACAATATTGAGACTTGCTACCGTCGCAACAAATCGGCTATTTTAATTGTTGATGCTATTGTTGCTAATACTGAGAGTGACCAGCCAATGACTCTCATCTCTGCACAGTCTAAGTCTTCAGGATCTACTTTCTCCATTTCCAGAGATGACCTTATAAATATCATCGCCAATGTCATTCGTATGGTTGGTAATGCATCTTATTCCTCTTCTCTCTCAGCTTTATCTGGTATGTCTCCTACCCCTTGACTTATGGATTCTACTTGTTGCAATCACATGACACCTCACTCGTCCTTATTTTCTGACCTTAAACCTGTACCACACCCTCTTAATATTCGCACAGCAAATGGTTCCACAATGTCTGGTCATAATATAGTTTCAGTTTCAACCTCCAACCTCTCGGTTCCTATAGTTTTTAATGTTCCTGACCTTTTTTATAATTTATTTTCTGTGGGACAATTAGCTGAGTTGGATTATCGCATTACCTTTGATTATTCTGGGTGCATTGTGCAAGATTCTAGGACAGGACAGGAGCTTAGGACCGGTCCCAGAGTTGGGCGTATGTTTCCTGTGGATAACCTTCGTCTTCCACTTGTTGCTCCTGTTTCTATTGCTGCAGCTGCTACAGTTTCTTCCACTCCTTCCCTTGCACTTTGGCATGCTCGACTTGGTCACGCATCTTCCTCTCGGGTACAACAATTGGCTTCTAGAGGTTTGTTAGGTTCAGTGTCTACAGAAAATTTTGATTGTGTTTCATGTCAGTTAGGAAAACAACCAGCTTTGCCTTTCAATACTAGTGAATCAATATCAACTGATATCTTTGACCTTATTCATTCTGATGTTTGGGGGCTGTCCTCTGTCTCTAGTATTGGTGGGTCTAGATATTTTGTTGTCTTTGTTGATGATTACTCTTGCTATAGCTGGATTTTTAATATGAAACATTGTTCTGAAGTATTGGAAGTATATTCTAATTCTGCAAAACATGGTTGAAACTCAGTTTTCCAGACGTATCAAAATTTTTCGATTTGATAATGCTCTTGAATATACTCAATATGCTTTCCAAGCTATTTTGCATTCATATGGCACTGTTCATCAACTAACTTGTCCAGGTACCTCTCAGCAAAATGGTAGAGCCGAATGAAAACTTCGTCATATTCTTGACACTGTTCGTGCTCTCCTTCTCTCTGCCAAAGTTCCTGCTCCTTTTTGGGGTGAAGCTTCTCTTCATGTTGTTCATACTATTAATCGCATTCCGAGTCCTGTTATCTAAAATCAAACTCCATATAAGCGCCTTTTTGGGTCACCTCCAGACTATCACCACTTTCACTCCTTCGATTCTGCTTGTTTCGTTTTTCTTTAGCCACATGAATATAACAAACTTGAGCCTTGGTTAAGGCTTTGTTGTTTTCTTGGTTATGGCGAAATTCAAAAGGGGTATAGGTGTTATGATCCTGTCTCTCATTGTCTTCGTATCTCCCGCAATGTTGTCCTTTGGGAACATCAACTTTTTGTCGAGCTCTCTCATTTCAGTGTTTTCCTGTCTTCCTCATCTATCTTAGATCTTTTTCCAGATGAGGCACATATTCCTTATATAGCTGCTCTTGATTTTCCTGTAGTTGCTCCTGATTCTGTTACTGTAGACTTCTCTGTCCAACTACCAGATATCACTAATCCCTTTCCTAGTTCACCCTTTAATGAACAGGTGGAAGATGAACAGGTTGAAGACGAGCTACCCAACCCCAATCCTGAGCTTGGGTCTCCTACTCCTGCTCTGCCTGAAGATCTTGCACAAGACATTCCACCTCATCATTCAACTCAGTTAAGATCTATTCTTACACATTTACTTGACTATCACTGTTACACTGCCTTTGCTACACTACACGAGTCTCACACCTATCGTGAGGCTTCCACTGACCTTTTATGGCAAATTGCAATGAAAGAGGAACTTGATGCATTATCTAAAAACCATACTTGGGATTTGGTGACACTTCCTCCTAGGAAATCTGTAGTTGGTTGTAAGTGGATCTACAAGATTAAGACTCGCTCTGATGGGTCCATTGAGCGCTACAAAACTCATCTTATTGCAAAAGGTTTTACACAAGAGTATGAGATTGATTATGAAGAGACCTTTGCTCCGGTTGTTCGTATCTCATCAGTTTGTACCCTTTTAATTGTTGCTGCTGCCAGTAAATGGGACTTCTTTCAGATGGATGTTAAAAATGCATTCCTTAATGGGGATTTAAGTGAAGAAGTGTATATGCAACCTCCTCCTGGTCTCTCTGTTGACTCAAACAAAGTTTGTCACCTTCGACGTGCACTTTATGGCCTTAAACAAGCACCACGAGCTTGGTTTGCCAAATTCAGCTCCACCATCTCTTGCTTGGGTTACATGACCAATCACTATGATTCTGCATTATTTCTTCGTCGTATTGACAAAGACATTATTTTACTTCTCCTATATGTGGATGATATGATCATAATTAGTGATGATCTCAGTGGCATTCAAGAACTCAAGACTTTTCTCAGTCAGCAGTTTGAGATGAAAGATCTTGGACATCTCAGCTACTTCTTGGGCCTTGAAATCACTCATTCTACAGATGGACTTTATATTACTCAAGCCAAGTATGCCTCTGAACTCTTGTCTCGAGCTGGACTCACTGATAGCAAGACTGTTAACACTCTAGTTGAGCTTAATGCGCATCTAACTCCCTCAGGGGGAAAACCATTGTCTAATCTCTCTCTTTACAGACGCTTGGTTGGTAGTTTAGTTTATCTCACCGTCACTCGTCCAGACATTTCCTATGCTATTCACCAGATGAGCTAGTATCTGTCTGCACCACGATCAACTCACTATGCTGCTATTCTACGCATTCTTCGATACCTAAAGGGCACTCTCTTCTATGGTATTTTCTACTCTGCTCAGTCTTCTCTTATTCTCTGTGCATTTTCTGATGCTGATTGGGTAAGAGATCCCACTGATTGCAGGTCCACCACTGGTTATTGCTTTCTTCTTGGTTCTTCTTTGATTTTTTGGCGAAGTAAGAAACAAACTCATGTGGCCCGCTCCAATATTGAAGCAGAATATCGTGCCCTTGTTGATACCACATCTGAGCTCCTTTGACTACGATGGCTTCTCAAAGACTTAGGTGTGTCTACATCCTCTGCTACTCCTCTTTATTGTGACAACCAGAGTGCTATTCATATTGCTCACAATGATGTCTTCCATGAACGGACTAAACACATCAAGATCGATTGTCATTTTATCCATTTTCATCTTATCCATGGTGCTCTCAAGCTGATCTCAGTCTCCTCTAAAGATCAACTTGCAGATATCTTCACTAAGTCACATCCTAAGGGACGCCTTTGTACTTTGGTTGACAACCTCAAGCTGGTCTCACATCTACCTTGAGTTTGAGGGGAGCTGTTAACGTGTATAATATATTGTGGGCTTTAGGCCCAGTTAGGTTACTTGTATAACACACATATTTACTTGTACTGCACACATATGCATTTAATATAAAGGCACCTATGTACATTCTTTCATCAAGAAATACAATACGATTGCATTCAATATTTCTAACAATATGAAATCTATAATCTCTCATATGTTACACTCTTGTTAGAATTGTCAAAAAGAATTTTGGTAACCATTAATGGATCACCCAAAGAAAGTAACTAAGTCTACATTTACTCTTAAGGCATCTGCTTGATGTTTCTATGCTCCAGCCATGTTCTCAATACGTATGTCTTGGGCTAGAACGCCATCACCAAACACAGTTGAAGTTTCATTTATTATATTACTAGCTAATAAGTAAAGAATAAAATGAAATGTAAATGAATGTGATTAGTGTCCCTTGAATAATATATAAATACCAAAAGATTAGGGGTTAAATAGATATTCAGTGTAAAGGTTAAGGACCAAATTTATAATTTACGTTTCAATGCTAGGCCAAGTAGTACGAAAATTACTCTAGATTATTTAAGTTTGTTTAGTTATATACGAGCCAAAATGGGCAAATGCCCCTTTCACACAAAAAAATCCAGCAAAATGCCTCATGTCTAAAACTAATTAAGGAAATGCCCCTATTTTGAGACTCAATTTTCTAAAAATCGAGTTTCAAATGTAAAACTCGATTTTTGAAACATCGAGTTATAGCGAACATGAACTTAAGAATTTTTTTTTTTTTTTTGGAACTCGAGTTCGATGAACTCGAGTACCATGTGAAGTACTTGAGTTCATGGAACTTGAGTTCCACTTGCTTTTTTTCAAGTAACTCGAGTTCCATGAGCTCGAGTACTTCATATGGTACTCGAGTTTAAAATTGAAAATCGACTTTTAGAAAATCGAAAACAATGACATTTCCTTAATTAGTTTGAGAAAAATGACATTTTGCTAGATTTTTTTTGTGTGAAAGGGACATTTGCCCATTTTTGGCTGTTATATATGTCACATTTCATGAGAGGATGTCTTATTGCAACCTTAAATACTCAATAAAAGGTCTTCAATCTATAATGTCCACAGATTTCATTCCTATTCATGGTGTCACAATGCACAACTTTATGTAGAAATTCGTAAAAAAAATTTATTAAAATATTACTCACGCGTTTCAATCAAAAAAACAAAAACGAAAACAAAAGAAATTACTCATGTATTAAAAGGGCCCATGATTATTCAGAGATTTTATGGCAATCCTTTCACCTCTTCAACTGTTGTACCAACATCCATGATTAATGACGAAGGGAGTTCAAGGGTTGTATCCTCTCCCCTCTTTAGCCACTACAAATTCCCTTAGACTTGTAGTCTCAAGGAAATGTGATTCTCTATCCCAGCCTTGGTTAGTATATGGCGGAACAAGCTATAGTGGATATGGTGGGAATAAAGCAAAGAACTGAAGTCGATTGATATCTCAGATCTAGAGACGAAGAAAAGCCTCCATAAAACCGAAAGTTTCAGTTACTGTTGCACTGAAATGTTAACGATCACTTTGTTGTTTATTTAATTTATTTATCTGCTTCTTTACCCCATTTGGAGGTTTATTTTATCAGAATTCAGGAGTGATGGGTGGCATGGGCGGCTCCACATTAAGCTCAGGGGGTTCAAATGAACCCCCTGAACTAGCCCCAAAAATATATATTGTAATGTAATTTTTTTTTTGACCCCTCAAATAAAATAAAAATTTGAACACTCTAACTCTAAAATTTTGTTAAACACAATTGAAATAAGTTTGAATTTGATGCTCTTAACAATATCTTGCCTTTTTAAACACACAAAAAAGTCCAAAAACAAACTAATTTGATCTATTTTTTTTTTTTAAAAGAAAAGCCCAACAACAAAAGTATAAATTTGTTAATCTTAATTCTTAAACTTTATAAAAAGCTCATTTAGATCTTAAAAATTTTGAAATCAATCAATCAAATGGGAGATCAGTGGATGAATAATTGTTTGGCTATGTACATTGAAAAAAAATATAACTGATAGAATTGATAATAAAGATATCATGTAACGATTTCAATATATGTAATCTCAAAGAAGGTAATCGTAAAACTTCTTGCATTTGGGTGTTTTTTTTTTTATTTTTTTTTATTTTTTATAATGCCAATATATTCAACTTCATTTTTGTTTTAGATTTTATATAATTTATGTTTCTCATTGCACCCCTAGAAAATAATCCTAGAGCTGCCATTGGGGTGGCTGACTGGAAACTCCCGGCTTTGGAACAGTCAAGTCTCCTTTTCAAACGTAAGTGGGACTCTTGCAGTATACATGGGTAACTTAGCACCCAAAATTATTGGGTCCGGCTCCTAAAACACAATGATATAGTTTATATTCTTTTTATATTTACAGTGAATCTCACCATTAGGTTAATTAGTTGGATTCAGATCCTTTTATATTTTTATTTTATTTTTGGAGGCACATGACTAGATAGGTTTCTTTAGGTGGAATAGAAGGATTTCCTCCCTCTATAGCACATCATTTAAACAAATTTAAATGATTTTGTCGTACTTGATTCTTACTATGTCCTGAACGACATTGCGTTCGTATTTTGGGCTTGCAAATTTGCTTTGACAATGTGTGTTGGCTATAGAAGCTAACATGTGTTTGATGCGTGTATAACACTATGGGGGTGTATGTGAATGAATATTTATTTATATCTTTATTTTTAAAGAGTTATCACTAATCATTAAGATTCTAAGGTGTGATTGGTCACTTAAGTCTAATCAAATTTATTTTATATATTTAACTAAGAAAACCCTAAGGCTCTTAAGCTAAACTAGAAAATAAAATAATGTCTCAAACTATAAATCAAGATTCAAAAGTTTGGTTATGTCTGGAGTAGGTGTTAGGTAGCCCACAACGCTTATTTTAAAATGATAATACCTAATTTAAAGAATAATTAAAATAACTAGCGTTTGGTTTTAAAAAAAGAAAAAAAAAAAAAAAAGAATGATATGCATGCATGTACATGCGCAATGATACAATAGTAAAGTCTATCCTAGAATGACATGTAATCTATCTTAAGATGACATAAAAATGAAGTGTAATATATGTGAGAATGACATATAATCTATTCCAACAATAATTTATCCTTGAAAAGGAAGTGCATGATTATCATTAATCTTAAATTTATATGTTTCATACAAATTCCCAAATTAGGGTTACTTCCATGTATCTTCTCTTCTAAAAAGGTTACGCCCATGAGTTACTACACAAATATGTGTGAAAGCACCATAGTTTGCTTAAGGCTTCTAATGAACTGACCACTAATATATTCTAAAATATTTCAAATTGTTCTGAAATAACCAACACGATTTAGACTCCGCACATATTTTAATCAAAAATTGAATTTATGCATGAGACAATCACCAATGTTTTCAATGGTGAATGGATATCAAATTTTGGGCACTGTATAACTCACGATTTCAGAATTGAAATTGTAAAATAGACTAACAATTTCAAACTTGTGCAACCGCACAAATGTGTAATAGATTTTACCTATTTAATTTATAAAAGATATCAATGTGTGTGTAAGAGTAACATAGTTTGTTAACCAAAAAAAAGAAAAAAGAAAAAAAAGAAAGTAACATAGTTTGCTGTGAATCTAGTACATCCACGCATGCAGGCACTGTTAACTGGCTTTGATTGTAAAACAGTAACAGTGTGTTTGGAAACGGTGAGTGAAAATGAAGAGAAAAGAAGGGAAAATGATGGAAGAAATTTCCATTCCGCTGTTTGGTTGTACAAGAGAGAAGAAAAATAAATGAGGTGAAATGATTCTTTTTCTGTGGGGCCCACTGTTTTGGTATCAACCTAATTTGGGCAGAAATAGAAGGAAGGGAGATTACTAATTTTATAAGACCCACCACTTTATAGTACTATAAAATGACTAATATATTCTTAATACTTTCAAGAAATTACGAGTGTTGAAATATATTAATTTCTCTATCATTAGTAGTGGCATAAAAGTAAAAGTATGCATTTTTCTTTTCTCTTTATTTTGCAAACCAAACAAAAGAAAGAATGCTCACATTTTCTTCTTTTCTTTCTTTCCTATATTCAAACACACCAAGTGAAATATTTTCTTTTCTCTTTCCTTTCTCATTCCCCTTCCCTTATTCTTTTCCTTTCTCTTTCCTTTCCTTATATCTACATCCAAACATAATGTAAAGTCAAGAGTCAAAGACGCGTTAAAAGGGGAGCGCGAAACAGCAGGTGTATCTTCCCCTTGGATATTTTATAAGAAGACAAAAATACCTGCCCTAATCTGCTGGTCGTAACTCATAATTGTGTCCTACATTGATTTTTGCATTTGGAATTATATCATACGTAAAAATATCAAGGGTAAGCACTTAATTGAGCACATAATAATGACGAAAATTGCTAAACGTTTTTTGAGATAAAAGTAATAAAGATAAGCCCTCCACAAGCCATATATATGGTTTGTTTTTTGTATTTTCCCACCCACTACATACCATCTTGAAAACATGTTGGGAATTACATCAAATTCTAAACTTTAAGCTCCGCTACAATGCATTAGAGAGTAGGAGTTCAAACTTCAAATCATTAAGAAGTAATATATAATCCAATCCTTGCAGCACATGATTATTTTCATCGGATAATTATTACTTTAAATAAACAATAAAATATAAAATGTACATTGTAAGCAAATATTAGCCACATTGGAAGAATCCATTTGCTTACAATAAAAGGGGAAGGGGGACTTGATCACAAGAGAATACCTGAGTTACAAGATTTTTAATAAATAAAGTACCATTATATGAGACATAGCTATTACAATATCTAATTAGCTATCTTTGAAAAAGTGAAATTATTTTGGCCATTTGATCCACGTGAAAGAGGAAAAAAAAAATTAACCTAAAAATCACATGGAATTATATTGGAAGCCAACCATTCAACACCAGTAATGAACTCTGAAACTGTGAAATTAATTGCATCATAAGAATTCATTATGGGATACCCTGGCCAAGTAACTCTATCATCCGTTGATGAGCCAGGTCCACAATTATTATACTCCCCATAGTACAAAGTGTCTAATTCTTGATCATCATCATCATCAGACCATTGCCTCCACCCAGCTGGGTCAATAAAGTTGCCAATGTAGGATTCTAGGTAGACTGTCCGAGAGTACATCCTTTTTGGCCTTCCTAGGTAGCTTTTCACATTGGTAGAATTATAGTCCAAATCATTTGTAGTAGCAACAATTGAACAATTTTGGAAGGAGATTCTAGTGTACTCATTTGGGCTATCACGAGATTGTGCTGTAACAACTGTGAATTGATTAGACATTGGCATTTTGGAAATAATGGTACAAGCTTCAAATACAACTGTTGCATTCCCAAATATGAAATCTATAGTGCCCCATATGTCACACTCTTGGTAGAATTGGCGAAATGAATGGACGTACAATGTATTCTTGTAACCAATGATGGAGCACTTGTGCAAAGCAACAAAGTCCGCATTTACTCTCAAGGGAACTGCTTGTTGTTTCTCTACTCCAGCCTTGTTCTCGATATGAAAGCCTTGTTCTCGATATGAATGCCTTGTGCCAAAAAACCTTCGCCAAGCACCGCTGAAGTTCAATTTATTAAATATTATAATTAGTTACAAGGTATTAAAAATAAAAAAAAATAAAAAAAAAATAAAAAAAAAAAGAGAAAAATTCTTAACTTAGTACTAATTTTATCACTAAAGCTAATAAATTAATGTGGCATGAAATATGAGTGGTAAAACTTCAATAACATATAAATAAGTGTTTGAGTTGCTTTTTTTTTAGAGATGTGGATGCCACAAATTTTATTACATAACTTATATTTTTGTTACATAGCCTTTACAAATTGATATCAACAATCACAAAAAAAGAAATTCAAGGCACTTATTTATTATGATTTTTTTTTATCTACTAATAATATTCATTACTATATCAATCTGTATAATTTACGCAGTAAAATTTATTATATGTTTAGAATTTTCTATGTGTAATATTCATTTATAGTAAAATTTTTAGTATTCATAACATCAATTAATTACTTAAGTATATACCAACAAATTAAATTATATTTAGTGCTCAAACATAAAATTTCGAGCATTGTAACTTAATTGCATATTTTGATGTTTCAACAAATACAAATATGCCCAAGGTTCAAATCTTCTTCCTGAACCATTGAATTATAAAAATAAAAAATAAAACTGAGTTAATAAGAAGGTATATTTCATGACTATCTATTCTGATTTATGTATTTTGCCTTACAAGTACAACTTACAAGATTAATTACATAGAAAGGAGTCTGGGAAGGACATTAATTATTCGATATACAAAAGTAAAACAAAAGGCATGCATGCAATGCAATTGAATCAATTAGCCAACCATACCAAGAGTTGCAGATCCGAAAATGGCCCAGCCATCGCCCACGCTTCTATTACCAGTAATTTTAGTGACCTCAGCTCCTTCTCCAAGCAGAACAATGTTGGTCTTGTAACTTGGGATTACCACATTTTCCTCATAAATCCCTTGTTTCACATAGATGTGTGTTCTATCATTGCTATTGTTTGGAGCAAAGTTGATAGCATCAGTGATGGTGGTGAAGTTTCCAGTTCCATCAGCAGCCACAGTCAGCAGCACCTTGCTCGGGTCATATTCACTCTCCAACATCCGTGTCCGGCTCTCTAATTTCTTTGAAATCCATGTAGGAACACCCACGTCCACTAGGTGCCTATTATTTTGGCTGCGTTGGCTAATATTTTGGGGGAATTGGCTAGACAGAATTGAAAGAGAATTGCTCACGTGCTTGTTCGTTTTAGTTATGGAATTTAGTAGGGCTGGCTTCAAAGGACCTGAAGCTGAATCGAGCGATTCCAAGCATGTGATCTTGCTTGTGAGTGCTGCGCTAAGGTAAGCTCTTGTATCGGCTAGTTTGCGTTCATTAATGGTTGCATCATTGATTCGGGACACTGATCTTTGTAAAGAAGACAAGGTGATTTGGTGCAATTCGGTGCAGTCCTGGATGGTTCCTCTTTTTTTTTCGATGATATTATTTGAGTATGTGGCCTTAGAGAGCAGATCGGAAAGCTTTTTGAACTCGTATATTGCGGTTTTAAAGGTGTAAACGAGGTAGTAGGCAGTGTTGTTTGGACTGGTATTAATTGGGACATCATTGATGGAGGGTTCCAATGCCTCAAAGCAGACATCTGGGTATGGTGTGGTTTTGCAGATCGATTTTATGTACCTGTAGCACAAATATTCGGAATAGTGCACAGGAGTTATGGAAGAAGAAGGAGGAGGAAAAGAAGGAGAAGGAGAAGGAGATGGAGATGGGCATGGAGAAGAATAAGAAGAGGAAGAGGAAGAGGAAGAGGAAGAACAGGAAGAATTGGAAGGAGAAGAGCTGAGAGCCCATATTCTTGTTAAGCTGAGCGCAGAGTGGAGCAAAAGAAGTTTCAAAATATTGGAGGTGGAGGAAGCCATCAAAGTTTGATGAGATAAAAGTAAAAATAAAGACCGACAGAGATTAAAAAGGCCTAATTGGTGATATAAATAATGCCATTGTGATCATTAAGTCAAGTTAATTGCTTGCTTTCTATTAGAATTTGATTACACAGTCTTTGACAACAGCAGTTAATAACAGCGGAGAGATTAAGTACTTGCCACAGTCACTGATGCACAGAAATGTGTAACGATTGATATCACTTTTTCAGGAGTGATGGGTGGAAGACTGGAAACTACCTCTTTGGAGCAATGAAGTCTTCTTTAGGATAAAAATGCATGTGGGAGCACTGTTCTTGGTTTTCCCCCCTTATATGGGTAAAAAATAAGAGGCTAAGAGCACTGTGAAAAAGACAAGAGAAAAGCACGAGAATAGATAGTTTTTGCATGGAATAGAAGTATTCTCTCTTTCAAGCCAGGGAAAATACTAGCTAGGACACATTATTTATCATTTTATTTCATGTATTTAACAATCTAGATGCATGATAGCAAGAGTAGTCGAGAGTTATTGAAATATCAAGAGTTTGGGTTTATTAATGTGTAAAGTGTTGTGGGCTTTAGGCTCAACGAGATTACTTGTATAGCACTCATTCTTATACTACACTCTTAGTTATACTGCACTCATATGCCTCTTATATAAAGACACTCATGTATATTATTTCAGAGTGAGAAATACAATACAATTATTCAGTATTTGTAACATGGTATTAGAGCCACCTTCTTATGGCCATGGTTTTCTATCCTTGCAGTGTATTTAAGAGCAATTTTTGTCTTCCTCGATGTTTTTTGCTGTGTTCATCTTCTTTGGCTTCTTATTGTTTCCGTCAAAACTCTTCGGTAGTCATACTACCGTTAGAAGTCGCATCAACATTGCAAGACTATTGCATTCCTCAAACTACCGTCATAGAGCCACAATTGAACAATTCTGGAAGGAGATTCCAGTGTACTCATCTATGCTACCATGAGAGTGTGCTGTATTAACTGTGAATTGACTAGACATTGGCATTTTGGAAATAATGGTATAAGATTGAAAGTAAAATTGCTGCATTCCCAATTATGAAATCTATAGTACCGCATATGTCACACTCTCGGTAGAATTGAAGAAATGAATGGACGTACAATGTATTCTCGTAACCAATGATAGAGCACATGTACAAAGCTACAAAGTCCGCATTTATTCTCAAGGCAACTGCTTGTTGTTTCTCTACTCCAGCCTTGTTCTCAATATGAATGCCTTGTGCCTAAAAGCCTTCGCCAAGCACCGCTGAAGTTCAATTTATTAAATATTACTAATTAGTTACAAGGTATTAAAAAAAAAAACAAAAAAAAACAAAAAAAAAATAAAAGAAAAAACAACAACAACAACAACGAAGAAAAATTCTTAACTTAGTACTAATTTTTTCACTAAAGCTTATAAATTAATGTGGCATGAAATATGAGTGGCACCACTTCAATAACATATAAATAAGTGTTTGAGTTTCTTTTTTTTAGAGATGTTAGGGATGCCACAAATTTTATTACATAACTTATATTTTTGTCACATAGCGTTTACGAATTGATATCAACAATCACAAAAAAGCAATTCAAGGCACTTATTTATTATGATTTTTAAATCTACTAATAACATTTGTTTACTACATCAATTTGTATAATATAAGTAGTAAAATTTATAATATGTTTCGAATTTTCCATTTTTTTTTAGGTAACGTCTCCGTATGTAATATTCATTTACAGTAAAAATTTTAGTATTCATAACATCAATTAATTACTTAAGTATATACCAACAAATTAAATTATATTTAGTGCTCGAACATAAAATTTCGAGCATTGTAGCTTAATTGCATTTTTTGATGTTTCAACAAATAAAAATATGCCCAAGGTTCAAATCTTCTTCCTGAACCATTGAATTATAAAAATCAAAAATAAAACTGAGTTAATAAGAAGGTACTATTTCATGAATATCTATTCTGATTTATGTGTTTTGCCTTACAAGTACAACTTACAAGATTAATTAAATACAAAGGAGTCTGGGAAGGACATTAATTATTCGATATACAAAAGTAAAACAAAAGGCATGCATGCAATGCAATTGAATCAACTAGCCAAACATACCAAGAGTTGCAGATCTGAAAATGGTCCAGCCATCGCCCACGCTTCTAATTTCTTTGAAATCCATGTCAGAACATCCACAGCCATGAGGTGCCTATTATTTAGGCCGTCTTGGCTACTATTTTGGCCGTTTTGGCTAGACAGAATTGAAAGAGAATTACTTACATGCTTGTAAGTGTTATTTATGGATTTCAGAAGGGCTGGCTTCAAAGGACCTGAAGCTGAATCGAGGGATTCCAAGCATGTGATCTTGTTGGTGAGTGCTGCGCTAAGGTAAAATCTTGCATCGGCTACTTGCCCTTCATTTAAGGCTGCATCATTGATTCGGGACACTGATCTTTGTAAAGAAGAGAAGGTGATTTGGTTGAGTTCCGTGCAGTCCTGGATGGTCCCTCTTTGTTTTTCTATGATACTTTTTGGGTCTTTGGCCTCAGATAGCACAATGGAAATCTTTCAGACGCGTTTATTGCGGTTTTGAGGGTGAAAACGATGTTGTAGGCGGTGTTGTTTGGACTGCTATCATTTGGTATATCTTTGATAGCGAGTTCCAATGTGTCAAGGCAGATATCTGAATGTGGTGTGGTTTTGCAGATAGATTTTATGTAAGAAAATTCCTGAGAAGTTGTGGAAGAAGAAGAAGAAGAAAAAGAAGAGTTGAGAGCCCATGTTCTTGACAAGCTGAGTGCAGAGAGGACATGGGCGGCTCCACATTAAGCTCAGGGGGTTCAAATGAACCCCCTGAACTAGCCCCAAAAATATATATTGTAATGTAATTTTTTTATTTTTTTTACCCCTCAAATAAAATAAAAATTTGAACACTCTAACTCTAAAATTTTGTTAAACACAATTAAAATAAGTTTGAATCTGATGCTCTTAACAATATCTTGCCTTTTTAAACACACAAAAAAGTCCAATAACAAACTAATTTGATCTAATTTTTTTTTTTTTTTTTAAAAGCCCAACAACAAAAGTATAAATTTGTTAATCTTAATTCTTAAACTTTATAAAAAGCTCATTTAGATCTTAAAAAATTTGAAATCAATCAATCAAATGGGAGATCAGTGGATGAATAATTGTTTGGCTATGTACATTGAAAAAAAATGTAACTGATAGAATTGATAATAAAGATATCATGTAACGATTTCAATATATGAAATTTCAAAGAAGGTAATCGTAAAACTTCTTGCATTTGGGTTTTTTTTTTTTTTTTTAATGCCAATATATTCAACTTCATTTTTGTTTTAGATTTTATATAATTTATGTTTCTCATTGCACCCCTAGAAAATAATCCTAGAGCCGCCATTGAGAGAGCCGCCATTGAGAGAGGAGAAAAAGAAGTATCAGAATATTGGAGGTGGAGGAAGCCATAAAGTTTGTTGAGAAAAACTGAAGTGAAGACCGATCGAATTACATTATATAGACTTTGACAGCACCGGGTAGTAATATGACAATGCTATGAACTCCTATATTTTTTAAATTTTACGGGAAATCATTGGAGAGATTGAATACTTGGAACCTGGAAAATGTTAACGATCACTTTGTTGTTTTATTAATTTATTTGTCTACTTTTCCCCATTTGGAGGTTTATTTGATCAGAATTCAGGAGTGATGGGTGGAAGACCGGAAACTCCAGCTTTGGAGCAGTCAAGTCTCCTATCAGAGACAAAATGCAAGGGAGACAAATGTGAGTGGGACTCTTGCAGCATACATAGGTATTTTGGTAATTTTTAAATTTTTTAGCATATTTGTTTTTTTTTAGGTTTATGGGTGTTTTGGTAATTTTAAAGAATTTTAAGAGTATTTTAGACATTTTTAAGTTTTAGGAACATTTCAGTAATTTTGATTATTGGGTAATTGGGTGGATTAGAGTTTACCCTTGATAATGGGCTAAGTTGAGTTGGGTTTGGATTAAAAGTAATTAGTTAAATAGATAATAAATAGATAAATAAATTTTATGTATTTAACCCAATTATTCCCACTCAAAACCCACTAATTTAGCACTAGACATAAACAACACATATAAGACTTTGCACATATCTTCTTAGAAATTGATTTGCAAGAGCCCAATCACCAATGCTTTTACATCTAGTACATCCATGCATGCAGAAACTGACTGTTGTATAGCTTTGGTTGTAAAAGTCAAGAGTCAAGAAGCGTTAAAAGAGAGAGCGCGAATCACCAGCAGTTTTGAGTAGTCTTTCGCTTGGATATCTAAAAAGAAGACAAAAAAACCTGCCCAAATCTGCTGGTCACAACTGTATCCTACACTGATTTTTGCATTTGGAATTGTATCATACGTAATAATATCAAGGGTAAGTAATTAATTAGGCAGATACTATAGTCTATAGACGAGAAGTTTTAAACGTTTTCTCTGATAAAAGTATAGATAAAACCTCCACAAACCATATGGCTGGTTTCTTGTATCAATGTGTATATTCCCCGAGCCACTACATACCATCATGAAAGTAACAAGTGATGCAAATAAGTTGGGAATCACATTAAATTCCTAACGTATAGACTTTTAACATATATAGCATCAGAGAATAGGAGTTCAAACTTTGAACTTCAAATCATTAGGAAGCGGTATATAATGCAATCCTTGCATCAATTACCTTTTTTTTAAAAAAAAAAAAAAAAAAACCAACAACAACAACAACAACAACAAAATAGGGAGGGGATTTGAATAGAAGATGTCACTAAGTTAAAAGACTCTTGAAAAATAAAATACCATTACATGAGATTTATTACTAGGTCTAATTAGCTACATTTGAGGTTATTTTTACCATAAAAAAGGAAGACAAATCCATTTAATTTACCCGAAATTTTCAAGGAATGGGACTTTTAATTTTTTCAACCAGTCAACACCCGAAATGAACTCGGCCATGGTGAAATTAAATGCATCAAACAAAACCATTATGTGATGCCCTGACCAAGTCATTCTGTCATCTGTTGATGAGCCAGGTCCTTTATTATCATACTCCCCATAATACAGAGTGTTTAATCCTTGATTATTACCATTGGACCATTGCGTCCATCTAGCTGGGTCAATAAAGTTATCAATGTAGGATAGTAGGTAGACTGTCCGAGAGTACGTCCTCCATGGCCTACCTAGGTAGCTTTTTACACTAGAGCACAAATCCTTTTTAGCTAAAATATTACAATTCTGGAAAGAGATTCCAGTTGTCTCATCCGGGCTATTACGAGATTGTGCTGTGATGACCGTGAATTGGCCAGACATTGGCATTCTTGAAAAAATGTCACACAATTGAAATACAACTGCTGCATTCCCAAATATGAAATCTATCGTGCCCCTTATGTCACATTCTTGGTAGAATTGTCGAAAGGAATGGACATACAATGTATCCTTGGAACCAATGATGGAGCATTTGTACAATGCAACAAAGTCTGCATTTACTCTCAAAGCAACAACTTGATGTTTCTCTCTTCCAGCTTTGTTCTCGATACATATGTCTTGAGCGAAAAAGCCTTCTCCAGACACCGCTGCAATTCAATTTATTATACATTAATAATTAGTTACAAATAAAAGAAAAAGGAAACTTAGAAAAATTCTTAACTTAGTTCTAATTTTATCACAAAAACCTATGAACTAATGTGACTTGATATATGAATGGTGTCACTTTAACAACAAATAAAGAAGTGTCTAAATTGTTTTTTTAGATATGCTAGGGGTGCGACAAATTCTACTATATAATTCTTATAAATTGATGTCACCAATCACACACACAGAGAAAAAAAAAAAAAAAAGCAATTTTGTGGGTTCTAGTTAGGTTAACTGATAAAGTCTCTAATAGATGAATAAGAGATTTGAGGTTCAATCATTGTCTACACCAAAAACTTATTGGTGTCTTAGTCTAAGGATAAAGAGCTATCATCAGAAGTGAATAACATAAGTTGAAACTCTTTCCAAAAAAAAAAAAAAAGCAATTCAAGGCATTCATTTATTATGTTTTTAAAATTCAATAATAAAATTTGTTACTATATCAATTATGTAGTAAAATTTATAATTTTTTCCCTTTTTTTTTTTTTTTTTGGTTTTATGTGACGCCTTGTAATATTCATGCAGTAAAATTTCTAATATCCCTAATATCAATTAAATACTTAACTATATCCCAGCAAATTAAAGTTTATTTAGTGCTCAAACTTAAAATTTAGAATATTGTAACTTAATTGGCATTTTTTGGTATTCCAACAAACATGCCTAAGGTTCAAATCTCTCATCCATAATTATTTTATTAAAAAAACAAAAACTTAATTAACAAAAGGGCACTATTTCATGAATATGTATTGTGCCTCACGAGTACAACTTACACGATTAAAAAAAAAAGGTTAATTAGTTAGGGAAGGACACAAATTATATATATATATATATATAAGTAAAACAAAAGGCATGCTTGCAATGAAATTGATGAAATTAGCTAAACATACCAAGAGTTGCAGATCTGAAAGTGGTCCAGCCATCGCCCACGCTTCTGTTACCAGTAATTTTAGTGACATCAGCTCCGTCTCCACGCAGAAAAATGTTTGGCTTGTAACTTGGTATTACCACATTTTCCGAATAATTCCCTTGTTTCACATAGATAAGTGTTCTATCATTGCTATTGTTTGGAGCACAGTTGATAGCATCAGTGATGGTTGTGAATTTTCCAGTTCCATCAGCAGCCACATGGAGCACCTTGCTCGGGTCATATTCACTCTCCAACATCCGAGTCCGGCTCTCTAATTTCTTTGAAATCCATGTTGGAACACCCACGTCCACGAGGTGCATATTATTTGGGCTGTGTTGGCTAATATTTTGGGGGAATTGGCTAGACAGAATTGAAAGAGAATTGCTCACGTGCTTGTAGGTGTTAGTTATGGAATTCAGTATGGCTGGCTTCAAAGGACCTGAAGCTGAATCGAGCGATTCCAAGCATGTGATCTTGTTTGTGAGTGCTGCGCTAAGGTAAGCTCTTGTATCGGCTACTTTGCGTTCATTAATGGGTGCATCATTGATTCGGGACACTGATCTTTGTAAAGAAGACAAGGTGATTTGGTGCAATTCGGTGCAGTCCTGGATGGTTCCTCTTTGTTTTTCAATGATATTATTAGAGTGTGTGGCGTCAGAGAACAGATTGGAAAGCTTTTTGAACTCGTTTATTGCGGTTTTCAAGGTGTGAACGAGGTAGTAGGCAGTGTTTTTTGGACTGGTATCAATTGGGATATCGTTGATGGAGGGTTCCAATGACTCAAAGCAGACATCTGGGTATGGTGTGGTTTTGCAGATCGATTTTATGTAACTGAAGCACAAATATTCGAAATAGTGCACAAGAGTTATGGAAGAAGAAGGAGGGGAAGAAGAAGGAGGAGAAGAAGAAGGAGAAGGAGATGGAGATGGAGAAGGAGAAGGAGAAGGGGAAGGGGAAGGAGATGGACATGGAGAATAATAAGAAGAGGAAGAGGAAGAAGAACAAGAAGAATAGGAAGGAGAAGAGCTGAGAGCCCAGAGAGGAGCAAAAGAAGTTTCAAAATATTGGAGGTGGAGGTCCTGGAGGAAGCCATCAAAGTTTGATGAGATAAAAGTAAAAATAAAGACCGACAGAGATTAAAAAGGCCTAATTGGTGAGATAAATAATGCCATTGTGATCATTAAGTCAAGTTAATTGCGTGCTTTTTGTTAGAATTTGATTACACAGACTTTGACAACAGCAGTTAATAACAGTGGAGAGATTGAGTACTTGCCACTGTCACTGATGCACAGAAATGTGTAACGATCACTTTTTCAGGAGTGATGGGTGGAAGACTGGAAACTACCTCTTTGGAGCAATGAGGTCTTCTTTAGGATAAAAATGCATGTGGGAGCGCTGTTCTTCGTTTTCCCCCCTTATATGGGTAAGAAATAAGAGGCCAAGAGCACTGTGAAAAAGAGAAAAGAAAAGCACGAGAATAGATAGTTTTTGCATGGAATAGAAGGATTCTCTCTTTCAAGCCAGGGAAAATACACATTATTTATCATTTTATTTCATGTATTTAACAATCTAGATGCATGATAGCAAGAGTATTGGAGATTTATTGAAATATCAAGAGTTTGGGTTAAAAGTTTTGTAATTCAATTGGTTAGCATATTCTAGTAAATGTTTTTAGAGTTCAATTCCTATTGTTTAAAAATGTTGATTATAAACAAAGAAAAAAAGAAAAAGAAAAAAGTACTGTATTACGTAATATCGCTCTTTTTGAATTATGACTTTTTTTTTTTTTTCCTAATAATGAATGATTTAGATTATGTCCTTTTATCAATCAACCAAAAAAAAATAAATAAATAAATAAAACCCACATCACAACGTTGTTAAAGTGAACAAATCTAACAAATTGAAATAAAATTATAAAAAAAAAAGGGACAATTTTCATTTGTACACATAATTAGAGGGGTTCTCGAGGGTTTGGAGCTGAAACGAGTTCAACTAGCACTTCTACTTGCTTTATCATTCATTGTGATTGTTATTGGTGGTGTTGCTTAATTTACTGTTACTGTTGTTATTGTTGTTGCTTTCATTGTCATGGTTCTAGTTTTCACCTTCTAAATCAGCCTCTATTAGTGAACACGATTGAAAATTCAAGGTTATTGAAGGTTAGCTCAACAAGTCTATTATTGAAGGTTATTGCAATTCAAGCAATACTCACATGACTTTACATATATGTAGTAAGCCTGAGCACTTAAGCCCTCTAAACATCAACATGAAAATGCAAAACTTGTCTTACGCCTTCAAAGTTACTTGTTGCTACAAGCTGATTTGCCAACCACAAAATTGATCTCTAGGTCACTCTAAGGTTATGTTTGGTAATAGTTTTAGATTTCTATTTTCAAAAATTGATTTTTGGGAATATAAAGAAAAAACAATTTTCTTGTATTTTTGAAATAAAAAACATGTTTGGTTAGTTGAAATTAAAATGATAATTTTTTGAAGAAAAAAATAGAAAATACTAAAATATGTTCTTACTAGGATTTGTACTCTAATACTAACTCATTAAATGAGACAAATTTATTAAATTAAATGCATTTTTTCATTGCCTTTTAAAAATTAGAAACTGAAAGCAATTGTTGAGGAAAAATTTTTCACATCACATGGCTTCATTTTATTGGCGACCCACACCACGTCAACACTATCATGGATTTTGGAAAAATCTCTTCTAAAGTCTAAAATAGCCCATATTTACACAAAAAGATGTCAAACCCCATAGTTCAACCTCATAGCACATCATCTCATTTTTTGGCTCATGATCCAAACTCATGAGTCTCATTGGAGGAATTTTGGGAGTCGTGATTTGGAGGACCAAGAAGTATGTTTAGTAAAACTCCAGTGGTTAAAAGTTGATAAAGAAAAACATGTTACTTGGCATGTCTTTCCCAATTCTTTAAACTCTGACGGGTCAGTGTGCAATAGGTAACATTTGGTAAATCTCTCATATCACATAACACTTAAAATGATAAAACTCCCCATGCTCTTTACATAAAAATTAATGTTCATCATATAGGGTCCATTTGGATAGTACTTATTGTTGCTGAAAGTTGATAAAAACTGATTGTTGCTGAAAACACTGTAGCAAAATAATTTTTAAATGTGTGAATAGTGTTGTGGGACCCACTTTTAATATTAAATATTGCGTGAACAGTGCGTGAACAGTGAATTTTGTCCCCCAAAGTCAAAAAAGCCGGCCAAAAAAAGAAAAAAAAAAAAAAAAAAA
>NW_027069641.1:1051815-1084223 GCF_002906115.3 Quercus suber
ATTTATCCCCAAAAAAAAAAAAAAACCCGAAAAAAAAAAAAAAAAAAAAAAAAAAAAAAGGGAGAAAACGCACAGCTCAAAACGCACCGCAACAAAACGTGCAATCCAAACCGGGTCATAATATAAGTTTAAAAATATAATTATAGTATTTCATATAAATTATATTATTATCATTTAAATCAATTCCAAGCACATGGCTATATATATTAATATCTCAAATCTAGCATTAAATGTTTTCCTTACTCTCTAAGATTTGGTTAAAATACAAAAAGACCATAATTACATTTCTAAAACCTCATCAAATATCAACCAATTAGTCTATTACTTACCAAAATTATATATGGACTAAACATATAATTTTCCAAAAGAGGAAATTTAGCCGAAAATACCAATAGTAGCTCTAGCAGAAGCTGCAACAGCTTCTGCATAAACAACTTCTGCAGAAATGGCTTCTGTAGAAACTCTAACAGCTCTAGCAGAAGTTGCAGTAGCTTCAGCAGGTTGACACATGTCTTAAAATGACATCACTTACCCATTAATGCATAATCCCAGCAGCTTGTTGTCATACCCAAAGAAGCAAGGATCCCATAAAAGAAATCCTACCATTTTTAAGCTAAAATCCTTAGCCTCTAGCTGTAATACCAAAAATAGAAGGATTTCATAAAGATTATTTTACTATCTTTAGCCAAACCATGAATTTTGATGCCAAAGGATGTCATTCAGATGACATCATCCAGCTGTAACAGCTGTGACATAGCATTAAAGTCTCAATTTTTCTTCTTTTGGCTAAAAAACAAAAAACCACTAATGAAACCACTTACTTTGTCAAAGACTTTTCCTTATTTGTTGAATTTCCTTTCAACTAATTCTAATCTAGTTACATACTTGGCTCTATATAAAGAGGACCAAGGCACACACCATGGGGGGATCTAGCCCTCTCTCATTCTCAATATTCTGAAACTTCATTCACTTTGTTGCACATATCTCTAAATTTTTTCATACTTCTCCAGCTCCCTTACAAAAAAAATATCTCTTCTTAGATAACACCATTATATCACACCTATTACACCACATCATTACACACTATCCATCTCTCCCACACCTTAATATTCTGAAACTTCATCATTTTGCTGCCCAAAAACACATCTTCATCTCATTCTTTATTTCTCATGCAAAATCTCTCTTTTTAACAAGCAACATAACTCATGACATAACACAAAAAACCACTCTAGCAACAGCTATAATCTTATGTATTTACTATATTTAACCTTCATATTATCTATCTCACACTTCTATACATTTTACAAACACATTCCTCACAAAATACCCATACATACTTCTCATATATCTTTAAACACCATGTCTCACTAAGTATACATATACAAGATCCATGTCCAACAAAGTATCTACATATAATTCCTATACATATTACAAACACCATATCTCACAAAATATATATATTTCTTACCATCTCCACACATCTTAAAACATATCAAACACTCTTCCAAGAACTTATTACTAAAAGTCATTTCTCATGGAAGACATATACTTATAATACTAAAAGCCCTTCTTATGAAAGGCAAAAACTTATAATACTAAAAGTCATTCTCATGGATGGCAACATCACTCATATTTGACTAAATATTTGACTAAAAACTAAAAGAGAATTACATGGGGAAAGTCATTTAAGTGTATGATGAAAGTGAATAAACTTAACCAACCTATGCAGACAACTGGACATATTCACTCACCCTCCAATTGCACCCATTTTCCCCCTTTAATCATGAAGTCACCATGGATGGACTTATAATATCATATTGTACTGCTGGCTCATTTTATCGCGCTGCTAAAATGTCATAAGTCCACTTTTGTTCTACGGCTGGAGCTACAAACACACAAGATAAGTCAATATTTCACTATTTTCATGATTACATTATTAAGTACATGTTAATTTATTATTATTGTACCGCTGGATGCAAGTTACTTTAATATCATCTCATTATTTAATGAAACATGATCTCACTAATACTTCATTAATGAACATACATATTAATAAATCGATCTACCACCATTGCACATATAGTATTTGTACATGAACCACCACTGGACACATATTTTTTGGAAATGAACTACTATTGGACATATATTATTTGGACATGGGCCATTGCTAGACATACCTTATTATGTTGAACATGAACCATGAACCGCAATTGGATATGGACTATTGGACTTATCCCATTATTGGACATTTGATACCTAGTTAATTATTTGCTAATATTGGACATCACTTAATATACATAATTATAACGTATCAACTCATCATTTAATCAAAACTATCATACTAAGCATATTATTTATTTATTTCAACTGTTATCATAATTCTAAGACTTTGGGATTCATCTATTTTGTAAGCTTAAAAATACATAGGAAGACATTGGTCTATGTGGCCCAATGTCGAGTTCCGGGTTGAACTCCCTAAAACAAATCTGGGCTTAGCAAAGTCACACTTCTAGCAGGAGACACGTGGCTACGTGCAAAAAACCGCCCCGACAACAGGCTTTTGCATGTTTTCAGTTTCCTTCATAAATTGAGTTTTGAGAATAGTTTTTGTTTTTTGTTCATTTTGGGTTGCCAAACAAGTTTTTTAGTCTCTAAAATAAAAAAATTGATTTTAGAAACAGAAAATAAGGGGAAAAAATAGTTACCCAACATACCCTAAGGCTCCTTGAAGATTTGACATTGTCTTTGAGGTTTCAATTGGTACAACACAAGGATGGTGATTTATGTTTGCAACGACAAACCTCTCAAGGATCTTCAATGGGAGAGGGTAGAAGACAAAGAAAGGGATCTCTAGGTTTTTCTCTCTTTTGTGTGATCATCTTCTTTTCTATCTCGAGAATTATTGCCAAAGGTTTATGCCTAAAATTATTTTTTCTTGACTTATCAGGCATTCTTACTCAATTGAGAGCTTCAAAACAATTTAGTCAACAACAGTCTTCAACTGCAACCTTCATTATACCAAGACCATCACAATGGAACAATGTTTAACAATTTAAAAATAAATTTACCATGCAATTTGTGAGCACCATTGGCCATACCTCCTCTTGCATTGCAATGTCAATTCCCTCTGGCAAGGGTGAGTTATGCGGTACTCAATCTCCCTTGATGTGGTTTGGAGTCACTATTAGCATAAGCCTAGTAGTATGCATGTGTCTATAAAGTAGAGATAAAAAAAGGACTCACCTCCTAGTTATAGGTCTAGGAATCATGTAATGACTCTAAAAAGGTTTATACACTAGACTAAGTTTGGAGTTAGTGTATGATCACAGGAAAAGGTTACACACCCTGGACTGTCCAACTATAATTGACCTTCAATAGTTTTTTATACTCAAAATCAATTTTTGCTTGACTGATTAGGCATTCTTACTTAATTGAAAGCTTCAAAACAACTCAATCAACGACAGTCTTCAATAGCAACCTACACTACATCAATAGCATCACAATAGAACAGTGTTCGACAATTTAAAAATAAATTTATTATGGAATTTGTGAGCACCATGGGCCGTACCTCCTCTTGCGTGTTGCCATGCCAATTCCCTCTGGCAAGGGTGATTTATGTTGTCACGCCCCAACCCCAAAGGGTCCAAAGCATAAGAAAGATATCTCAAAGTACCTGTAGATTTTTCCTTTTTGACAATCCAATCCACAAAAATCATATCAAGTGACAATATCAAGAATTATCATAATAATTCCATTGAATATACTCTCAAAGTAAATTAGAGCTCTAAACAATAATTACAAGGACCTTTAGCCACAAAAGAATAGAAGTCTGAATAAATAATTACATATCATCAGCTTGTCCTATTAGTAGGAATAATGTCACAACCACTATAATATACAAAAGAACTACTGAAGATTTTTATAAGAGGGGAAGAATGTAACGTCCCAGTTAGTTAAAAAAAAAAAAAAAAAAAGAAAGAAAAAAAAAGTCAAGATCAGATTTTTGGGTTCCCACGTGTCCCACCTAACCCCATTACCCACCACACAATTCACTCCATCTTATCTCTTCTTTGGCCGGCTCACTCTCTGCCTTTCTTTCTTTTCATTTTTGTTTTCTCTCATACACTCCTCTCTACTCTTTTATCCTCTCACCAGTAATTCCACACCATCACCACCACCATTTCCACCATCATTTTCTGGCAAGATCACTGGAAAATTTTTGGGAACCCATAAACACCTTCACATCCTTTTTTTGAGGTAAAAATTTCTAACATTTTTAGTAGGTTTTACACTTTTGTTTAAGGTTATTTTTATCTAAGCTTTAATAATGATACCCATGTGATTTATGAGCATTGGAAGTGATATTTATGTGTTTGTATTTATGGGCTTTGTATTGGTGGAATTATTTGATGAGTGGGTATATGGCTTGTGCTAATGATGACTACTTAAGGTTTATTTATGGTGAAAATTTAGGAGTTTTGAGTTATAACATGTGATGGTTGGTAAATCTAATTTTTTCATTGCCATTGGGTTTATTTGGAGTTAGTTGAAGTTCTAAATTTCTTGTCTTGAATGATATTTTGATTTTGCTTTTATGGGTCTTTTATTGATGTAGTGTAAATTTTATGAAAGCCAATCATGATGTTGGAGATGATATTAAATGGGCTATAACTGATCTTCAATAGTTTTTTATGCTCAAAATCAAATTTTGCTTGACTGATCAGACATTCTTACTCAACTGAAAGCTTTAAATCAACTCAGTCAACAACAGTCTTCAACTTCAACCTTCACTACATCAATACCATCAAAATGGAACAATGTTCAACCATTTAAAAATAAATTTATCATATATGGAATTTGTGAGCACCATGGGCCATACCTCCTCTTGCATGTTGCCATGTCAATTCCATCTGGCAAGGGTGAGTCATGCGGTACTCAATCTCCTTTGATGTGGTTTGGACTCATTATTAGCACGGGCCTCATAGTATGCATGTACCTATAAAGTAGAGACAAGAAAGGAATCACCACTTGGTTATAGGTCCAAGAAACATGTAATGACTAAGTTCGAAGTTAGTGTATAATTGGCCTTCAATAGTTATAATTGATTATGATCAAGTGGGGTCTACCTAATGGGGCCTACGTGAACAGTGTTCACTGAACAGGCACATGCATCGAAATCCTAGCTTTTGTCTACAGGACACGTGAATCAAATTAATTTAGAAAGTGAAATATGGGTCATGTGAAAGGAAACCAAGCATGTTAAGGTAAATTAAACATATAAACATCCAAGCACGTGATTATGTAAGTTTTCAAATATATAACCAGGTAATCTTGTAAGCATGTGAGCAATTAAGCGTATGGGTTGTCGTTCGTGTGATTAAGTCGATCTTATGCATTGGGGACAATTGGTTGAATATCTATCTTCATTGAATCTTAAATGACTTCAGTCTACCCAAGTTAAACTTAACACTTTAATTCAATTTGCTTGAACAAAATGGGCAAATGCTTTTTTCGTGCAAAAAAAGTTGTGTTTTGCTCAATTTTTCAAACTAATTAGAGAAATGCCCATTTTTTGTAATAGATTTAAAAACCAAAAAAAAAAATCTGAAGCACTATAGTGGCATTTTAAGGAGCTTATAGTGACATTTTAAGAACCTATAGTGACGTTTTGGAACTCGAGATCCATGAACTCAAGTTATAGGCAAATTTTTTTTTTTTTAATTTATTTTACCTATAACTTGAGTTCATGGATCTCAATTTTCAAAACGCCACTATAGGTCCTTAAAACGTCATTATAGGTTCCTTAAAAATGCCATTATAGGGCTTAACTCGATTTTGAGAAAATCGAGTTTCAAAATAGGGGCATTTCCCTAATTAGTTTGGGAAATGGGGCAAAATGTTGGATTGTTTGCGCGAAAAGGGCATTTGCCCATTTTGGCCCAATGTGCTCTTGATTCTTTATAGATGGTCTTCCATGTTTTACACATCTTTTGTCATTAATCCTAATTGAATTCGAATTCCAAAGACTTTTAAGGAAAGTATGGTTTTAAGCAACGAATGATTCTTCCTTTAATTAACTTTCAACTTTAAATTCAAATTGGATTAAGATTTTATTGAAATTTGAATATTGAATTCTTAAAGTTTAAATTAACTTGTCCTTTGTGATGTTTCCATTGAAATTCAAGTCGTCAGACTTAATTTATAATCTTTGAGGCATTTAATCTTTGTTTCCTTATTTAAGTTTTAACTGATTTATTAATCATGGAGAGAATTTGAAGTTTAAATCAATCTTTAAGACTTAATTGATTACATTTAAGGAAAATATTTGATCTTGAAGTTTTATTGACAATGTTTTTTCCTTTTTAATTTTCATTAAATTCAATTTCAATTTCAAATTCAATTTTTATTCAAATTTTAATTTAAGTCAATCTTTTATTAGGAAATCTTTTCATTTAATTTAATGTCTTTCCCTTATTAAGCATTATGACCTTTGACCCTTAGCAAACACCCTCTATTTACGTAAGGAAACTATCCCAAGAGAATTAAAGCTGCATTAACTAAGAAAGATTTTTTCATCAAAAGAAGAAGAAGAAGAAGAAGAAGAAGAAGAAAGATTTGGATATTTTTATATTTTTGGGTTATATTTATTGGAATGAATTAAATAAGGAATGGTTTATAAAGTAAAAAGATTGAATTTGGTAAAAAAGGAGTGTAAAACCCATGTTACACTATCCAATAAGAGAATGTCACGTCAAATTTTTACTTAAAACTCAATACATCCTACCACATATGATAACATCTCAATAAACTCACGGTTAAGTTAGATTTTCAAATAGGTATTAGAAATGATTGAGTGTGATTGTGTCTATTCTTTACTATGTAATATGATAATGTGATATATTGAAATTAGAGGGATAAAACTTGAGTCTTACACTACATCCTTATTGAATTTAATCTTTAAAGTAAAAAAAAACAATTGAAGGAAAGAAAGCTGTACAATATTTTACAAAGTGGCGTATGCCACTCATAAAGTGCATACACCAATCATGAAACGACATATGCCACCCACTAAGTAACAAACACCATTAGGCATCAACCAATTTTCCAGAAAGCATACTGAACAAGGAACTTGTCTTTGCCCAAGGTGGCGTTTACACCCACCTAAAGAGATGGGTATACCTATTATTTTAGGCATGTGTCACTACAAGTAGATTTCCAGATTAATTAAAAATTACAAGAAATTGAGAGAAAGCATTAAACAGTTAGCATGTTATCAATCACCAAACATTATATCAAAGGTGGAAAAATAGGGGAATCCGAATGTAAAAACAACTAGGAATCAAGGAGGAGAATATGGATTATTGAGAAGATTCATACCTCACTCCCTTAGCACTTTATTGTGAAGTAGATAAGCGGTCCCTCAGTTGAAATCAATTACTTTCATGATGTGCGTTTAGATCAACAACTCAAGAAATGGGTTTAGTGCCTGTTCGTTTCAGCTTTTAGAAGCTGAAATGCACTTTTTGAAACCAAAAAAAATAAAATGTGCCTGCGTTTGATAAGTTTTTAAAAAGCTGTGTTTTTTAAAAAGTTTTGTTTTCATTTGTGAAGGAAAAGCCCAAATCGCAAAAGCAACAAGGAGCTCTATTGCAAAAAAGCAATGAAGCGCGTTTTACATTACCGTTGGAAGTTGTGCAAATTTCCCAAAATTTCTACTAGTTTTTCTTAAAAACCCAATTTTATCCCTTTGTTTATAACACAATTTTACAAAGGAACCCAACTAGGATGGCAATGGGGTGGGGCGGGGCCGAAGGATGGGGTCTTTGTCCCCGCCCCGTATGGTTTTGTCTTGCCCCATCCCCGCATAATGGGGAAAACTTTCTGGCCCTATCCCACCCCGTAAAATTCTACTTTTTGTTAATTTGCCCCCTATAACTAGTACAATTTTTTTAATGAAACCTATTTCATTAATAAAAATGTGCTTAAAATTACAACTAAATTTATCCCATCAAATCAAATCAATTTTTAGAAAAAATTAAATAATATATCTAAGTGTTTAACAAGTCAATCAAAACAACAATAACAAAACTCATAGTATTACACATAATAAAATAAAGACAAAGAACCACATTAGGTAGAATAAAATAAGCTAATATTGATATGTTTGTTAAATAGTAGGGTTTTAGGGCATAAGAAATTTACAACTATAACCCTTAGCAACGCAAGACGAGGCAGGGCAGGGCGGGGACGTGGAGGGGCGGGGTGGGGTGGGTCTAAAAAGTCTAAACCCATCCCCGCCCCGCCCTGTGGTGCGGGGCTAAAATTTTGTACCATCCCCGCCCCACCACCTTTGCGGGGCAGGGAAAACCCGCACGGGGCGAAGCGGTGAGGGGGCAGGTTAAGCGAGGCGGGGGAAAATTGACATCACTAAACCTAATAATGAAATAAAAAAATAAAAATAAATAAAAATAAAAACACACCCATCAATCTGGCCCATTTGTACCGCATGTCATTGGCAGTGGGGAAGAGATCAAGTAGCAGTGGGGAGGAAGACAAGTGGCAGTGAAGGCAGAGTAGAGCAGTAGACGACAAAGACGAAATGCAGAGATGACAGAGGTGAAAAATGCTGAAGATGGAGGCGAAAGACGAAGACGATCGATCAGTAGACCCATCTCTCTATCTTCTTTTGATGAGATCAAATGGCGTTGTGTGACCTTTAAGTTTGTGTGTTTTTATGGGATAGAGGGAAAGAAACTTGCAGATGAAGTGATAAGAGAAAAGGGAGAAAGGGAGAAAGAAAATAAAAAAAGAAAGAGGAAGAAAGAGAGATCTGTGGAATGTTCTGGAGTTTAGAGGAAGTGGTAGGGACAAAAGAGGAAAGAATGAAAAAAAGAAAAGAGTAAGGGTACATGTGTGGAGGAGAAAAAAAGAGGGGGAAAAATGGATAAAAAGAAGGAAATATGGATGGAAAAAAAATAACGGGAAAAAAAAAGAATAAGAAATTAAAATTGAGAAATGCTATCACTATATTTTCATAATACTTTTACAATAAATCTTAAGTGGTAGGTTATTATTAGCTAATATTGGTGAGAAAAAAATAATTTAGAAAGAGAAAAAAAATAATTTTAATAGTACATTCAAATTAAAATCAGTATCAATTTATCACAACTGATTTTTTGTGAAAGTGTTATAAAAATATTATTAAGATAGTTTTTAGAAATGAATGAAGAAAAATTGATTTAAGTATTTTGAAATAGTTGATTTAAGTATGAAATAAATTCTTTTATATATACATTGCCATTTTTGGTAATTTACCAATCAAACCACCATTTTTATAAGTGTCAACTAAATACTCAGTTTTTTCGAAAAACACTTTTTAACAGCTTTTACCAAACACTCAACTTTTTCAAAAAGCCCAGTTTCATACCCCACTTTTTAAAACCTCCACTTTTTCAAAAAGCACAATATCAAAAAGTTGAACCAAACTCACCCTTAGTAATGTGGCTATGAACCCTAGAAAAGTTTGACGGGATGGATAGAAAGTGGTTATGGCTCGAGAGTGTGATTGAAAAATAATGAGTGATGGATTAAATTTCCAACAAATGATTATTAGAATACTCAATCTAACCCTCACAAAACCAATCCTCATACTCTTAAAACTCAAAATCAAGGTCTAGAAGTATTTTGGCAGAGATTCGATATGGGGAAAAAAGTAGGGAATGGGGATCCATTGGATGATGATGGATGGGGGAATTTATAGATTTTTTGAGGCCTTAGGGTGTAACATGTCTTGGTTAGTTAGTCGATCAAGTTGGTTGACCATAAAACATCACTAATATGGCAATGGGTTGATTTTAGGGTTCTATCCCAGAGTGGTGTACACCACAAATTGGTGTGTAGAATCCCAAAATAGACTGTCTATAGAATTAGCCAACATTATGTTAGGATTAGTGCCCTTAAATCCTATTGTATGATGCTATGTATGATATTAAGTTTGACATTGTGTATGATATTATGTATGACTTAATATTGTGTTTAATGAATTTGTTTTATTATTATCTGAAATAATGGTAACATGAATATTAGGACATTATCATTTGGTCCATGAGATGCATAGTATGTGATTTATGTGAAAAGTCACAGAAGATATAAATCACAAGTTCTTTGTAAACTCAGAATTATAGTTCGTAGTCAGTGATGAAATTAGGCATTTCATTTGTGAAGACTATAACATATCAATCACGATGATTTATCTTGATCATGGAAGTGGAGACTTCTAGTTGATATGTTAATATGTTTTAAGAGTTAAGACATATTGAACTGGACCATTGTGAGATTTATTATTTTCCTAATGACTGTCATATGAATAATAAATCTCACGACTTGTATTTGCATGAACTCTTAATCCTGAGAGAATAATGGACCTGATCATGAGGTGTAGGTTGCTTTGATATATCAGGAGTGAGATCTAAAGTAATGGTCAAAACCTCAGTATGTTGGGCAACCACATTTAGTGTTGATGGAACATGTATTCTCAAGATAGAATTCATAGTCTCTTAACGGAGATATAAAGTATTCCCTTGAGATAAGTTTAATGAGTTTATTATTCAGAGAGTTAGGCCTAACCACTTTAGTAAGACTAAAGTATATATTTATGGAATTGGATTTCATAAATATATAATGAATAACATTAAAAGATTAAATCGGGTACTTAAGGATTAAGATGTAGTAATTTACAAAGTAGTAGTCTACATTAATGACTTTGTATTACTACGAATATTTAATGAAGGGGTTGCATGTATAATAAAGTCATGGGATATAATTATAGATAAGGCCTGGAGTGCAACTATATTTTTATAGTGGTATTAAATATAGTTAATGGTAACTTTGGACTTGTCAAGAGTTGACAGAAAAGCCCAAGGCTTGGAGCTAGTGTCTTATTGGTCCCTTTTGGTCCCACTCCAAGCCACACAGTTAAGCCCAATTGGAAAGGCCCAAGAGGCCAGCCCAATTAGATTATTGGTTAGATACAAAAGGGAAAAACGTACAGAATTTTGTATGTGTGAAAAACAACATTGTAATGGTAGAAGTGAGTGTATGTCACTCTCTAATTATCCCTTTGTAACCAATTGAGAGTCCACACTTCTTGGGCATTAGTGGAATTGGAGTGAAGATCAAAAGTATTCCTAAGTGCTTCAATCTTCAGTTTTGAAATTCACCGCTTCAACGTACACTCACTTGTTCTCTAATTCTGAAATTTACTTTGTGCATGTTATCAATATCGAATGATGTAGATCCGTTTTAAACTTAATTTCCGCTGCGTTCACATCTATTTCCATCAAATGGTATTAAAGTGGTCATCAATTTCGAATTGTATAACATGTTTTGTGAATTTTGGAATTAGAATTTGTAGTTTCATGTTGTTTGAAGATTATGTATTTAATTTTCTGCATGGTTGATGAAACTATGATTTGATAAAAACTGAAATTGATGTTATGATGTTGATTAAATTTGAATTTAAGTATGTCAAATTGATCTTTAAGACTTTAGCATCAATGAATTTCAGTTTTGATATCATTCTCTAACCATCATGTTCGTTTGAAAGTTGTTTGTTCAAGAAAACACAAAGAAAACTGCCTTAGAAAATTTATGGAAATTTGAGTTTCGTGATTTTCGATCGATCGAGTGAGACAGTGATCAGGCTTTTTAAATAGATTGATTTTCGATTGCTGGTCGATCGATCGAATCTGTTTTTTCGATCGATCGAAAGTCAATCGAGTATCAATTGAACAAGTCAGAAGGTCAAGTTCAAATTTTTTAATTTTTTTGATCAATCGAGGGGCACATTCGATCGATCGAAAGAAATAAAATTAGAAATTTTTCTAAGTGTTTTAACATGTAAAAGTACTAAGACTATGTGTAATTAGATTATGCATATTTTATAATTAAAAACCTTTTCTTTAAAACATCTAGTGGGAGAGAGATACAAGGGTTGCATCTCACAGCCTCCATTATCGGTTTAAAGTAGTGTAATTAAGCACTTCGCCTTGGCGTATATGCCTTGCTCCCTTCGGAGGGTGTTTGATTCATGGTACTATAAGTTAAACTTCTTATAGATAGATGAAATGTGTTTTATCATTGAGAACGACCACGCTTCCGTGGAGTTACTTAGTGATTCACATTGATTCTAGGCAATGGTATACACTAGACTAAGTGTAATGTTAACCTCCCTTCGGAACTATGTCATTATTACTTAGAGGCTGAAGGGAAAACGACAAATTATTTTTGTTTGGTAAGAGTTACCATGATAGCATTAATAATGAGAATGTTTCTCGCCTAATCATAGTGATTGGTATGACCTCGCTTCCAAGGAATATTAATTGTGGGATTGGGTTGTCGTTGCATATATTATATTATGGTTTTATTAAGGTTCCATACTATATGTTTATATGCTAAATAGATAATGTCCAATTTATTGATTATATTTATGTTTATTGTTTTCAGATTTAGAACATGGCATCATTTAGCCCACTTGTAACTATTCTTAATCAAAACAAACTGACTGGATCCAACTATGTTGACTGGAAAAGAAATTTGAACATTGTTCTTACTGCTGAAGAGCATAAGTATGTTCTTACTAAACCATGTCCTAACTTTCCTTCATTAGATGCTCCTTCTGAGGAAAAACAACGATATGATCATTGGCAGAAATCTAATGAGATGGCCAAGTGCTACATCCTAGCATCTATCTCAAATGTTCTACAGCATCAAATGCAGGATGTAGAACTAGTTTCAGACATCATGCTAAGTTTGAAGGAGATGTTTGGTGAGCAAGGCCGTTCTGCAAGGCAAGAGACCATGAGGTAAATTTATAATACCAGAATGGCTGAAGGTACTTCAGTGAAGGAGCATTGTCTAACAATGATCTCTAATCTGAATACATTGGAAGTTTTAGATGCCGATATTGATGGAGAATCTTAAGTGGATATGATACTCCAGTCATTACCAGAATCATTCAAGGAATTCAAACTTAACTATAATATGAACAAAAAGATTTATACTTTGTCTGAATTAATGAATGAATTGGTAGCGGCAGAAGGCATTCTTGGCACTTCCAATGTTGAAGCCAATGTTGGTGAAGCTTCTACTTCTCAACCTAAGCCGAAAGGCAAGGGTAAGAAGAAGAAGAAGAAGAAGAAGGACTTCACCAAGCAAGAGGGTAAACAAATTGCCTTAGGGGTTGCTGATAAAGGAAAGAAGATCAAAGGAAAGTATTTCCATTGTGGTGAGAAAGGGCATTGGAAGAGAAATTATCCAATATTCAAGGCTGCCAAGAACAAAAGTATGATTAATACATTCCTTCTTGAAATATGTTTGGTACGAAATTCCACGGATTCCTGGTGTGTGGATTCAGGTTGTACTAATCATATATGCAATTTCTTGCAGAGGTTCCAGGAGACCAGAAAGCTTAAAGAAGGGGAGTTGTTTCTTATTTTGGCTGATGGGAGCAAGATTCCAGTTGTAGCTGTTGGTGTTTGTAATTTATGTTTTGAATCTAGATTTTTAATATTAGAAGACTGTTTGTATGTACCTAATGTTCGTAGGAATTTAATTTCTGCTACTTACTTAGGTAAACATGGATATTGTGTTATCCTGAAAGACAATGTTGTAATAAAGAAGGATAAAGTGTTTATCTGTTCTGGCAATATTATGGATGGTCTTTATATTTTAACTCCTGATAAGCATGAATTATATAATTCTGAATTAGATAATAACTCTAGTCAGCATGTGGCCTACAAGCATTAATTGTGCGTTTGGTTTCAAATTAAATAGTCAACTTATTTTACTATTCAGCTTATTTTTGCTATTATTTATGGGTCCAACTGCACTTTTTGATACTATTCATGAGTCTCACCGTACTATTTCAGCTAACTTTTACCTTTATTTACATTACTTTCAGTAAAACCTTTTCAGTTTCAGCAAAATAAGCAAATCACAAACAGACAAGTACTAGTTCCACTTGTATTAGGATTATGCATAATGTCAGACAGTGTGTAGGTATATAAATAGAGAGCAAACAGAAAAATAAAGAGGGAGGCTTGGGCTGAACATGTAGCGTGTAGAGGCAGTCACATGCGGCTTCTCTGTAACTTTTTTTTATGATAGCATTGTGATTATTTTTTTATTTTTTTTTTGTTTAGTTTAATGCTTAATATTTTATTTTTGTGTTTTATTTCAATTACTATGAGTAACTAAATTTATAATTGAAGTTGAGAGTGAAACTTTGTTAAAGATTATCAGTAATATTTATGTGATTTGATTTTTCCCACCGTAGTTGTTCTTTAATAATTTAATTTGTTCTTACTTCATCTCAATTGACTAAGGTATGATTCTTAATATGAGTTCAATCATGTTTTTCTCATGATTTTGGATTTATCTTAATTAATTGAATGATTGATTTATTATTTCTTGATTTTAAAATTGGATATCTCTTGTGATTTGTTTGTCAATGGATACAATTGATGATTTGATTTTTAGATCATTAGATGTCACTTGTGATTTGTTTGTCAATGGATACAATTGATAATTTGATTTTATACCCTGGAAGCAAAGAAGAGTATGCTTTATAATTTAAAACATAAGTTTTAATGATAATATTTTCCATGATAGCAAGATTGATCTCTAGATTATCATGTCGTGGTTGGGAAAAATTAATGATTATGAATATATGCTGATATGAATTAACAAGGAGGATTCCAAAACCTTAATTCATTTCTCTAAATTGTTTAATCTCTTTACTGCTTTATATTATATATTTTGCTTAGTTTAATCATTTGCTTAGATTATTTAATTTAAAAACAACCAATTTTAAAATTAAACTAGATTATGATTAATTTGGTTAAGGTTTAATCAATTTTCTGACGTTCATACAAGTCCTTGTGGGTTTGACTTTGTTCTTGTCAAACTATATTTTTGCATAATTCGTACACTTGTGAGTACTTTAAAATTTCACAATAAATAGAAAATTCTTTTGTTTGGTTAAGAAAAAAATAAGAGGAAAAAAATGATGTTTGTATAATTTACTTTCATGCCCCTATCACATAAAAACGATAATATTTTTTAAGGAAAAAAACAACGTAAATAAAAATAGAACATTGAAGTTTAGGGAAAAAAAAGAAGGTAAAGCAACGTGAATGGGTGGGGGAGAGGGGCACATGGGTAATTTTTCATCTAAGCCAACTTTCTCCCCAGTTTGAGGAGAAACAAAGCCTCCCAAAACTTGGGCCCAGGGAGAAAACAATTCCCCCGTCGTCCCCCCCACCCCCAAAAAAAAAAATTACCCCACTTTTCTCTCTAGGCAATATACCCCTAAAGAAAGGTTCCCTAAGAACTGTAGAGGATCTTGATCTATAATCCCAACCCTCATATTAAATAAATTGGATAAGAAAATGGAGAGAATTAAGGCTTGGGGTAGAAAGTATTACCTTTGAAAAAGATTCATGAGAGAACTATATAATGCCTCTAAGTTACCTTGCTCTTCATAGATAAATTACCATTATATGCATTTGAATTACCTACTATAGAATATAATTAGCTATCTTTGAGGATGTAAAATTATTTTGGCCATTCCATCTGCACAAAACTAGAGAAAAAAGAAAAGAAAAGAAAAGAAAAGACAGAAAAAGAGACAAATCCATTTAGTTAAAAGCCTCCTTATACTAGATCAAACTTAAATCCCATCATTGTAAGGAAATGAAGTGGAATCCAACCATTCATCACCAGTAATGAACTCTGACACTGTAAAATTATATGCATCAGAAATATCCATCACATGGTACCCTAGCCATGTAACTCTATCATCTGTTGATGAGCCAGGCCCATAATTATCATATTCTCCATAATACAAAGTATCTAATCCTTGATCATCATCACTAGCCCATTGTGTCCACCCAGTTGGGTCAATGAAGTTGTCAATGTAGGACTCTAAGTAGACTGTTTGAGAGTACACCCTCCATGGCCTTCCTAGGTAGCTTTTGACACTACTAGAGTATAAATCATTTGTAGCCAAAATTGAACAATTCTGAAAGGAGATTCCAGTGTTTTCATCCAGTGTGTCACGAGACTGTGCTGTGATAACCGTGAATTGGCCATGCATTGGCATCCTAGACACAATGTTACATCCTTGAAATACCACTGCAGCATTCCCAAATATAAAATCTATAGTCCCTGATATGTCACACTCTCGGTAGAATTGTCGAAAGGAATGAACATACAATGTATCTTGGAAACCACTAATGGAGCACCTGTACAATGCAACCAAATCTGCATTTATTCTTAAGGCAACCGCTTGGTATTTCTTTGCTCCAGCTTTATTCTCAACAGATATGTCTCGTGCTAGAAAGCCATCGCCAGATACCGCTGACATTCAATTTATATTAGAAATTTTCTAAAGTTAGTACTAATTTTAGACTTTTTAGAAAAAAAAGCTTACAAATTGGGAATATGAGTGAACCACTTCAAAACATATAAAAAGAAAATTTTAAATTATTTTTTAAGTGATGTTAAGAATACTATAAATTTTGTTATATTACATTTATAAATTAATGAGTCACCGATCACAAAATACAAATAAGACATTCATTTATTATGTTTGTGAAACATATCAATCAAAAGTTAGGTCCTCTTGTAGTTGTACTTCGGTTATGTTATAAACTTGGTTTAAAACACTAATATTACTATTTTGGTGTGTATTCTAATAAGTATTATTGTTTATTTAAAAAAAAATAGAGATGTTTATCCCACATTGGTTATGTATCTAGTATCCGTTATTTATAACCCTAGTCTACAACTATAAAAATTAGGTCCTTTTGTTATTGTACTCTAATTATGTAATGTATTATAAACCCGGTTCAAAGCACTAATATTACTATTTTCGTGTGTGTTCTAATAAGTATTACTGTTTACTTAAAAAAAAAAAGGGATGTTTATCTCACATTAGTAGTGTGTGTTTAGTGTCCACTGTTTATAACTCCAATCTACAACTACAAAAGTTAAGTCCTTTTGTAGTTATATTCTAGTTATATAATGTATTATAAACTCGGTTTAAAATACTAATATTACTATTTTTGTGTGTGTTCTAATAAGTATTACTGTTTACTAAAAAAAAAAGGGATGTTTATCCCACATTAGTGCGTGTGTCTAGTATCCGCTATTTATAATCCTAGTTTACAACTACAGAAGTTAGGTCTTTTTGTAGTCGTACTTTAGTTATGTAATGTATTATAAACCCGGTTTAAAACACTAATATTAGTATTTTTGTATGTGTTCAGTGTTCTAATAAGTATTATTGTTTCCTAAAAAAAAAATTATTGTCATTTCAACTAGTAAAGGTTATATAATAAAATTTGTAAAATTATTAAAATATTACTTATTTTTTATGATCACCGACATCTCTACTTTCTAATACACATGTAGTAAAATTTATAATATCCTTTATATCACTTAATTACTTCAATCTACCCGCAACAAATTAAAACATATATAGCCCTAAAAAATAATTAATAATAAAAGGCTACTTCATGACTATCTATTCTGGTTTATGTATTATGCCTTAGAATTTACAAGATTAAAAATCCCCCAAATTAAAAAGACTAAATTAACATTCAAAGGCGTGAGGGAAGGACGAAAAATATTAGTCCGTTTGGATACAGCTTATTTTGCTAAAAACTGAAAATACTGTAGCAAAATAATTTTTAAATGTATAAATAATACCCTTAGACCTATTTTTAATTTTTTTTAATAAAATAGTTGTGGGTCCCGTAAACAATGCGTGAACAGTGTATAATCTTTCTTGCACAGCATAATCCACGTGCATGAACAGTATAAATTACTTTTAATAAGCTAAATGCAATGTCCATGCGCTAAAAAAAAAAAAACAAAAACAAAAACAAACGCTGAAAGGCAAACGCAAAATGCGCTGCGTTTCAGCTATCCAAACCGCGCCTAGACATATAAAAGTAAAACAGAGGCACGCACGCATGCAAGCAATTGAATTAATTAGCTAAACATACCAAGAGTTGCAGAACTGAAAGTGGTCCAGCCATCGCCCACACTTCTGTTACCAGTAATGAGAGTGACGTCAGCTCCATCTCCGAGCAGAACAATGTTGGGCTTGTAATCTGGGATTTCCACATTTTCCTCATAAACCCCTTGTTTGACATAGATAAATGTTCTCTCATTATAGCTATTGTTTGGAGCAAAATTGATAGCATCAGTGATAGTAGTGAAATTTCCAGTTCCATCAGTAGCCACAGTTAGGACATGGTCGTATTCACTCTTCAATATCCGAGTCCGACTGATACGTGCTTGTAAGTGTCATGTATGGAATTCAGTAGATTTGGCTTCAAAGGACCCGAAGCTGAATCCAGGCCTTCCAAGCATGTGTTCTTGTTTGTGAGTGCTGCGCTAAGGTAAGCTCTTGCATCGGCTAGTTTCTGTTTATTATTGGGTGCATCATGGATTCGGGACACTGATCTTTGTAAAGCAGATAAGGTGATTTGATGGACTTCTTTGCAGTCCTGGAGGGTTCCTCTTTGTTTTTCGATGATATTTGAGTGGCGTCCAGCATCCAAGAACAGATTGGAAAGGTTTTCAGACTCGGATATTGCGCTTTTGAGTGTTTGAAGGAGGTAGGTGATGATGTTTGGATTGATATTAATTGAGATACCGATGGAGAGCTTCAATGAGTCAAAACAGACATCTGGGTATGGTGTGGTTTTGCAGATAGATTTTATGGACGACAAAGATTGGGAATATTGCAGAGAAGTTGCGGAAGAAGAAGAAGAAGAGTTGAGAGCCCATGTTCTTGACAAGCTAATTGCAGAGAGGAGCAAAAAAAGTTTCAGAATAATGAAGGAAGCCATTAGCCATGAAAGCAGTTTGCTGAGACAAACTAAGTGAAGACCGACAGAGTACTTAAAAGGCCTCTAATTGCTGATACCCACTCAAAGTTAAACTTAAATTAATGAATTGGTAATTATGCTAGGGCCACAACTTTTGGTACAATTTTGTGCTACAACTCACAACATGGTGAGTTATGATTAGTAAGGATGTGTCCCCACATAGTCCACTAACACACTCTTACCAATCACAACTCGTCATATGACGAGTTGTGGCATAAAATTGTACAAAAAGTTATGTCCCTAACATAATTCATAAATTAGATTACACAGACTTTGAGGTAATAATAATGACAATAACCACCGAGGTGTGGTCAAGTAGTTTTGGATGATGCACAAAATATCCTAACTGTGAGGTTCAATGTTTGAATTCGAATATGGATTCATTTGGGTTACCTATCTTAGCAACTCAAGGTTTATTAGTCTCTCGTGGGGTTGAAAAGTTATGGCTCACTATGGTCTTTTTGCACTCCAATAAGACCCCAGACCCAACAAGCAGAGTATTACTATAGTCACACCACAGGTTGAATTTCACAAGTTGAATTTCCACATTGGTTGCCACCTACTCATTTTTTTATTCATAAAAAAAAAAAAAATGACAATGGAATCCTTTTTTTTTTTTTTTTCCCCTTTCACGGGATGTAGGCTTGTAAAGATCAATCGGGCCTGTCGCTTTTTGTTTATTTATATATTATTGTCTATTTCTGCTCCATTTGGAGCCCCTTTAAAAGATATTCTTCAGGACATGGTATAGAGTATTCTTCTTTTGAAGACAAATACAAGTGGGATTCTTCGTGTTTATATGTCTCTGTCTAAACTGAGTCAACTGATCCACTGTTCCTTTCCCCTTATAAATTTATTGGGATTTATTAAATGAAAAAATAAAAATAAACAAATAAACAAGCATCTTTTCATATGTCATAGTATTGGAATTGGACATTACTGAATTAAATTCTCTCAATTTCATGCAATTGCCATTTTATTTCATTTATTTAACCATCTACTAATATGAAGTTATTTAAAATTTAAAAAAAAAAAAAAAAACATTGTAAGGACTCAGTTTGGATTTGACCCTGAGTATGAATGGTTTTTTTCAGCCCAACAAGCCCAAACAATAAATTTATAGAGAGTGGGTTCAAGGTTTAGGCACTGGCCGTCGTTCATCAAACATCAACTCTTTTTTATAAAAGAAAATACTTAGAATTTATTTACAACTGGGGGGATGCTCCTCGGCCCATGGCCGAGGAGCCCCTTTTCTTCCCATTCTTTCCCCCCCAGTTTTTTTACTTTACTTGCTTTTGTTATATAGTCTTCATCTTCCTATCTCCTTCTTCCATCTGTTGATCATCCATTCGCCTCTCTTCTGGCCGTCCGTCCCATCAGAGGTCTTATCAGTACTCAAGTGGTTCACTCTGATCAACGTTACCCTGCTAAGGGGGTTATATCCCCATTAATGCGGCCAGAGGGGTTAGGTGAATACATTAAGTGTGAATGTGACAGCTTGCTCTGGGCTTGTCCCCTCCAAAAAATTATCCTTAGTATGCCGAGGCCGAAGAAGTCCTCGGCGTGGGCCAAAAAAGAGGCTTTCCCCAACTTAGCCTTGGCTGGTCAGTCTTCCTCGGCGCTGGCCTTGGGCCTACTACGCGATGGGCTATGGCTGTCAGGCCCACGGGCCCCACAAACATAATATTAGATACACATATAAATTGTAGTATTTAAGTGGCTTGAAATTAATTAGAAGTTTGTACCTATCAAATATATAGAAATTTAACTTAATAAGAAAATTATAACCATAAGATTAATTAAAATTCTAATAACTTCATATTATAAAGCTCTTTATTAAGGAAGATAATTTTTATTATTATTAGGATACGCTTTTATAAGGAAGAGTTTTAAAGAAGAGAAATTGAAGTGTGAGAATATTGAATAATAAAAGGTTTTTGAATGACAAGAATGTAAAAGCTATAAAATATGTTAAGAAAAGTTAAACATCACATGTAAAAAACACATTTAATTTACATCATGCAATTCTTACGTAGATAGTAAGCCACTTGGTGCAAGCAAGGTGTATAGTGTGTAAGTTTCACTATATTAAGCACAAAGTATGATATATAATTTAAAATATATATATATATATAATTATAAATATTAAATTTACATTTAAATTATTTGAAACTTTAATAACAGAATTTTTGTTTGAATTAGAATTTTAAATTTTTTGAAACTTAAGTAATGGAGTGTTTTATCTAAACTTATCCTAACAATTATGAAGTCCCTTGCCATTTTGGTCATAAGTTTATATTTGAAAATAAACTATCTTGATAATTAATGAGAGTCTAGCCACTACTTGTTACAAAAAAGGTAGGTTTTTTTTGTCACAATTATGGCTCCTATGACTCCATTTTTTAAATAATCAAATACTTTAAATACTGTTTACCAAGAGCCTTATAATTCAATTAATCCCACCCCAACTATCAAATTATAAATTAAAAAAAAAGAAAAAAAAAAAAAGAAAAGAGAGAATGAAGGCATCCTTATTATTCCTCCTCCAATAGTGTTTATTTATTTTTAGAAAATCTAAGTACACAATTTTTCTACAACTTTTGGCAAATATATATATTTTTTCTATGTCGTTTCCTCTTTACGGGAATAGGATTTTTCCTTTTTGTACACAAAACTTGAAATTGTGAAAGAACGTGACAGACAAGCCAATTAGCAAATAAAGTTTATGTCCCAACATCTGCCAAACTCTCACATGTTTAGATTCTTTTATGACGTGTATTTAATAGCCTTTTTAAGAAGACCCGTCTTCTTTTTATCTGACCCAACTGACTTATGAGTTATGAGCACCCCCTACTACTGATTCATTTACATGATAATTTTGACGAACAACTAACCACTCTGCGATTTAACAAAAGAAAGGAAAGAAAAAAATAGTCTGCGAATTAAGAGAAAACAATTTTAATTTTTTTTTTTATACATGATAAGAACATGTTTGATTTTTTTTTTTTCTTTTTTAAGAAAAAATAAGTTCATGAATTTGGGATTGTGGATCCATCAAAATACCTGTTGAAATGCATAGTAGTGGATGTAAAACATATTTGTATTGTAACGGCTCTAATGCATTGGAGCAATAGAGTTAAGCCGTGTTCTAAACTTTTAGCAAGATGTTATTTGTATTTGCTATTTAATTGTAACCTTAAGGGTACGTTTGGTACGTTGTAATAGTTCTTGCAATTGAATAGTTATTCATATGTAATATCAATTCAGTCATTTGGTTACATCTTTATTACGTGGATTAGTTATTACATTGGAATAACTATTCTTTAAATTGAAGAATAGTTATTCTTCTTTAAAATGGATGTAATAGCTATTCCTTAGTATATATAATAGGTTTTAAAATTAATATATTTCCAAAAATATAAAGTTTCCTTATACATTATCTTTTACAAGTTTTCCATATGTAACAACCAAACTTATGAATAGTAATAGTTATTCTATTACAATGTCTTCTATTCTCAATAATAAAAATTATTATTCCTAATATAATCTACATTCAATATACCAAACGTACTCTCAGTGTATTAGGGAGTCCGAGTATTTTGTGGAGTCATGCATGGATGTAAACGTTAGGCAGGCAATTAGTTTGGTTTGGATTAGACACTGCTTTGCTTGTATTTAAATAGCTGTAATTATTTCCAATAAACATATGAGAGGATTTTAATCTAAGTTGTATCTCAATTAGTTCTTAGAGGTCAAGATTTTTTCAGTAAAATCCAAACAAATCCATAGTTTATTTTTTGTTTCTTACTATGTATCAAGCCATAATTCTTTTTGCTTTTTTTGCTCCAAGTACTTCTTTTCTCTTCAAAAATTGTGTATGTATCATCAATACGATAGAATTTTAACTTATTGACAAGAAGATTTTATTAGTTGAGATAATTGAAACTCATACACCACTTGAAGCAATATTATTTTATATAAATTTATTATAGTCATTACTTTTATTATTATGCAAGAATAATAACAAATTATGTCAGTAAATTGAACAATTAATCAAGACAAGAACTTGGGATGCATGAACTTGGATACATGTATAGGTAGGGGTATGGGTATAAAACGGCAACACAAGCAAATTTTGAAAAATTATAATATAATATAGCATATTAGACATCATTATGACACAAATACGACACGAATACAACACTCCCAATAAAATGTCTATACATCCTAGCATAAAACTGGTAAAAGAGAAGGTTCTATGAGAAAAAACATTATTATTCTCCCCCCACCCCCCCCCCCCCTGGTAATAATAAAAAAATACAAACCGATAGCATTTTTAATAATAAATTTGGCAAACTACTGTTTTAAAAATTGTTTAGTGTTAATGCTATTTTTTTTTTAAAGACGATTATCTATCCAAAAGACAATTTTAGTGTTCAAAAGTTAATATCATTATTATTATTATTATTATTATTTTTACTTGAAATAATCTTTCTTTTCTTTTCTTTTTTTGTGTGCAGATAAACTGAAACTTCATTTAAGTAAAAGAAAACTACGAAACAAAAGAAGAACAATCATCCCTACAAACATCAGCAATTAGATAAGGGAAATTGAACTTATTATAAGGAAAAGGGCTTCTAAGATTGCCAGCCAACTTACTAGTAGCATGGTTTAATCAATTGCCTTTGAGTCACAAGACTTTTGATAGGTAAATCACCATTATATGTATTAGAATGACCTAAAACACGATCTAATTAGATAACTTTAAGGAAGTAAAATTATTTTGGCCATAAGATCGAAACAAAATAGAGAAAAAAATAAGAAGAAAAGAAAAAAGATAATTCCACTTATTTAAAGCCTCTTTATACTAGATTAAAGTTTAAATCCATCATTGTAAGGAAATGAAGTGAGATCCAACCATTCATCACCATTATTAATGAACTTTGACACAGTGAAATTATATGCATTTTTAGTATCCATTATTTGATGCCCTGGCCAAGAAACTCTACCATCTGTTGATGAGCCAGGCCCATCATTGTCATACTCCCCATAATACAAAGTTTTTGATACTTCATCATCATTATTGGGCCCCTGCTTCCACCCAGTTGGGTCAATAAAGTTGGCAATGTAGGATTCTAGGTAAACTGTCCGAGAGTACTCCCTCCATGGCCTTCCTAGGTAGCTTTTCACTCTGATAGAATTAGGCTGCAAATCCTTTTCAGCAACAATTGAACAATTCTAGATGGAGATTCCAGTGTCCTCATTTGGGCTATCACGCGACTGTGCTATGATAACTGTGAATTGGCATGGGGTTAGTATTCTAGAAATAATGTTACACCCTTGAAATACAACTGTTGCATTCCCAAATATGAAATCTATAGTGCTCATTATGTCACACTCTCGGTAGAATTGTCGAAAGGAATGGACATACAATGTATCCTCATAACCAATTATGGAACACCTGTACAATGCTACAAAGTCCACATTTACTCTCAAGGCAACTGCTTGATGTTTCTTTGCTCCAGCATTGTTCTCAATATATATGTCTTGTGCTAGAAAGCCATTACTAGACACTGCTGAAGTTCAATTTATTATATATTACTAATTAGTTACAAGTAAAATAAAAAGGGAAAAAATTCATTAGAAAAACTCTAAAGTTAGTTTTAATTTAATAACCAAAGCTCAAAAAATAATGTGAAAAGAAATATGATTGATGTCACTTCAACAACATATAAATAAGTGTCTGGAGATTTTAAGGATGTCACAAATTTTGTTACACAATCTTTATAAATTCATATGTTACCAATTATGTTAGGTTTAAGACTTTAGGAACTAATGTATTAGAACTTCAATTTGTAATATATTGGCAAACCATGATCAAAACATAAAGTCTAGGTCTAGGCTTGCTCAAAGTGTGTTTAATTGTAAAATTGGAATCGAGTGATTACAAAAAGTGTTAGGTTCTAAAGCCTTAGGATTTGATGTATTTAGAACTTTAATGTGTAATGTTGGCAAACCATGATCAAAACAAGTTGTTTGGTCTTGTTTAGGCTTGCTCAAAGTTGTGCGTTTATGTAAAGTTGGAATCGAATGGCTGCAGAAAGTATTAGTGACTTTCGGCCTGGCTCGATCAATCGAAGCTTAGACTCGATCGATTGAATATCAGGCAAAATGTTTTTTTCTGCAGAATTTCCAACTCAGCCCAAGCCCATTAAGGATTAGGATTTCATATCTAATTCTCCTAGTATTTAAAGAAAACCCTAGCCACGTTTTGGAGTGCAGTCCTAGTTGCTCTAGTTGTATTGTTGATCATATTTTGCGGTTTGTGTAAATCTCTTGTGAGATCCTTAAGGAGTTTTCCTTCACATAAACTTAGGGTTTTCAAGGTAGAGATATTATCAACACCTTGATGATCAACTTAGTTGCTGCCATTTGAGCTTAAAGAAACGCAACAGGAGTGCTTGTACTTGATTGGAGAATCCAAGAAAGAAGGAGTCTGTGGATTCGGAGCTTGCACGTGGTCATATCAGTAAGTTCTACTGATGGGTAGCATTAGGAAGTCGAGCGTGGGTGCTTGTAAGTCCTTTTGTACGAACTTCGATTCTTTCATATAGTGGATTCAAGTTTACCTTGAGGATCGCTAGGTTAAATCTTCCCTAAGTTTTTTACCGGTTTGGTTTTCCTGGGTGATCATATCTTTGTGTTCTTTATATTTCTGCTGTTTTATATCTTGATATGATTATTTGATTGTGTTAACCTAAATTTGCATAATTTGACTAAGTTAATCACTTGGCTAATAAACTGGGTTAATTCAATTGTTGTGTTTTAAGGGATCTAAAAACTTAACATGTGGTATCAGAGCGGGTAGCTCTTTTGTTTTAGATCTTTTGATCTAAGAGCTGATCCTTGATCCTTGTTATCATGGATAATTTGAAGTGTCTTTCTGATCATGTTTTTGCTAATGCTTCTGTTGATTTTATTGATGTTTGTGAAACTTTTCGTAAGGAATTATGTAAATCTTTGAAAATTTCTAAGAAATTCAAGGAAGAGTTAAAATTGGCTAATCTTGAAAAAGAGGAATTGATTGTTAGATTAGATGAATCTAATAAAAAGAATGAATTTTGGAGAAATCAAATTTCCTCTCAAAATGAGAAGATGAAAAGCTTGGAACAAGAGTTACTTGAATCTAAAGTTAAAATTGAAAATTTGACTAAAACCAAGCCTGCTGTTGATAACAAAAGTGTTTGTGTTTCTCTTAACCCTAAAATTGAGAAAGTTTATATCCCTCATTTCAAGAGAAATAATAAAGAAAAGACTTATTTTACTAGGTTAGACAAAGGTAAAAGTTTTGATATAGATGCTGAAGTTTCTAAATCTAAGTCTAAACCTACTGTTAGAGAGCATAATAAATCTATTTTTGTGCCTACCTGTCACCTTTGTGGTGTTGTTGGTCATATTAGACTAAATTGTTCTTCGTTGAGGCAAAAACTAAAATCTGAGACTAAATTTGCTGTTAGGAATACTGATATTCCTAAATTTGTTCATGTTTGCCGCTTTTGTGGTGTCCGTGGTTACATTCATTCTAATTGTTATAAATTAAAATTTAAGTCTTCTGTGTTTCAATCTAGGATATGTGATGATATTTCTGATAGGCCACAAACTGAATGACCCCTTGTGATAAAACCAATTAATTAATTAGCCAAGTTTTTAATTAATCAATTTATCATGCAATTGCGTGGAAGCACAAACAAATCACCAAAAACTAAATATGCAGCGGAAATTAAATAACACGGTGATTTGTTTACGAATGGGGAAAAATCTCGCAGTAAAAACCCCACCAGGTGATTTTCAGGTCACCACTCCCGAAACTCCACTATTATCAAATCAAGCGGTTACAAGTAAAGGAATCCCAAATACCTTACCAACCTACAGTTGAACCCTTACCTCAATACTCAATTGGACTTGATCTGTAGCGACAGTTCCCACCTTTGATGCACGGCTCCCAAGTACGTGACTAACCAATGCGTGGATCCCAGTACGCGACTTCAGAACACCAACTTAGGAAGAAAGGTTGGCTGCAAAGTTTTTCAGTTCATCCTTTATGATGAATAGCAGGAAGATGCTTGGTTACAAAACCCTATGGTGCAAATACATAGCAACTTCTTGAAGGAAGATGAACTAGGTCAAGAACTTCGTCTTTTGATCACAATTTGCTTGAACAGAGATTGCTCAATGATATTGCAACTTGTGTCACACTTGACGGCTCTTAAAACAATCCTTTTATATGTTTAGGGTTAGAAGAAAAGAAGGTCCAAAAACATATTCACGGATCCCAAGAAAATCATATTGGAAATCTGAAATTTTAAATCTCGACAGATAGCAGGTGTCGAGGTAGCTGTCGAGAAGGTGTCGAGCTTTAATGAAATTGCACTTCAGCTTGCTTTTTCTTGGACAAACTTGATGACTTCAACACTTGACCTTGAAACCTTGTTTCTTAAAGTATTAAAAATACCTAGAACTACCCAATTACAAGTAGAGTGCGTTTTGTCAAAGGATTAGCCAATATACATAAATAAGTGACATATGTTCTTAACAAGTGAAAACATATATGTCCTAACAATCTCCCCCTTTGACAATCCGTGACAAAACCACAACAAACAAATGAGCATATGAGAGAAGTCATAAATCACTCAACTCATATTCACTTGTTTGAATACAATAAAATCTATCCTAACACAAACTCTTAAAAAACTTTGCAAGAAGAGAGTTTATGGCAAGTAGACTTTGACAACCTGTATTCCTGAAACACTTTAAACAAAACTCATCAAGGCATCTTGTATGAAACAGAAATAAATAGATTGCATACAAGTATAAAGAACATGTGTATAAAGATAGAAAAGAAACAACATAAGAAGAGAAAGGTGAAAGAAACATACGTCCACATATATAGAAAATAAGTACAATGTATGTAAAATGGTCAAAGGACCTCATATACATAATCAATGTATCTAAAAGGTAAGAAAAGAAAAGATACATATAAAGCCTCACTACATGCCTCAGAAAAGTCAGCATTCTCCCTATCAAAAATGTCCTATACTAACTCTCTACCTAAGATGACTACTCTCATAACCCCAAAACTACTTCCCTTTTTTGTCACGAGTGACAAAGGGTAGAGTGTCATGTAGACATCTCATCGGCAGAGCTAGCATCCCCATCATCATCATCATCATCAACATCATCCTCAGAATCTGAAGCTGCTAGAGTAGGTGGTGAAGGAGTAGCCTCTGGAGCAAATCCACCTATGGTCGCCTGCCGTCGTGCAATACGAACAACACGAACATTCACCTGATACAACTCAGCAGAGAGTGTATCAAGGCGAGTGTCCATGCACTGCAGTTGCACCATAATATCTCCCAGAGATACATCGCTCGAAGAGGAAGAAGGAGCAGATGTAGATGGAGCTGATCTGGATGGAGCCGAACGGGAGGGAGGAGTGGCATCTGACTGTCTCGATCTGAATTTTGTCTCACTACGTTTTACGGTAGCGGCATCTATGGCAGATATGTGTGTGAAGTGGTCGGACACAAGAAAGGGAATGGAAAAATGGCGTAAGATCCTCGTGATAGCGGAAGGAAAGATGAGCTTATCACGGGACGCCGAATCAAGATAAACATCTATGATAGACAGGATGAAGTGAGAAGGAAAGTCTATGGTAAGATACTCTAGAAGTGATAGCAAAAATTGAGCACGAGGCTCTGTGATAGAGTTATAATGAGAAAGAGGATGGAGAACAAAAGTCATCACCATGTTGATAAATCTAGGACCTTTAGCAAAAGACCTACATGATGTGAACTGATGCTCACCCCAATCAGCAGGGCACTGACAAAAGGTAGAGATGAGCTCATCTTTGGACACAGTCCTCAGACGCTCACAAGAAGGATAGTCAGGAAACTCTATCCTAGGAACCTTAAGCACATCCGCAACTAGCTGCGGTGTGACAGGGATGCGCGTATCTCGAACGCAAGTGAAAAAGAGAGGTACTGAACGATCTATCCCATGTACATTGTAGTAAAACTCCTGTATCAGCACGAGAGGGCAAGTGACCGGGATGTCACACAGTGACCCTCATCCCCTACTGTGAATGACAAAGGGAAGGTCAGTATCGGCGAAGTCCGCCAGAATGACTTGGAGTTCCGAATGAACACCTCGTCTAGAAAAGTTCTCTGAAAATGCCTTATGGGCATCTCCATCACGGAACCGAAGGTTAAGGGGAGCAGAATCAGAAGAAGTAGAAGCTCCAGAACACAGAGGGTTTCGAGCAGGAGTGGATTTACGTTTGGGTGCCACAGACACTACTAACGTAAAAGAATGAGAGGGAGAGAGAGGAAAACACTCAGAAAAGTTCCCAAAACAGTTTAAATATGACAAATATATTGAACAACAAGTACGTATGCATGAGAATGCATGAGCATGTGACATGTAAAACAAAAATTTCATCATGGGCTCAGCCAAATCCAATCCTATTAGCATACAGCATATAGCACACATCTAAATGCATGTAAATATCATTATAATGCACATGAAATGCAATATATGACATTTTAAAAGCATTTAAGTGAAAACCCAATCCAAAATTTCAAGAAACACTCATTAATTTTGAAAAACCCCAAAAGTTTCAAAAAAAATCCCAAAACCTAGGTTTTAAAACATGCAATGCATGAAAAAGGAAGGGAAAAGTGATCTTACCAAGTGATTGAAGCAAGGAATGGTCAAGATCCAAGTGGGTTGGAAGATTTGAGTGAGAGAAGTGTGAAAAGGAGATGAAAAGCCACGGAGAGATCGAGAGAGATCGAGTGAGAAATGAAAGAAATCGTGACAGATCCTTAAATAGGCACCTCAGTAAATCTCGATAGCTGAGGTGTTGAGAGGTATCGAGGAAGCTGTCGAGGAAGGTATCAAGAAAATTGCCGTCGACAGCTAAAGGTATCGAGAGGTATCGAGATGCAAGATGAATTTCAGATAAGAGATGCTCGATCGATCGCACAAGTGTCGAGGAGGTATCGAGGAGACAGAAGATTTCTCAATCGATCCACAAGGTGTTGAGACAAGTGTCGAGAAAGAAGACACGAACACAACAAGTGAATCTCGATCGATCCATCAGGTGTCGAGAATCTATCGAGGAGACAGAAACTTTCTCGATCGATCCATCAGGTGTCGAAGAGGTGTCGAGATTGCGATAAGAAACAGCTTGAGAACCTCGACAGATGACTAGGTATCGAGGAGGTGTCGAGGAGGTGTCAAGCCAGCAGTAAAAATCAGTTTTTCGAGAAGGGAAAAACACAGACATGAATGCAATCCAACACACATCTCAACCAAAGATCCACTCAACATATAAAGCTCTCAAAAACATCTCTCAACAAAAATTTAAGCACATGGATCCTCCAAAACACACACACACACACACTAAATGAGTCTAACCAATTTTATTTTTCAAAAACAAGTTATGACAGTTTAGTGAGCATACATTAGCACATGTAAAACCTTTGTGATGGCCAAATCACATTGTACCTGCACATGTACCAAAAGTAGCAAAGAATATTGCGTGTTGTGTGTGAAAAATATCGCAAGATTGCATATGTGTATACATGTTATGACGATCTGAGATATGAGAAAATAACTTTAACTCACACACAATCATAACTGTTTGATGGGGACTATCACTTTCGAGGTACATCCTATAACTCCCACATCTCCTAAAATACACGCTTGCAACCATATTTAAAGCATTTTTAATCTTTTTGCTTTTTATTTTCTTTGCATGTTTTCTTTTATTTTAGCATATCATACATGGGCATATAAAAGAGAGAAGAGAAATACCCAAGATGTTAAGCATTTGACATCGCACTTTTGCTATGCCGAAGCATACGAATGTCTTTGACACTGCACTTTTGCTATGCCGAAGCATACAGGTGTCATATTATGATTGGCCGGCAACAGTGGTGAGATTGTTATTTATGCCTTTCTCTTAGGATTTTCTAGTCCTACCCGTCAAAAAGAGTGATATGAGTGTTAAGCTTTAAGAGATAACCTAATCTTACTCATCACAAACAAGAGCCACAAAACTTACTTGCTTAGTTGTGCATAGAGATGCTCATCTAAACTACAAGAGATACAAAGTTTAGAAAACTTTGTTTCATTGGCCATCCAAGGTACACAAGTACCAAAGTACACATAACACACACTGTTTTTGTATTTTCTGATTTTTCAATTTTTTTTTTCAAAAACAAAATAAACAAAACTGAAAGTAAACACACAAAACATGTTAACAAAGCAAAGCAAAAACTAGACTTACTCAGCAGAAAAACAAAACACACAAGCAATGTAACAAACAGAAAAACAAGAAGGGAAAAGAAAGTGATGAAATCACTTAAAGTCCTTTTTCTTCCACACCTTGGAAGAGCCTTTTCTTTGATTGAATCCTTGAATCGGCAGTGAGGGGGAAGAATTTAAACCGTTCAAGTTCGAAAGGAACATGAGGGCTTTCAGAAGATCTCTAAGAGGAGCAAGAGAGGATTGAAGTTGATTTTGGCTTCCAGATGCTGTCATGCCATTGCTTTGTTGAGTAGCTAACCACTTATAGCAATTTGGTCTAGTATGACCGGCAGCTCCACAATGATGACAGAGATGCTGCTTCTTTTGTTTAGACTTTTGAGAGTTAGCCTTCTTGGCCATAGGGTTTTTAGCATCTTTCTTATCTTGCTTAGGGGGTGCTCCTAAGATAGATTTACCCTTGTCTAAGTTCTCACTCTCTAATTCAGTTTTAACATCAATATTCTCAATTTCAGTGTTATTAATAAGAGGAACAAAAACAATATTGCTAGTAGAAGCAGTATTGGAGAAAGAAAGACCATACCCCAAACCAGTTCGATCTGAAGCAGATTTTTGATTGCTAAGCATCTCATCAAGCTTCGCACTTGAAGTCCTCTCCAGTTGAGCTCTTACTTGAACCAGCTCTGCTTCAAGCTTCTTGGTCTTCTCCGCCAAAAAGTTGTTTTCAAATCTCAGTGCTCCAATAGTTTGATTCACTTCATCAAACTTTGTGGACAACTCTTCACAATCAAGTTCCACATCACTGAGCTTCTTGGTGGCCAGCCTATATAATTTCTCATGCTTTTCAAAGAGCTTATACAACTTCTCATAGGTTGAATGGATATCATCTTGATCATCCATCTTCTCAAATTTTGACTCCACTAGTTCTTCTTCTTCATCCATTTCTTCAACAATCCCTTCAGTAGGATTGACTGTGGCAGTGAAGGTATTTAAGATTCCGTCATCCTCATTGTCGGAATCATCTTCAGGCTCAGTGTCACTTAGAGTTGCAGCAAGTGCCTTGCTTTTCCCAATGCTCTTGAGATATGTAGGACACTCATGTTTCATGTGTCCGAA
>NW_027069641.1:1086621-1104709 GCF_002906115.3 Quercus suber
ATTTTTTTTTTTTTTTTTTTTTTTTTTTTTTTTTTTTTTTTTTTTTTTTTTTTTTTTTTTTTTTTTTTTTTTTTTTTTTTTTTTTTTTTTTTTTTTTTTTGGTTTTTGGTCATATAGTTTTTAAAACCAAAAAGATTTTTGTGTTTTGTATTTCACATCTTGGATTTATAATCAAGGATTGACCATATTATCTTTACATAACAAGTTTATGTATCTTGTTTAGCTTTGATGAGCTTATTTCTTGCACTTTACTAGTTTGAGCTTAGTAGTGCATGTTGCATGGGAGATGTTTATAATTTTTGATCACTTTGTCTTGGTCTTGAAGTCACATGTTTTTGACTGTCGAACTTGAACCTTTTGAAAAAGGCATAAATAACCATCTCACCATTGTTCATTAGCCAATCATGAACACCTTAGTGCATATCGTAAGATTCTGTACTCGAGAAAGTGTAGCACATGCACAAAAAGAACATAAGATGTAGCCTCGGTTTAATTACTTAATGCTTAAAATCGGTGTGTACTATTAGGTTTGATGCCAAATCACTAAATTAAAATTGGTGTGTATATTATGAGGCAAAATTCAAGAAACTTACATGATTGCAAGCTTATGATCTAGGAGATGTGGGAGTTATATGATGTAACTTTTTAGGTGATAGTTTCTTTCAAATTCTATGTGATGAATTTTGTAGACTTTGTGATTGATTGTTATTCACATATCACCTCACATGTATCTCAAGTTTTTGTTAGTTGCACACACTATACAAGTTACTCTTTGCTAAACTTGGTACATTTTATTGTGTGTGATCTTGCTGTGGCCATCCAAGATTAAATATTCCTTGATCTTAATGCAAAATGTGTTTAATATTTGAGAAATTGGAAATTCTAGAGCTTGAATGTATCTGAATTGGGGATTTTTTCAAATTGGGTTCAATTGATGCAATTGGCTTATTGAATTGATGTAATTGATCATTATATTATGTATTCTAGCTTGTGTGATGATCAATTAGTCAAATTTTTCCAAAATCTTAACAAGTATTTTTCAATTTTGGGGTTTTTATTAGAAACTCTGTGCTCAAGTCAATTTTGTGAATTTGAACTTATATTCAACTTAGTTTCACTGCATTAGAGCATGCATCATGAAGTATTTTTTTCATGCATCATTTGTGTTTAGGATTCACATGCATTGCATTGTTTTTGTATCTATCTTGCAGCTTTGCAGTCATATCTCTCATTGTTTTCACACATAATATGCATACACTTTGTTACATTAGGTACTCAACTTGATCAAACAATTGATTGATTAATTTTTGAGATATGTACTTTCTAGTATATGCCTTTTTTATGTGTGAACTGTAGAAAATATTTTTCTTAAGAGATATGATAGATAATCAATGTGCAAATATTTTCTCTACTCATGCAACTGTTTATGGGTCACATAGTGCCATGTTTGCATTTTATTGAAAGAGAGAATATTTTTAATTCATATGTATCCTCAACTTAGTTTTTTTTTAAAACTTGGTTTGTCTCTTTTTATTTATTCCCCCCTTATTTTTCCCCAAAACTGTTTTTCCCAACACTTGTTTTGTGTTTCCTATTTTTATAGGGGAGAAGCTTGTTTTTAACCTTTGTTGTTCCTAGGGGGAGTTGTCTCTATTTTCTATTAGAGTTGTATTGTTTTGTGTTCCCTTGATTCTCTTATCCTTTATTGTGTATGTTTACTCTTTATTGAGTTGTCTTTGTCAATACATGACAAAAAGGGGGAGATTTATTTGAAATGTGGGAATATGTGTGGAAAATACAAGAATGTTATGTTTAGGGGGTGTTAACATTGTTTTTGATGTACCTAACTTAGAGGGAGAGTTAGTTTACGTATCTGTTAAATTTGTGTTTTTCTGTCACACATACACTTATGTGTTTGTTGAGTGTTTTAGGAATATACAGGTTGATTCAATTGAGCTACTGTCTACACTTGCAACTGATGGATAGTAGTTAGAATTGAATTTCTGTTATGAGCATTATTTTAGTAAATGGCTTTTATTTGTAAACTTTGAGCTTTTAATTTGTGTTTTGTTACGGATTGCCAAAAGGGGAGTTTGTTAGGTTCTAAAGACTTAGGATTTTATGTATTTAGAACTCTAATGTGTAATGTTGGCAAACCATGATTAAAACAGGTTGTTTAGTCTTTGTTTAGGCTTACTCAAAATTGTGTGTTTATGTAAAGTTGGATTCGAGTGGCTGTAGAAAGTATTAGTGACTTTCAGCCTGGCTCGATCAATCAAAACTTAGACTCGATCGATTGAATATCGAGCAAAACGTTTTTTCTACAGAATTTCTAACTCAGCCCAAGCCCATTAAGGATTAGGATTTCAGATCTAATTCTCCTAGTATATAAAGAAAACTCTAGTCATGTTTTGGAGTGCAGTCCTAGTTGCTCTAGTTGTATTGTTGCTCATATTTTGTGGTTTGTGTGAATCTCTTGTGAGATCCTTAAGGAGCTTTCCTTCACATAAACTTAGGGTTTTCAAGGTAGAGATATTATCAATACCTTGATGATCAACTCAGTTGTTGCCATTGGAGCTTAAAAAAACACAAGCAAGAGTGCTTGTACTTGATTAGAGAATCCAAGAAAGAAGGAGTTCATGAATTCAGAGTTTGCACGTGGTCGTATCAGTAAGTTCTACTGGTGTGTAGCATTAGGAAGTCGAGCGTGGGTGCTTGCAAGTCTTTTTGTATGAACTTCGATTCTTTCATATAGTGGATTCAAGTTTACCTTGAGGATAGCTAGGTTAAATCCTCCCCAGGTTTTTTACCGATTTGGTTTTCTTGAGTGATCATATCTTTGTGTTCTTTATATTTCCACTGCTTTATATCTTGATATGATTATTTAATTGTGTTAACCTAGATTTGCATAATCTAACTAAGTTAATCACTTGGCTAATAAACTAGGTTAATCTAATTGTTGTGTTTTAAGGGGTCTAAAAACCTAACGAAAAGTATTGGACAAAATCTGCAAGGTTTGATCGATTGAAAATTAGACTCGATCGATCGAAAATTAGACTCGATCGATCAAAACTCGTGCAGATTTAATTTTCTATAGAATTTCCAATTCAGCCCAAACCCATATGACGTGTAGGGTTTTGTGTTTTACTCTAAGTATAAAAAGAAAAATCCTAGCTATGTTTTAGAAGTCATTGGAGAGTTGTGTATTAAATCTTTTGTGAGATCTAGGGGTATTTACCTTCATACACATACATAGAGTTGTCAAGATCAAGATTCACGTCAAGAACTTGATGATCTCTTCAGTTGCTACATAAAAAACTTTAAAGAAGATTTGAAATCTTTGAGTGGAGTCTCAAAGTCACAATTAGTAGAACTTGTGGTTGTTGTAGATCAATGAAAGAAGTAGTTTGTGGACTTGGAGTTGTCATCACGTGGTCGTGGTAGTAAGTTTTCTACTTGAGGTAACAATATGATGTTAGTGGTCTAAGTTTTATTGTAAAAATTATAATTCTTTCATAGTGAATCTGTTTACCTTGAGGATAGTTAGGTTAAATCCTACTTAGATTTTCCTGGGTTATCATATCGTTGTGTTTTTTATTTTTCTGCATTGTTTACATGATATGATTTTATTATGTTAACCTAGAACTAAATAATTTATCTAAGTATTCACTTGACTAAATAACTAGGTTAAACAACTTGTATTAAGGGTCTAAAAACGTACAAGTGGTATCAGAGCAGGTTAGCTCTTGTATTTTTAGATCTTTTGATCTAAGAGTTAATCCTTGACCCTTATTGTCATGGAACATGGTCACTCTCTTGTGATCACACCTCACTTTGATGGGAATAACTATGCCTACTGGAAAGCAAGGATGAAAGCATTCTTGAAATCTATTAATGAGAGAGTATCGAACTCTGTGGAATACGGACAGGAGAAACCTATTACTCCTATTAGCGAGTGGTCAACTTCTCAAAAAGAAGCAGTCGCTTTTAATAGCAAAGTCATGAAATGCTATTTTTAATGCTATTTCTATGAAGGAATTCAAGAGAATCTCAAATGTTGAGGTTGCTCATACTACATGGAATATTCTCCAAACTATGCATAAAGGCACAAAGACAGTTAAGATTAATAAGTTGCAGCAATTAACTACTAGATTTGAAAGCATTAGAATGTCTGATGATGAGTGCTTTGATGAATACTATGCTAAACTTAATGATATTGTTAATTCTGCTTATAATTTGGATGAAATTTATGATCAACCTAAGATTGTTAGGAAGATTCTTAGATCCTTAACTAAGGACTTTAGTTCTAAAGTGACTACCATTATTAAAAGTAAGGATGTGGACTCCATCCCTGTTGATGAGCTTGTAGGATCTCTCCAGTTCTATGAGCTAGACCTACTCAAAACAAACAAATCCAAATCAATGGCTCTTAAGTTAGTTGATAATGTTAATGGAAATGGATTTGATGATGAACTCTCTTTTACAAAGATTGCATATCTTTTCAAGAACTTTAGAAACTTTCTTAAGAATAACAACATAAGGGCAAGAGGTAAAAACAATGTTGAACCTAGGAATTTTAAGAGGAATAAACCAACTAAAGTTAACAATACTGATAGATCAAAAGAGAAAATTGGTCAAACCTCTAGTAATTCTCTAGGTCAATAATGTTTTGGTTGTCAAGGGTATGGTCATGTGAAATCTAAATGTCCTACATTCTTGAGGTCAAAAGGTAAAGTTATGGCTATAACCCTTAGTAATGATGAAGTTCTTGATCACGAGTTCGGTAGTGATAAAGATGGAAACTTCATTACTTTCACAGCAACTGCTGTAGTTGATGAAAGTGTTGTGGTTGAAGAGAACCCTTCTGATGGAGGACTCTCTGAGTATGCTGACTTGCAATAAACTTTTAATAAGCTATGCAAGGTTACTGCAAAGGATTCAATGAGTGTAGATTTAGGTTTAAAGAAGATTATCTCCCCAAGAGTGAGACTGTTAAACCAGTAGAAGTTACACCACCTCTTAGGAAGATTAGGGTTGATCTTAAAGAGTCTAAGCCTAAGAATCCTAACCTCTCTAAGGATAAGAAGCATGATAGACCTTTATAAGTTTGTCATTTTTGTGGAAAGGTTGGGCATACTTGCTCAAATTGTTTCAAGTTGTAAGCTGCAAAGCGAGCAAATAAGCCAAGAGTACTTGTGCCTCAAGTATAAGATCCTATAGTACTTATTGGTGAATTGGTAAATGCTTTAAACATTTATACCAATCTTGGAGTTGCCCATCATTCTAATATGAATAATAATTCCAAAGCTACAGTTGCATCTAAGAAGTTTTGGATGCAAAAAGCTTAATCAAATTGAGTTTTTTTGACATGGTCTTTGTGCTTCATCTCAATACTCTTTGTGACCATTCTTCTTTTGATGTTTTATTTCTTTTTGCTTTTAGGATTTACATTGCATTACATTCATGTTATATTAGGTTGTTTTTGTTATTTCTTTTAATAATAAAATAAAATAAAAAGAGGAAGGAGGGATATGTTTTTGTATTATATATCTTGGATTTATAGTTGAGGTTGGTCATATTTTGTTTCATAACATGCTTGTATACCTTGTTTAGTTTGGTTGAGCTTATTTTTCTGCACTATGCTAGTTTTAGCTATGTAGTGCATGTTGTGTGGGAGTTGTTTATAGTTCTTGATCACATGATCTTGATTTTAAAGTCACTTGATTTTGATTATTAGGACTAGAAAATCCTAAGAGAAAGGCATAAATAACCATCTCACCACTGTTTACTAGTCAATCATGAACACCTTAGTGCATATCATAAGATTTTGTGCTCGAAAAAGTGTAGCACATGCACAAAAAGAAAATAAGATATAGCCTTGGAATAATATAGAAATTGGTGTGTACATTATGTGGCTGCAATAAATATTACACAAAGAAATAAAATTGGTGTGTACATTTTCTGGCTAAAATAACAATCATGCAAATGAAATAAAAATGGTGTGTGCATTATAAGGCTGAAAAAATTACATGATTATAAGCTTGTTTTATAGGAAATGTGAGAGTTATATAATGTAACTCTTTAAGTGATAGTCAAATTCAAACGTATGTGATGAATAATGTAGAAATTATGATTGATTACTATCTAGATATCACCTCATATATATCTCATGTTGTTACTAGTTCCACACACTACACAAGTTATTCTTTGCTAAACTTAGAACATGAATTTGAATATGAAGTTGGTTTGGCCATCCAAGATTATATGTTCCTTGATTTTGATACAAAACATGTTTGGGGACAAAAAGTGTAAAAATCTTATTTTTGGAAGATCTAGGTTGAATTCAAATGTTTTTTGAAAAACTTTTAAACTCATAATCATGTATTTCATTCATGAAATAAATTGGTTTGAGTGGTTTCTGCATAAAACTTCCTTTGTTTTTCAAAAATTTCAATTTTTTAGATTTTTTATTAATCGAATATATTTTTTGACTAATCGAAAATGCGTTGAAAATTTTGGTTTGAATCTGCTTGGCTCGATTGGTGCTCAATTGGTACTCGATCAATTGAATCTATTTTTCAATTGATCGAACCCCAATTTCGACCAATCGAAATTTGAAAGTTTAGTCTTTTAAAACGCTTCTCCCTCACGTGTTCTTCACTATTTCAATAAAGTCGGAATTGCGTAAAATTTGGCAGGTTGAAGGAAAATGGCCTTTAGTCATTGCTTTGCCTCGAGGTACACTCTAATTTTAGTCGTTGCTTTGCCTCAAAGTACACTCTAATTTTGGCGAATTCCTCTTTATAGCCTCGAAAATTGTGATTTTGTCGTTATAATAATTTTTGTTTCCTTAATAACTTTTTACTCAAAAGTCAGAATAAGATCCCGCTTGTTTTGGGATGACCTTTAAGGTCAACAATTTATAATTTTGTATTTAACTCAAAATTTTCGTTTTTGGTAAAATTTGGTATTTGGCCACTTATTCTCATAATTAGGATGAATTAGGGTTTCAGACATTTCCGAATTGTCCTAGGGTTTTACTTTTTTAGTATTTATATGTTTTATAGCCGTCAAAGGTAAAATAGATTATTATCAATAAAATTGCAGAGTTTTTCTATGGTGGATTCCAATTTATCTCCTTGTGGATTCAAAGAACCCCTCGTGAATTGGAGGTTTACTACCAGAAACTAATAATTTAGTTTCCATTCCATTAGAAGAGTATTATATGTGCTCTTTTCAGACTTCCACGATATCAGTAAGATAGTTATAGCAAAAATTATGGCAATTTATATAGTACTAAAACAACTTTTTTCTTCTTCTAATTAGCATATGTAGTGAAATCATGGCCCCACATCCACTATTATGACCCAAAAATGACTAACCATTTGATTGTCACATCCACAATGTCTAGCATGGACCCAAAACACTCAATCCCATTACGATATTTGCCTATAATGTTCTTCCTTTATCTCTTGCACATCTTTTTTTCATTGGGGTTCCTAGCAAAGGCAATGTTACACGTTAAAAATTTAATATATTTATTTTAATACGATGTTATTTTACAATTTACCTATATCACATATTCTATTCTTTTATACAGCACATTAAAATAATATATACAACATATTAAAATAACCTAAAAAAGCTTCCACAATAAAATTTAAAAATAAATAAATAAATAAATACAAAACTCATGATCCACCACCACCACCACCACCAATTCAGAACTCCCACCACCAACCACCGTAACCAACACTCAAAACCAACTCAATCACCACCTGCTGCTGTAACCAAAACTACCAAAATTAGCCCACCACAACTCATCAAAATTAAACCCCCCCCCCCCAACACACACACACACAACAAAAACCTAGAAAAATCACCATCACAACCACTAATGCAGTGGAATCCAACCATTCATCACCACTGATGAACTCTGACACCGTGAAATTATACGTAGCATCAACATCCATTTTGTGATACCCTTTCCATTGAACTCTATCATCAGTTGATGAGCTAGGCCCATCATTGTCATACTCCCCGTAGTACAAAGTTTTTAATTCTTGATCATCATTATCATCGGACCATTGTGTCCACCCAGCTGGGTTAATGAAGGAGTCAATGTGGGAATTTAGATAGACTGTTCAAGAGTACACCCTCAATGGCCTTCCTATGTAGCTTTTCACGCTGCCAGAATTAGAGTACAAATCATTTGTAGCAAGAATTGAACAATTTTGGATGGAAATTTCAATGTCCTCATCTGGGCTATCACGAGATTGTGCTGTAATAACTGTGAATTGACCAGACATTGGCATTCTAGACCAAATATTACATCCTTGAAATATCACCGCTGCATTCCCAAGTATGAAATCTAGAGTCCCCAATATGTCACTCTCGGTAGAATTGTCGAAAGGAATGGACATACAATGTATCTTGGTAACCATTAATATGGCACTTGTGCAAAGCTGCAAAGTTTGCATTTACTCTCAAGGCAACGCTTGATGTTTCTTTGCTCCAGCCCTACTCTCAATACATATGTCTCGTGCCAGAAAGCCATCACCAGACACGCTGAAATCCAATTTAATTCAATTTAACACAAAATAAATTAATCATGTTAAATAAATGTAATATATATTGAGGGTCAATGGCAAAAGATAAATAAAACAAAAAAAAAAAATAATTTTTTAAACATATTTCAACTTAATAATATATGAAAACATAACTCATCACTTTTTTAAATCCTAAAAATTATATATGATTGATTTTGCATTAAATTATGCAACAAAAAGTCCAGCTTGTGAGAACAAAAAAAAAAAAAAAAAGAAAAAAAAAAGGGCNTAGAAAAATCACCATCACAACCACTGCGAAAATTGCCACCACAACCACAACACCAACACCACTCAAAACTAACCCAAACCACAACATTCACATCAGAACCCACCAATTCACACATTACCCTCACAATACAACATTCACATTTCTCAAAACCCATCCAAAAACAAATAAACCTAGAAATAGAATATAACCAAAATTGGCCATTTAAAGAGATCTAAAGGTAGGAGATCCGAACGACATGAGGAGGTTAATGACATGTCATGGTGGATGGTGTGGGGATCTCAGCAAAGTGGTTGAGGAAGAGAGTGAGAGAGAAGAGATTGCAAGAGAGAGAGAGAGAGAGAGAGAGAGAGAGAGAGAGAGAGAGAGATGTATTGAGGAGAGAGAAAAGTTTAATAAAGAGGAAATGCTTTTAGCATTTCTGTTAATACAGTGCCAATATGGAATTGTACTATAGCAAAATTTATTTAGCATTTGAAACATTTGATATTGGTGCGTTTTTGGTGTGCTGAATGCTAAAATTTTAGCATTTAGCACATTTGATACTAATGCTCTTCACACTCTATTCCTCTAAAGGCTTTAAACTAAATCTAATTGCTTTAATCAATCGCTTTTGAGTCTCAAGACTCTTGATAGATAAATCACAGTTATATGCATAATTGTAAGCATTGTACGATACATATCATATTGTGTATAAAAAAGTTTTGTATTATAAGGGCGTATCAAAAGTTCTCTTAAAAAATATGATACATAGGTGCATATATTCTAAATTTATAATGAATATACATTTTATATTTGTATATCTATAATTTTTTATAATTTTATTAGGTGTGATATGATACAAAATACCGAAAAATCAAAAATTGATTCATAATATGATTCACATTTTGACAACTATGGTTATATGTATTAGAAAGACCTTTCCTTTGAGAAAGTAAAATTATTTTTGCCATAAGACAATTCCATTTAATTATTACATTTTTTTTTTTATACTAGATCAAAGTTAAACCCTATGATCGTAAGGAAATGCAGTGGAATCCAACCATTCATCACCACTGATGAACTCTGACACCGTGAAATTATACGTAGCATCAACATCCATTTTGTGATACCCTTTCCATTGAACTCTATCATCAGTTGATGAGCTAGGCCCATCATTGTCATACTCCCCGTAGTACAAAGTTTTTAATTCTTGATCATCATTATCATCGGACCATTGTGTCCACCCAGCTGGGTTAATGAAGGAGTCAATGTGGGAATTTAGATAGACTGTTCAAGAGTACACCCTCAATGGCCTTCCTATGTAGCTTTTCACGCTGCCAGAATTAGAGTACAAATCATTTGTAGCAAGAATTGAACAATTTTGGATGGAAATTTCAATGTCCTCATCTGGGCTATCACGAGATTGTGCTGTAATAACTGTGAATTGACCAGACATTGGCATTCTAGACCAAATATTACATCCTTGAAATATCACCGCTGCATTCCCAAGTATGAAATCTAGAGTCCCCAATATGTCACTCTCGGTAGAATTGTCGAAAGGAATGGACATACAATGTATCTTGGTAACCATTAATATGGCACTTGTGCAAAGCTGCAAAGTTTGCATTTACTCTCAAGGCAACGGAAAATTAATGATTACGTCATTGAGAGGAAAATATGATTCTGAGAAAATTGAAAAACTAAACAATTTGAACCCAAATAAATAAATAAATAAAAATAGCAACTAAACATACAAGCATAGCTAGCCTCCAATTTCTTTTAAATTATTATAACTGAAATTTGTAAAAATAAAGGAAAATAAATGAAATGATATGTTTTCCAATCTTAATGTTTAAACTTATTCTAGTAAGAAAAACTAAATCATTAATAAGATCTTCTCTTTTTTTTTTTTTTTTTTCTTTTTTCTTTTTTGAAATTACTTTGAGAGACAAGACTACTACATAGAGGGATGGGGGCACCTTGAAGTATTGGTGGTGCATAGACAAGAGTTTTAATATCTCTATCATCAAAACGAGACACTAATTGACTTTTGGTTTAGACGGAATTTAAACCCAAGATCTTTTACTTGATACTAAGATACTTTATTAGTTGAGCTAATTCTAGAATTCATAATTTATGGACAAGTTAGCCAAACTTCTTAAGGTGGTTAATGTCTTCAATATGACAATATCCCCTAAATTTATGTATTTATTAACAAAAACGTTTAAAAAAAATTAATTTTTTAAATAGGGAGAGTCATAGGCTCATATGTATGGGTTAATGCTTTTATTTTATTTTATTTTTTTTAATTATAGGGGTTTAGTTGCTTATTTCTTTTTTTCCTTTTTGTGTGTTTTTTAACTAACTTAAATCTTGAGAGGGGGTTAAGCATTACTTTTGGAACACTAAAATTTTTATGTATGTATGCATGTGTATATATTTTGAGAGAATTTCAACATATGACGTCTGCTCTTAATTATAATTCTTTATTATAAGATCAAGAATTATCATCAGACTAAGACATCAATTAGTTTATATATATTACTATAAAAAAATAAAAAAAATTATGACCAAGCCAAGGGATGGTTCCCTTGCTCTAAATATATATAGCTTGATCCTGAGATTGACACAAATTATTACTCAAAATTTCAGTAAAAAAAATGTGTGTGACCGTTTTTATCCCTATTAAATACATATAAGTGCAAAACAGAAGGCTAAACATACCTAGAGTTGCAGATCTGAAAGTTGTCCAGCCGTCCCCCACGCTTCTCTTACCAGTAATTGTAGTGATATCAGCTCCATCTCCGAGCAGAACAATGTGGGTCTTGTAAGATGGGATTTCCACATTTTCTTCATAAAGTCCTTGTTTCACATAGATATGTGTTTTATCATTGCTATTGTTTGGAGCAAAGTTGATAGCATCAGTGATGGTGGTGAAGTTTCCAGTTCCATCAGCAGCCACAGTCAGCACCTTACTCGGGTCAAAATCACTCTCCAATATCCGAGTCCGACTCTTTAGTTTCTTTGAAATCCACGTTGGAACACCCATGTCCATGAGGCGCCTTTTATTATGGCTTTTTTGGCTAGACAAAATGGAAAGAGCATTACTTACATACGTATAAGTTTAATTTATGGAACTCAGTAGGGCTGGCTTCAAAGGACCCGAAGCTGAATCCAAACCCTCCAAGCATGTGTTCTTGTTTGTGAGTGCTGCGCTAAGGTAAGCTATTGCATCGGCAAGTTGCCGTTGATTAATGGGTGCATCCTGCTGGTCTAGGGACACTGTTCTTTGTAAACAAGACATGGTGATTTGTTGGAGTTCCTTGCAGTCCAGGATGGTTCCTTTTTGTTTTTGGATGATATTATTTGAGTTTCCGGCATCCAAGAGCAGATTGGAAAGCTGTTTAGACTCGGATATTGCGGTTTGGAGGGTGTAAAGGAGGTACGTGTCGATGTTTGGACTGGTCTCATCTGAGATATTGGTGGAGAGTTTCAAAGAGTCGAAACAGACATCTGGGTATGGCGTGGTTTTGCATAGAGATTTTATGGAGGACGAGTGTTGGGAATATTTCATAGAAGAAGAAGAAGAAGAAGAAGAAGAAGAAGAGTTGAGAGCCCATGTTCTTGACAAGCTGATTGCGGAGAGGAGCAAACAAAGCTTCAGAATATTGGAGGAAGCCATCAAAGTTTGATGAGACAAATTGAAGTGTAGACTGACATATATAGATTAAAAGGGCTTAACTAGACAACGTGTTACACGTGATATTACGGTTATTGTGTGTAACACGTGATATTACGGATATTGTTGAGTCTTTTTTGTTTTTTGTTTTTTTTTTTTCTAAATTAAAAAAAGAAAAACTTTAGCTCTCAGGCAATCTTGTTTCAGCTTGATGTGACAATTAAAAAAAATATATTATATGTATAATTTTAGTTATATCATTTTGTTAATAAATTATATGATGATTAGTTCAAATAATAAATTATATGCATGTATGAACAGTCACGTAAGATGTTGAAAAATATGGCTCCAAACATTGTAAAATTCTATGGATGATGGAGAGGGTTACCACGCATGGCATAATGCACAAAAATGTATTTTAACAAGACTAATGCTTGTTGCATACACTGTTCATCCTAACTGAAACATGACTTTAAACTATTATTTCAAACTTAAAAACATGACTTTGAAAGTTACTTTTTCGATTATAATGGCCTAATGGGAAGTGTGTGCTTGTACTAGTGTATCCAACAAACAAAGCCCTTTTAATAGTGTTATTTCAGCAACTTGTTCTATTTATTTATTATTTGTGTCTATTTTTTCCCCCATTCCAAGGTTTATTTGATCAGAATTAAGGAGTGATTAGTGGAAGAAATGGTGTTTTTCATGCCATTATAACGGAAAAAGTGACCAAGCAGGTAGGACTCTTTAAGCTTTTGGGGCAGTCAAGTCTTTTAAGTTCTTACGGAGACAAATGCAATTATGCAAGTGGGACTCTTTGTGCTTATGTGGTAACTGACCATTAAACACACTCTATAATGTTATAAATGTACACTATGTTCATATAAAGTTCACCATTTTTTTTTCTTTTTTATGTATACCACTAACACATGATTTTCCATGATGTGTAGACAATCAAAACCCTTTTAAAGTTATTGGGATTAAAAAACCCAAAAAAGAAAAAAAAAAAGAAAAAAACCTAGCTAGATAGTGACGAGTTATGGTAAAAGTTATGAAAAATATTGTGGCACTAACATTTCTCTTGTTTTGGAACAACATGATTCTCTCACTTTCAGTCACACACATACCATTTTATTTCAAGCTTAGGATCCTTTCTATTTCACTAGAAAAATGGTAACAATCAAATTTACTTAAAAATAGTGTTTTTTTTTTTTTTTTTAAATTTTAAATTTGGCTTTTATTTTATAGAGAATACTCTAGATTTTGCCATGTTATCTATCTATCTATCTATATATATATATATATATTATAAAACTGAAGGATTTGACATTTTGTTGACTTCATAATATATTAACACATAAGCTTTGTTGCACTCACAAATTCACAAATCATTTTTATTTTATTTAAATTTATTTAAAATTTTCCTAAAAAACGCAAACCCTACAAGCAAGTTTTGAAAACTCTATTACAAAATTACATCTATATGAAAAACACACAGAAAACTAGGTCCCGTTTGGTACGCGAGTTTAAACACATGTTTTCTATTTTTAAGCAACATTACATGTATTTTCACACACTTTTTCACCTACATGTATTTTCAAAAAAACTGAAAATTGTTGTTTAAACATATGTACCAAACGGACCAATACCACCAATAGCATACCCACCAAGCCAACGAAGCCAACTCAATCGAAAGCACCTAATCAACATGTTGAGCCCAAAAAGAATTGGGAAGATTGAGTTACGTTTGTGGTACACATTCCCCAAAGACCACATATCGAAGTTCTGGAAAATTGGGGGTAAAAGAAATTCTACTACTACTGTAGAGGTAAATCAGAGGAAAAAGGTCATGAACAACATTGCAATTACTTCTATTGGCACTGAGACTAAGCGTCAGAGACCAAAGGTGATGGTTTGTGGGATCAAGAGATGTGCGCCTCTTCCAACAATTAAGAGGGTGTTTGGATCAAGGGAGTCAATACCGTACCGGAGGCTGTACCGGTTTGGCCAGCGGTACGATATATTTCGGATACCGGCCAATACCGGTGTACCGTTTCGGGTTTACCGCTATTTTTTATATTTATAAATAAATAAAGATATATATGTATGTATGTATGTATGTGTGTGTGTATATATATATTATAATAAATATAAAAGTTTATCATAAAACATTTCCTCAATTCAGAACTAATTATTCATGATTTTAGACTTTAGTATCAATTAAAAGAAAAAAAAAACATAATATAAAAAATAGAAAGATTAAAAGTTACCATTACATACTAAGAAAATAAATAATAATTTTTTTTGTACCGGCCGGTACGCCCGGTACCGGCCGGTATTGACCGAAATTGGCCGGTACGCCCGGTACGAGGCCGGTACGGCCGGTATTTTTTCCGGTACGAAACAGAGGGGTATTCGGTACCGGATTACTGGCCGGTACGGTATATTCCGGCCGTACCGGCCGGTACGGTACGGAATTTGCTTCCTTGGTTTGGATTGGATTGTTTTGAGTTATATAACTCAAAACTGATAACTTAAAACTCAAATTTTGTGGGCCCCATTGAGTTGCATTTTGTTTAGTGTTGTTTTCAGTCATGGTTTCTAAAACTTGTTTCTCAAAAATTTGAGATATGGGAATGAAAGTTGAGAATAGGTTTCATGCTGTTTTCAGTTTTCAAAAACAAGGTTTTGATGGCATTTTGGTTATTATTTCATCTATATGGGACCTCGTGGCATTGTATGGTCAAAACCAGCACAATAACAAGTTCAACTAACAACACCTATAATTGAAAAAGACAAAAGCTATTGCAGGCTGTGGGCTATGGGCTCCACCAAAAAGTGAAAAAATTGGGAAATGAGATGTGGGGCCCGGTTTTGAGATATTGGAGCCAAACAATTTTTTTCAGTTTTGAGTTTTGAGTGAGATAGAGTTTTGAGAATTGAGTTATGTTTTTGAGTTACGTGTTTTGAGTTTTGAGATACTTCAAATCTAAACACCCTCTAAATGTTCAGTTTCCTTTCATTTTTGACCTAATTATTAACTCCTACTTGGTCCCCTAATTCAACCAGTATCACTAACTAATATGTAACCCATGCATAGACATGGACGCATTTAAAAATAAAAATATTTTTTTAATCATAAAATATATATAAGTGATTGAATTATTAGAAAAAAATAAACGTACCTTTTTAATCATAAAATATATATATAATTGATTGAATTATTAGAAAAAATAAACATAATTTGATGGGTATTAAAATTCCTATCTAAGTTTAATACTACTTATGATCATTTTTATTTTTATTTTTAATAAGATAAAATGTGTGGTGATTTTTTTTTTTTTTTGAGTAGATATATGATTGGCTTTTTATTTTGGAGAGGTCCCAATACACTCTTTTTTTTTGGTGAGGTAGAGCGACAGGAATTTGGAACCGGCGTAAGCCAAAGATGTTCTTTTATACAACCATTAGAGACTTTACCAGTTGAGCTAACTGAAACTCACAGTTAATTAATCCCTTGATTTAGGCAATTAGTGATTAATTTCCACCTGAGTTAAATTATATGCATGCAACTTTATGGTAAGTTGTAGTCCAAACCAATAGGAAAATGACGAGTCACTAATTTTAAATTGGACAATAATTAGACCAATTAGATTTGATTGTCCTTAACCAAGTAGTCAAACTTAATTCATGAGGGTGCATCCTTATTGTTGAAATTTGATTTCTCGATATTTTTCAATCCGATAGTCTAATTGAGGTTCGTGCCAATCGTTTTAGTTGTTATGATATTGGGAATAATTTGGAGAGAAGTAATCAAGGATCCAACAGCTAGAATTAATATGATACCCTCACAAGTAAAATTACCATTTTACCCCTTATGTGAAATTAAATGCAAGTTGCAAAATGAGATGTCTACACATAGATTTAAAATCTATTTATATATATATACACACACACACACACACACACACACACACACATATATATATATAGGGTTGGGTTCAAGTTACACCTGGTGTAACACTAAGTAATGTTACACCACCCAATAACTTGTTATAGAATTCGTATTTTGAAAATCCTACTGTTAAATTAGATGTTCTATATGTTTTTAACAATCGTGCGAATTTTCAGGTCAATTGGATGATATTCACCATTTGATCTATAAACTTATCTTTTATGCATTATTTTAAACTACAAAAACTTGAATTTAAAAAATTGATTGATGATGTGGTTATTAATCTTTGATCTCCTTGAAATTTTGCAAGCATGGAGAATATACGAAGATAATGTAATCTAACAATAGATTTGTTAAGATTTGCGTCTAATTAAAAAATATTGAGTGGTGTAACATTACTTATAGTTACACTAGATGTAACTTGAACCCAACCCATATATATATATATATATAAAATCATCTAAATGCATTAAAATAAATCTAATTGATTTAATTAATAAACTTTAAGTGGCAAGACTCTTTATAGATAAATCACTGTTATATGTATTACAATGACCTACTACATAATCTTATTAGTTACCTTTGAGGAACTAAAACTATTTTGGCCATAAGATTGGCACAAAATAAAGACCAAAGTGAATTTCATTTATTTAATGATTCTTTATACTATTCATCATAAGGAAATGTAGTGGAATGCAACCATTCATCACCACTAATGAACTCGGACACCGCGAATTACATGCATCATCATCGTCCATTATGTGATGTCCTAGCCAAGTAACTCAATCATCTGTTAATGAGCCAAGCCCATAATTGTCATACTCCCCATAATACAAAGTGTTTAATTCTTGAATATCATCATCATTGAAAGATTGCATCCACCCAGCTGGGTTAATGAAGTCATCAATGTAGGAATTTAGGTAGACTGTTCGAGAGTATGCCTTCCATGGCCTTCCTAGGTAGCTTTTCACTCTACTAGAACTAGAGGATAAATCATCTAATTTTAAAATTGAACAATTCTAGAAGGAGATTCCAATGTCCTCATCTGGACTATCACGAGATTGTGCTGTGATAACCGTGAATTGGCTAGACATTGGCATTTTGAAAAAGTTTTACACCCTTAAAATACAGTCACTACATTCCAAATATGAAATCTGTAGTGCCCAATATGTCACACTCTCGATAGAATTGTCGAAAGGAATGGACATATAACGTATTCTCAAAACCATTAATGAAGCACTTGTACAATGCAACAAAGCCTGCATTTACTCTCAAGGCAACTGCTTTATGTTTCTTCGCTCTAGCCTTGTTCTCAATATATATGTCTCGTGCTAGAAAGCCATCGCTAGACACTGATAAAATTCAATTTAGTTAGAATTAATAAAAAAAATTAAAAAAAAATAAATTAGAAAGATTCTAAAATTAGTACTAATTTTTTTACGAAAGCTTAAAAACAATGTGACATGAAATATCAATGGTGCCACTTCAACAACATATAAAAAAGTGTATAATTATTTTTGGAGAGATGTTGGGAATCTAAAATTTTTTGCAATATAACCTTTACAAATTGGTATATCACCTACATAAAAAAAAAAAAAAAAAAAAAAAAAAAAAAAAAAAAAAAAAAAAAAAAAAAA
>NW_027069641.1:1104781-1143206 GCF_002906115.3 Quercus suber
ACCTTTACAAATTGGTATATAAAAAAAAAAAAAAAAAAAAAAAAAAAAAAAAAAAGAATTCAAAACATTCATTTATTACACTTACACATTACATACCATTCTTTCACTAAGTAGTTCAATATATGTTTGTATTTCAATAATTTCATCAAAATGAAACTCTAGTAAAGTTTCAAGGGGCTCACTAAAGTTTAAAATTTTTTTATATTTTTCTTTAATAGACAATTAACTATTGCGTATACCACATTTTTACTATTAATTATTTTTTAACAGATTTGTAAAAACATGGCTCTTTTATTCTTATCAAATATGCAAAGATTACTATATGTTTGATAATTTGGAAATTGGGAGGAGAAATTTGAATTTTGGATATCTCTTTTTAAAACACTAGAAGCATGAATTAAGTTACAAGACACTTGACACATAAATGATATACACAATAAAAGCAGGACAACAACTTCAATTATGAAAAATGCTTTACTAATCACTAATGCCATTATGGAGAGCACTTTTGGTTAACTAGTTGATATTTTGAGTTCATATAGGATTTGCCAATCGGAAGTCGCAGGGTTGAGGATATTACTCGTATTTGTGAAAATTTTTGTTATATATGCCTTGTTAGTGTACCTTTTTGGTGTAATTAAGCTACTCTAATTCTTGCTAGTGTTGCTAAAAGGAATGAGTAGACCATTGTTTTTGTTAAAAAAAAATGCTAATCTTCTCTTTCTCATTGTACAATTTTGGGCCTGTTTGGTAATATTGTTTTAGTAACATTGTTTTAGTGTTATGGAAATACGTATGAGTAAAAAAGTGTCGTGGAAATACATGTTGTGTTATTTAAACAATGAAAACTATTGTTCAAACAATGTTACCAAACATGTCATTATTTCTAATAAATAAAGTCTACTATTGTTTCAACTTGTATCTTGTGTGTTAGGTGTTTGTACAATTTTGAATTAAAAAATGTACTTTTTTCTTCTTCTAACATATGATCTTATATTAAGCACATGGGCACAACACAACTAAACTAGTACTCCCTTCATCCCACTTTTTTTTGTCCTGTTTGAAAAATCAACTTTTTTAAGAAAACATCATTTATTGTCTTGTCTACTTTTTAAAGATGTACAAGTTTTCAAAACTACTCTTAAAAAAATTTATCAAAAAATTAAATTAGTAAATTAATATTAGCAAATTAATGACTTTTATTTTTAGAAACAAAATAATATTTTGAGACATTTTAAAATAAAATAGAGGAAAAAAAAAAGTGGACGGGGGAATATAAAAGTAAAACAGAAGACAAGCGATGCAATTAAGATATTAAATTAATTAGCTAAACATACCAAGAATTGTAGATCTGAAAGTGGTCCAGCCATCGGCCACGCTTCTCTTACCAGTAATTATAGTGGCATCAGTTCCATCTCCTCGCAGAAAAATGTTTCTCTTGTAAGTTGGGATTTCCACATTTTCCTCGTAAACCCCTTTTTTGATATAGATAATTGTTTTATCATTGCTATTGTTTGGAGCAAAGTTGATAGCATCAGTGATGGTGGTGAAGTTTCCAGTTCCATCTGCAGCTACGGTCAGCATCTTGCTTGGGTCACATTCACTCTCCAATATCCGAGTCCGGCTCTCTAAATTTTTTGAAATCCACGATGGAACACCCATGTCCATGAGGCGCCTATTATTAAAGCAGAGGCGCCTATTGTTATGGCTTTTTTGGCTAGACAGAATGGAAAGAGCATTACTTACATGCTTATAAGTGTCACGCACGGCACTCACTAGGGTTAGCAACAAAGGACCCGAAGCTGAATCCAAGGTTTCCAAACATGTGTTCTTGTTTGTGAGTGCTGCGCTAAGGTAAGCTGCTGCATCGGCTTGTTTCCGTTGATTAATGGGTGCATCCTGGATTAGGGACACTGATCTTTGTAAACAAGACATGGTGATTTTTTGGAGTTCCTTGCAGTCCTGGATAGTTCCTCTTTGTTTTTCGATGACATTATTTGGGTTTCCGGCATCCAAGAACATATTGGTAAGCTTTTCAGACTTCGATATTGCGGTGTTGAGGGTGTTAAGGAGGTAGGTGGTGATGTTTGGACTAATCTCATTTGAGATATTGGAGCGTATCAATGAGTCAATACAGACATCTGGGTATGGTGTCGTGTTGCAGGTAGATATTATGGAGGACAAATTTTGGGAACATTTCAAAGAAGAAGAAGAGTTGAGAGCCCATGTTCTTGACTAGCTGATTGCAGAGAGAAGCAAAAAAAAGTTTCAGAATATTGGAGGAAGCCATCATAGTTTGATGAAACAAACTGAAGTCTAGATTGACATGGATTAAAAAGGCCCAAGTGTATATATATATATGTGTGTGTGTGTGTGAAATTATAGACAATGTGTGAACAGAGTGTACAAGAATAAGCGTGTAAAAATATTTTCCCATTGCTGAGCCCCATAAGTAAAACAATGCAATTTGGAACATTGACAACTTAAAGTTAAGTTGTATCCTTTTTTTTTTTTTTTTTTTTAAGACTTAGAGTAATGAATTGGATTACACAGACATTGATAGCAGAGTGTGGAAAAACATTCTTTTGCACTTATTTGCAATTATTATTTTACATGCATATATATTTACAATTGACATGGAAATAGTGTCCTTACATTAAAAAAAAATCTACATTTTAACATATAAAAATGAACATAAAAAAAAAAAAAAAAAAAAAAAAAAAAAAAAAAAAAAAATTTCTTCCTCAAATCTATCAAAAGTTTGTTTTTCATCCTTAAGTTTAAAATTTACTTTTCGTTCCTAAACTATATAAAAAAAATAAAAATTCATCCCTAAATTATTAAAATGTTTCACTTTTAGTCCTTAAAATTTAAAAGAAATTTTTAATCCCTAAATTGTTGAAAGATTTTTTTTTTTCTCTCTAAACTATTCGAAAAAAAAAAAAAAAAAAAAAAAAAAAAAAAAAAAAAACATGACAAAGTTTAGGTATGAAAAAGAATTTTTTAATATTTGGAGACGAAAAGAAAACTTTTGATATGGTTAAGGAAAAATAATAATATTTAGTCCATTTTTGTTTAATTTTTTAAAAAAGGTTCACATTTTTACACACCGAATGTCTATAGTTTTAAAAAATTAATACATTTGAAACATGATATTCCATGATGCACTGCAAGGATAATCTGTACTTTATGTGGGAGACAATCAAAACCCTTTTGAATTTATTGGGATTAAAAAAAAAAGCACCTAGCTAGATGGTCATTGTGGTGGAACAACAAGATTCTCTCCACTTCACACACATACCATTTTATTTTAGGATTGAGAACCTTTCAATTTCACTATATATAAATGGAGAAAATCGAATTAATTAAAAACGAAGTTCATTTAATCTTGATCTTATTTTATAAATGGTTTATATTAGGTTCTAAAAGTTTAGAACAATTGGCAAACGAACACAAACTTGTCTAGATATGAATTTTAGAGTCTATAGGATATATTAGACAATGTCAAGGAGTAGCAAGTCAAAATACAAAAAAAAAAAAAAAAAAAAAAAAGAAACTGGAGTTCAGGAATTCGAAACATGCCAGGTTCAACCGATTGAGAAGAAGGCTCGCCGATCGAAACATAGATTTGCAAAATTTATTTCAGCCCAACAGCTCGTTAAGCCCATTAAATGATTAGAGTTTCAGATCTATTTTACTAAGTATTTAAAGGAAACCTTAAAACATGTTTGAAATAAATTTTAGAGCTTCTCTTTTGAGATCTAAAAGGTGCTATGCCTTCTTTGTTAAAAGTTACTACCGGAAATCATTCTCATATCAGTAAATCATTCTCATATCCTCATGGTGTCACAATGCACAACTTTATATAGAAATTCGTTAAAAAAAAAAAAAAAAAAAGGATTATTAAAATATTACTCATGCATTTCAATCAAAAAAGAACAAAAATACATTCTCAAAAAAATAAAAATAAAATTAAAAATAAAAACAAAAGAAATTACTCATGTATTAAAAGGGCCCATGATTATTCAGAGATTTAATGGCAATCCTTTCACCTCTTCAACTGTTGTACCAACATCNTAGCAGATATCTGATAATCAAAACCTTAAATGGTAATGCAATATGCTTCTTTTCTTTTCTTTCACGGAAAACATGTGGAGAGAGCAGCGATGTCAATGTTCTACGCTTCGGATGGAGAGGGCCAACGTGCACAATATGATGAGAAATAAGTTTAACATTGTGTACCACAGTTTTCACATTATTTTAACAACAATATTCAAACACCTCTACCAAAGAGACCCTTATTTTCTCCAATTCCAGGTTTATTTGATCGAGATTCAGGAGTGATGGGTGGAGGACCGAAGACCCGAAGTTCCCCTTAAAATTTGTTTTTCAGGACATTGCCTTTTGGAGCAGTACTCAAGTCTTCAACGTTCTAAGTTCTAACGCATACGAGAGGGCAAATGCAATTATACAAGTAGGACTCTTGTACTCGTATGGGTAACTGTAACTGACCAAACTGTCTCTTTTCCCTTTTTAGATTAGGAAACCATTCACTGTACAATATAATATACACTTTTCATATAAAGTTCACAGTTTTACCACGGTGATCCTGTGGCTATTGCCTTACACTCATAAATTTTGGGGTAAAGTTAAAAATTCGAATCCTGCAACAATGAAAAGCGAATGGGAAAAAACCTCACATCCCCCAATTCAATGCCACTATGCTCACCAATTTCCTAGATTGCTAGTTTGAACCCAATAGGTAAGCGCTACTATGGTAGTACTTGATGATGCACAAAAATCGTCAATGAGTTAATAGTCCACACACATGCCTAATGAATATACCTAAAGAACAAAGAGAGAAACAATCAAAGGGCACCGGTGGGGTACTGGCCAAAATCATTCAAAAGTTAAGCAGTAATAGAAGAATCTCCAAGAACTCAAGAGTGCTAGAGTTAGGAGAATTCGTATACCTCAAAAGGGGTAAGGTTTGTGGTTATATAGTGGTAGAGAACTGACCCGAATCCCTTGATACGGGGGAATTTCCCTTGTAGACGGAAATCATTCTCATATCAGTAAATCATTCTCATATCCTCATGGTGTCACAATGCACAACTTTATATAGAAATTCGTTAAAAAAAAAAAAAAAAAAGGATTATTAAAATATTACTCATGCATTTCAATCAAAAAAGAACAAAAATACATTCTCAAAAAAATAAAAATAAAATTAAAAATAAAAACAAAAGAAATTACTCATGTATTAAAAGGGCCCATGATTATTCAGAGATTTAATGGCAATCCTTTCACCTCTTCAACTGTTGTACCAACATCCATGATTAATGACGAAGGGAGTTCAAGGGTTGTATCCTCTCCCCTCTTTAGCCACTACAAATTCCCTTAGACTTGTAGTCTCAAGGAAATGTGATTCTCTATCCCAGCCTTGGTTAGTATATGGCGGAACAAGCTATAGTGGATATGGTGGGATATATCCTCAACTCAAGCCACACAATTGCAACAAGTTGCCCAGGCCCTTGGGCAATCATCTTTTCCTATCAGTTTTACAATTGTTCCCTCAACTTCAGTATAAAGCAAAGAACTGAAGTAGATTGATATCTCAGATCTAGAGACGAAGAAAAGCCTCCATAAAACCGAAAGTTTCAGTTACTGTTGCACTGAAATTTTAACGATCACTTTGTTGTTTATTAATTTATTTGTCTGCTTCTTTACCCCATTTGGAGGTTTATTTGATCAGAATTCAGGAGGGATGGGTGGCTGAATGGAAACTCCCGCTTTGGAACAGTCAAGTCTCCTATCGGAGTCAAACGTAAGTGGGACTCTTGCAGCTTACACGGGCAACTTAGCACCAAAAATTATTGGGTCCTCCTAAAACACAATGATATAGTTTATATTCTTTTCATATTTACAGTAAATCTCACTATTAAGTTAATTAGTTGGATTCAGATCCTTTCATATGTTTATATTATTTTTGGAGGCACATGACTAGATAGGTTTTTTTAGGTGGAATAGAAGGATTCCCTCCCTCTATAGTACATCATTTAAACAAATTTTAATGATTTTGTCGTACTTGATTCTTACTATGTCCTGAATGACATTGCGTTCGTAATTTGGGCTTGGAAATTTGCTCTGGCAATGTGTGTTGGCTACATAGTTGCCAAATCATAAATTGTATAGTGAATCGATTTTTGATTTTTCTATATCGTGTATCGTATTGAATCGTGTATCATATGATACACAAACACCTAATAAAATTATAAAATAATTATTTATATATAAAAGGTATATTCATTGTAAATTCAAAATATATTCAACTAACGATTTTTTATTTTTCTATATCGTGTATCGTATTGAATCGTGTATCATATGATACACAAACACCTAATAAAATTATAAAATAATTATTTATATATAAAAGGTATATTCATTATAAATTCAAAATATATTCAACTAATGAACAATTTACTCATTACTTATGTAATAAAATTTAACAAAGCTAACTAAATAAATCAAATTAACTTATGTTTATAGCATGCACATTCAAATTGATTAAACTCAGAATTAATACATGATATATGAACTAAAATAATAATATCTTTTCATAATCTTAGCTAATCAACTCCATCTAAGTTCTTTCTAAAAAAAAAGAAAAAACTCCATCTAAATTAATGTTATCATCATGCTCAGCATCTTGCAAAATTATTTTTTCATGGACATTTTCTTTATTATTATCAACATTTACTTTTTTTTTTGGTTTTTTTATTCTAATAATTTTTTCTTTATATTTTTTCTTGGCATTCTAGCTTTTTAGACTCAAAATAATAATAACAAAATAAAAAATAATTATATTTTCATTCAATACGTTATTAATAGTATAGAAAATAAATTTGCACATATGAAAGTGAGTGTTATGAGTATAGTCTAAATTTTGTAGGAGAAAGAGAAGGGAGGAAAAAAAACTCATGGACTTGCTATTTCATTAGACTAAATTAAGCTTCCCAATAATTTTGTGTTAAAAAAGTCTAACAACTTGTTTAAATCAAATAAAACTACAAATTTTAACAAAAAAAACTCATTTTAAACTCACATACCTATGTATCGTACGATACTATTCATACGATACACACTTATGTATCGGACGATTCATGAGCATTTATCATACACTCTTATGATACGAAACTTTTTGTACATGATACGATACGTATCATATGATATGTATCATGTATTGTAGATACTAACAACTATGGTTGGTTATAGAAGCTAACATATGTGTGACGTGTGTACAACACTATATATGGGGGTGTATATGAATGAATATTTATTCATATCTTTATTTTTAAGGAGTCGTCACTAATCATTAAGATTCTAAGGTGTTATTGGTCACTTAAGTCTAATTAAATTTATTTTCTAGATTTAACTAAGGCTCTTAAGTTAAACTAGAAAATAAAATAATGTCTCAAACCATAAATCAAGATTTGGAAGTTCAGTTATGTGTGGAGTAGGTGTTAGGCAGCCCACAACGCTTATTTTAAAATGATAATACCTAGGGTCTATTTGGATACAATTTATTTTTGCTGAAATTGAAAACTGAAACTGAAAACTGAAAACACTATAGCAAAATAATTTTTAAATGTGTGAATAGTGTCATGTGACCCTTTTTTTTTTTTTTTTTTAATAAAATGGTTGTAGGTCCCGTGAATAGTGTAATTTGTCTCCTGCACAGTGAATCCATGTGCATGAATAGTGTGGTTACTGTTCATACACGCTAAAAAAAAAAAAAAAAACCCGAAGGAAACGTGATTCAGTAAATGCAAACGCATAAATAAGTTGAATCCAAATGCTCTACTAGTTTCAAATTCAACATAATAAATCACCATTTAAAGAATAATTAAAATATTTGGTGTTTGGTTTTTTTTTTTTTTTTTAAAGAATGATATGCATGTACATGCGCAATGATACATTAGTAAAGTCTATCCTAGAATGACATGTAATCTATCTTAAGGTGACATATAAAAATGAAGTATAATATATGTGAGAATGACATATGTTGAGGACTCTTTTTTTGCCCCACATGGCACTACTTCATTGGCAACCCACGCCACATTAACATATTATATTTTTTGGGTAAATCTCTTTAAAGCCCAAAATAAGCTTATATCTCATGGATTGAGCTCACATGGTCCATATCCTTACTTTAAGAGGCAGATTCATGGTCCATATTTCCTCTTCATCAATTGGGATCATAACCCTATGACATCATATCTCATTCAACAACATGAATTGGGCTCAAGCAATGAATCAAAGCTCATGGCCCATATTACATCTCTCACACTCATGGAAAGTGGCTTCTCCAGCAAGAGACCATATTCACACAAAGTGACAACAAAACCCAAGGTATGTCATCTTATCTTCATCTTATGATCCAAGCTTATGATTCTCTTTGGGGAATTTTGGGAGTCATGATTTGGAGGGTTAAGAGGTATGTTTAGTAAAGCTCTAGCAATTTAAATTTGATAAAAGAAACATGTTGTTTGGTATGTCTTCTCCAACTCCCTGAACTCTGACAAGTCCATGTGTAGTGGGTAACATATGATAAGCATCTCTTATCACATAGCACTTAAGATGATAAAACTCCCTACTGCTCTTTTCCTAAAACTCAATATTCATCATATGATAAATACTCAATATCTCTAGCCATCTAAATGTTGAGAAATTAACTATTTATTCAACCTCCAGCTATTCCTATACAAATTTAGAAACTTCATTATATTATTCTACATAAATTACATTGCTACTTTCAGCTAAAATTCAACTCAAACACATGACCTAATCTAATTGGCTATTTTTAATCTCCAAATATATAAAATACTCATGATATCTCTAATATCCAGCAGCTATCTGTTACAATCAAACCAAATATTTATCTGCCAACTGCTAGAGCAAAGCATTAAATGTTCTTCTTGCCCACTAAGATTAAGTCACAACACAATGAAATCTTAACTAGATCTCTAAAGCTTCGTTAACTATCAACCAACCATTCTATTACTTACTAAAAACTATTGTAATAGAACATTGGACCAAAAATACAAACACCCAAGAAAGGAAACATTTCCAGCAGAACTCCAGCAGTGTATTTAGCACTTGACACCTAGTTGGAAGTGATATCATCAGCCATTTAATGCTGAAATCCTAGCAGCCTGACATCTGACCTCATCTGCTTCTGCCCCAAGCAACAACTATCTTATGACAGCTGGGAAAGTTGTCTTATGATGTGACAACTTTTCCTAATAGCTGGGATAGCTTTTTCAGAACAGATGTAACAGCTGATCCAGTAGCCTTGAAATTACTAATTTTCCACATTTGGCTAAAACTAAAACCAACTAAAGAAACTATCTTTTTTTGCTAAAATACTTTCCTTTTCTGCTTCTCTTTCCCCAGCAACTATTACCCAAAATAGCAAGAATACCTTAAAGCTAAACATACCTTTTTTGGCCAAATCTTAAGATGGATTTTCTGAAAATTCATTGCTGATTGGGACTAAGGAAGTCAATACCGTATCGGAAGTTGTACTGGTTTGGCCAGCGGTATGATATATCTCGGGTACCGGTCAATACCAGTGTACCGTTTCGAGTTTACCGCTATACATATAAAATCCTATATATATATATATATATATTTTGGCTGAATTTAAATCCTATGTCTTTAAGTATATTTAGGCCCAATTCATCATTATCTTTATCCTTCTACAATGACCCAATCCATTACAAATAAATCTAAATTATCTAATCATTATATTAAAAATTAAAAATTAAAAAAAAAAAAAAAAAAAAAAAAAAACAAGTGTAAAAGGTTAAACATCCCACCTAACTCTAACGTGGATTCTGAATAGAATTCAATGCCTTAGTTTAACCACAATCACACATTACTTTCAAAAAAGAATAAACACATCCTACACGTTTTGAAAATGCACTAAGAAGCCAAATGCTTAAAAGTTCTAAGTCAGAATTGAGAAGTCTAGTCTCTGGTGTTCATGAGCAAAGAAGAGGAGATGACAAAAAAAAAAAAAAAAAAAAAAAAAAAAAAAAAGAAAAAGAAAAGAAGAAGAAGTAAGAATGAGAGATGCAAATTAACAAAACGAGGCCATGATGCAGAGGTAGGCTTTGCCAGAACTTCGTCATTGTCTTAGTGTCATGGATATATGGGTTTTTGCAAGCAAAAATTAGTTTCAAAGAGGTAATACCTGTTCTTAAATGATTTGGCCGGAAATCAATATTTCGGCAGGAATGACTGAAACACCCCGAAATGGCCGAAATTACCCGAAACAGTTCGGTATAAAAACCGGTACGAAATGGAAGGGTCACCTATACTGGTTTGGTCACCAGAACGAGATATTTCGACCATACTTGCCGGTATGATACGAAATCGTCTCCCTTAATTGGGACAAATTTTGGCTGAGATTCTTTGCTAAAATACCCCCTTAAACTTAGCTATAAATAGAAGCCCTTCACCAACACCTCAAAAGAACACTAATAGAGAAGAACAACACTCTCATAAATTTCTCTATTTTCTCTCCCTCTAATAATCTTCTTAACCTCTTAATGAAGGTCTGAGCTTCTGAGTTTTTAGTTTCCAAATTAGGAACTAGACTCTTCAGCCCTTAGCTCAAAAATGCCCTTCACAAGCCCTCATACATCCTCCAGTAGAAAATCTCAGTAGCTTTGCTAAACACACTATGTAACATCCCAACCTAATTGCATAATTAATTTTAGGGATTTATATGATTCTTATTCTCTTAATTACTTTAAATGCATAAAGATTTAATATTGTGATATTATAGAAGATATATGCTCTTTTAATATTGTAGAAAGAAGTTTTATAAAGGTAGGGTTTATATGCGAGGTTATATTGTTCTTTGAGCCTTTCTAGAATATATAAGTTTATAAAGGGTGGTAAGTAAATTTGAAAAAGCTAAAAGTTGTAAGGTGAGTCGTCAACTCACTATTCCCCTTAGCATACACGTGCCCCACCCAAGTTATTTCTCTTATCTTTTCTTTGTTGCACTAGAAACTTCTTGGTTCATCTCTCTTTGCTCATTAGTTTTCTTTTTCCTTTGTTCTTATCGGCAGCACCATCTCACAATAGCCCTCATTTTCTTTCACCGAAAATCATAGATATCTCTCTCTAAGAAGAAATTAAGAGCCTAACACTAAAGTTTCAGCTTCAAAGTTTGTGGGTAAGTTTATATGTTTATTTTCTGTTATGGGTATTTTAATGGTGTAATGGTTTGTTTTGGTTTCACTTCCATGTTCTCTAATCTGATTGTTAGAAGCTGAATTTGTGGTTTTGTGTTAGCTATTTGAAAGATTGAAGATATCATGGTCTTTTAGATGCTTATCCATGTTTTCTAACATATATAGTATAAGTATAAAAATACCCACTTGAAGTGAAGGCCAATTGCTATTAGTTGATGATTTTGTAAGAAACATGTTAAAGTAGTCACTGTGACAGATTTGGTGTTTACAACAAGAAAAATTTGGATTAAATCATATTCTATGAATTGGGATGCTAGGAGTAGTTTTTATGAGTACTAAGATAACATGGCTACTATGGAAGTGGTCTCACAACATTTGGATTAATATAAAAATAATGGTTTAATTTTTAAGTTGCATCAAATTCTGTCAGGACATATTTGAGTATGTTGTCTTGTATGATTTTTAATTAATCATGGTTTTATGTTTTGACTCTGAAATTGATATGGTATATAATAGACATCTAGGGGGATCCTGTAAAATTGCATGACATTTGGATGTGTATGGACAACCCATTTGTATTTTACAAATAAGGCATATGCTGTTGAAATGAGCAGTAAACAGTAATTGTTAACTCTGATTTTGAGAGTTTAATTCTAAAGTTATGGTGAATGTTTTGAATTATAAATTAGTATGCTCATCCTTTGGTATGTTTGGAGCGTAGATAAATTTTACGCCTTGGTTTCTCTATGGTTTGGTACATAATGTGTTTGATGAATGCATCATGTGCTTTGGGGAACCTTTGTGTGATGAGAATTAAGATTTTCTTGAGTTTGAGAGTTAGGTTGTGATTCACGTCTAAGTTTAAATACTTAGGAAGAGTTTGTCAGCATGTGGCGTCAGAGAACAGATCGGAAAGCTTTTTGAACTCGTTTATTGCAGTTTTAAAGGTGTAAACGAGGTAGTAGGCAGTGTTGTTTGGACTGGTATCAATTGGGATATCGTTGATGGAGGGTTCCAATGCCTCAAAGCAGACATGTGGGTATGGTGTGGTTTTGCAGATCGATTTTATGTACCTGTAGCACAAATATTCGGAATAGTGCACAGGAGTTATGGAAGAAGGAGGAGAAGGAGAAGGATATGGAGATGGAGAAGGGGAAGGGGAAGGAGATGGGCATGGAGAATAATAAGAAGAGGAAGAGGAAGAAGAAGAAGAAGAAGAGGAAGAAGAAGAAGAAGAACAAGAAGAATAGGAAGGAGAAGAGCTGAGAGCCCATATTCTTGATAAGCTGAGCGCAGAGAGGAGCAAAAGAAGTTTCAAAATATTGAAGGTGGAGGAAGCCATCAAAGTTTGATGAGATAAAAGTAAAAATAAAGACCGACAAAGATTAAAAAGGCCTAATTGGTGAGATAAATAAGGCCATTGTGATCATTAAGTCAAGTTAATTGCGTGCTTTATGTTAGAATTTGATTACACAGACTTTGACAATAGCAGTTAATAACAGTGGAGAGATTGAGTACTTGCCACTATCACTGATGCACAGAAATGTGTAGCAATCACTTTTTCAGGAGTGATGGGTGGAAGACTGGAAATTAACTACCTCTTTGGAGCAATGAAGTCTTCTTTAGGATAAAAATGCATGTGGGAGCACTGTTCTTGGTTTCCCCCCCTTATATGGGTAAGAAATAAGAGGCTAAGAGCACTGTGAAAAAGAGAAGAAAAGCACGAGAATAGATAGTTTTTGCATGGAATAGAAGGATTCTCTCTTTCAAGCCAGGGAAAATACTAGCTAGGACACATTGTTTATCATTTTATTTCATGTATTCAACAATCTAGATGCATGATAGCAAGAGTATTCGAGAGTTATTGAAATATCAAGAGTTTGGGTTAAAAGTTTTGTAACTCAATTAGTTGGTATATTCTAGTAAATGTTTTTAGGGTTCAAATCTTGATGTTCAAAAATGTTGATTAAAAAAAAAAAAAAAAAAAGAACTGTATTACGTCATATAGTTCTTTTTTAATCATGACATTTTTTTTTTCTAATAATGAATGATTTAGATTATGTCCTTTTATCATTCAACCAAAAAAAAAAAAAACCCACATCACAACGTTGTTAAAGTGAACAAATCAAACAAATTGAAATAATTTTTTTTTTTTAAAAGGGACAATTTTCATTTGTACACATAATTAGAGGGTTTCTCGAGGGTTTGGAGCTGAAACGAGTTCAACTAGCACTTCTACTTAGAAACAGCTTCTGTAGAAATTGTAATAGCTCCAGCAAAAGCTGCAGTAGCTCCAGTAGGTTAACACATGTCCGAAAATGACATTACTTGCCCATTAATGCACAATCCTAGCAGCTTGCTATTATACCCAAAAAAGCAAGGATCCCATAAAAGAAATCCTACCATTTTTAAGCTAAGATCCTTAGCCTCCAACTATAATACCATAAATAGAAGGATACCATAAAGATTATCTTTCCATATTTAGCCAAACCATGAATTTAATACCAAAGGATATCATTCAAATGACATCATCCAGCTGTAACAGTTGTGACATAGTGTTAAAGTCTCAAATTTTCTTCTTTTAGCTAAAAAAGAAAAAAGAAAAAAAAGACCACTAATGAAACCACTTACTTTGTCAAAAACTTTTCTTTATTTGCTGAATTTCACTTCAACTAATTCTGATCTAGTTACATACTTTGCTCTATATAAAGAGGACCAAACCACACACCATTGGGGGGGATCCAGCCACTGTTTTAAAAACCAGACCAGACCGACCGGTTCAACCGAGAACCGAGAGCCAATCTGGTCCGATTAAAAGCTCCAAAACCGATCAACAACCGAAAAACCGGCCAAAAACCAGTCAAAAACCGGGGTTGAACCAGAAATTTAAAAAAAAAAAAAAACGGGTTGATGACCAGTTCGGTTTTTAAAACCATGGATCCAGTCCTCTTTCATCATCAATATTCTGAAACTTCATTCACTTTGCTACACATATCTCTAAATTTTTCCATACTTTTCCATTATCCTTACAAAAAATATCTCTTCTTAGACAACACCATTACATCACACCTGCTACACCACACCATTACACACTATCCATCTTTCTCACACCTTAATATTCTGAAACTTCATCATTTTGCTACCCAAAAATACGTCTCCATCTAATTCTTTATTTCCCATACAAAATCTCCCTTCTCAACAAGTAACATAACCCATGACATAATACAAAAAACCACTCTAGCAGTAGCTATAATCTCATGTATTTATTATATTTAACTTTCATATTATCTATCTCACACTTCCATATATTTTACAAACACATTCCTCACAAAATACTCATACATACTTCTCATATATCTTTAAACACCAAGTCTCACTAAGTATACATATACAAGATCCATGTCTAGCAAAGTATCTACATATAATTCATATACATATTACAAACACCATATCTCACAATATATATATATATATATTTTACCATCTCCACACATCTTAAAACATATCAAACACTTTTCCAAGAACTTATTACTAAAAGCCATTTCTCATGGAAGACATATACTTATAATACTAAAAGTCATTCTCATGGAAGGCAACATCACTCATATTTGACTAAAAACCAAAAGAGAATTACATGGGGAAAGTCATTTAAGTGCATGATGAAAGGGGATAAACTTAACCAATCTATGCACACAGCTGGACATATTCTCTCTCCCTCCAGTTGCACCCATTTTTTCCTTTCAATCATGAAGTGACCATGGAATGACTCATAATATCATATTGTACTGCTGGACTCATTTTATCGCGCTGTTAAAATGTCATAAGTCCACTAATGTTCTACGGCTAGAGCTACAAACACACAAGATAAGTCAATATTTCTTTATTTTCATGATTACATTATTAAGTACATGTTAATTCATTATTATTGTACCACTGGATGCAAGTTACTTTAATATCATCTCATTATTTAATGAAACATGATCTCACTAGTACTTCATTAATGAACATACATATTAATAAATCGATCTACAACCATTGCACATATAGTATTTGGACATGAACCACCACTAGACATATTTTTTGGAAATGAACTACCATTGGACATATATTATTTGGACATGGGCCATTGTTGGACATATCTTATTATGTTGAACATGAACCATGAACTACAACTGGATATGGACTATTGGACTCATCCCATTATTGGACATTTGCTACCTAATTAATTATTTTATAATATTGGACATCACTTAATATACATAATTATAACATATCAATTCACCATTTAATCAAAGATATCATGCTAAGCATATTATTTATTTATTTCAACTATTATCATAATTCTAAGACTTTGGAATTCATATATTTTGTAGGATTAAAATTACACTAGAAGTCATTGGTCTATGCGGCCCAATGTTGAGTTTCGGGTTGAACTCCATAAAAAAAAATCCAAGCTTAGCAAAGTCACACTTCCAGTAGGAAACACATGGCTATGCACAAAAACCGCCCCTAACAACTGGCTTTTGCATGTTTTCAGTTTCCTTCATAAATTGAGTTTTGAGAAAAGTTTTTGTTTTTTGTTCATTTTGAGTTGCCAAACAAGTTTTTTAGTCTCAGAAATTAAAAAAAAAAATAAATAAATTGTTTTTAGAAACAGAAAATAAGGGAAAAAAAACAGTTACCTAACATACCCTAAGGCTCCTTGAAGATTTGACATTGTCTTTGAGGTTTCAATAGGTACAACACAAGTATGGTGATTTATGTTTGCAACAACAAACCTCTCAAGGATCTTCAATGGGAAAGGGTAGAAGATAAAAGAAAGGGATCTTTAGATTTTTCTCTCTTTTGTGAGATCATCTTCTTTTCTATCTTGAGAATTATTGCCAAAGGTTTATGCCTAAAATTAATTTTTGCTTGACTTATCAAGCATTCTTACTCAATTGAGAGCTTCAAAACAACTTAGTCAACAACAGTCTTTAACTGCAACCTTCATTATACCAATACATCACAATGGAACAATGCTCAACAATTTAAAAATAAATTTATCATGCAATTTGTGACGTTATTCCCACTGATGGGACAAGCTGATGATAATTATTTATTCAAATCTCTATTCTTTTGTGGCAAAAGGTCCTTGTAATTATTGCTTAGAGCTCTGACTTACTTTGAGAGTATACTCAATGGAATTATTATGATAATTCTTGATGTTGGTACTTAATATGATTTTTGTGGATTGGATTGTCAAAAAGGAAAAATCTACAAGTACTTTGAGAGTCTTTCTCGTGCTTTGGACCATTTGGGGTTTGGGGCGTGACAGTTATAGTATCAGAGCTTAGGTTCTGATTCTATAGACTTTTGAAAATAGGAATTGATTTTGATCTAAATTAGAGCATTAGGGGTTTGATGAATTCTTTATTTTGTACCTTTGTTTAAGCTTCCACTTGCTATCCCTTTTCCTTATCTATCTTTTCTATGCTAACCTTCTATGTTGCCTTGTGATTTATTTGCTTGATTCTTGGGTATAAGTACCTTGGTACACTATGCCTCCTAAAAAGAAAGCATGTAAAGTAAGGCATGTGGATGAGGTTACAGCTCCAAAGCATGGCCATAGGCAACACCAAGAGCATGAGAGATCTGTCACTCCTGATGGTGGTGAGATTGATGAGGTGGCAGTGGCAGACAGGATTTATGCTAGGATTGCTAGAGCAGTCCAGGGTGGTGAACGTAGGAGGGAGCGTTGCACTTTTAGGGAGTTCCATAAGCAAAACCCTCCAACTTTTGATAAGGGGCCTGATCCTATGGCAGCAGAGAACTGGCTACTAAAGATAGAAAAATCACTGAGAGCCCTTGAATGCACTAATACTCAAAAGGTGATGTATGCTACTTTTTCTCTTCAGGGTCTTGCTAAAAGATGGTGGTTCAGCACTGAGCAATTGTTGAGGATGGAGTTGGGAAGGGATGCTCCCATTACTTGGGAGAAGTTTAAGGAATTTTTTAATGGGACATACTTCCCCGATGTAGTGAGGACCCGTAAGGCAAAAGAATTTTCTGATTTGGTTCAAAGGGCTATGACAGTGGAGGAGTATGCTGCTAAGTTTGTTGAGCTCTCTCACTTTGCTCCTTACTTGATTCTAGATGAGTCCAAGAAAGTGAAAAAGTTTCAGGAATGCCATAATGGTAGGATTCGCCCTCTCATTATAGCCTCTGGAGTTGATACTTTTACTGAGGTTGTGAAGTGGGCAATAAGTCTTGAATAAGACTTTAAGTACAACCCCAATTCCAAGGAGAGTGAAAAGAAGCAAGGGCCCTTTAATTCTCAACATGGTAAGGGTCAAGGGCATAAGAAAGGATTCTTTAAAAACTTGGGTAATAGAGGGCAATCTTCTAGGCATAGCAAGAGTGCCTACCCTCAACCTGGTGATAAGAAGTCTTGCTCTCGTTGTGGTAAACTTCATGATGGACAAAATTGTGATGGGGTCAAGATTTTCTTTACTTGTAAGCCACCTGGACACTTCGCTAGAGATTGCCCAAGTTCTAAGGGCTCGGGTTCCTCTTCCTCATCTCAAGTTGCAAAGGGTAATGAAAATGGGAAGAAGGTGCAAGGTAGAGTGTATGCCTTGACTACTCAGGATGCTCAGGTCACGGATACAATGGTGGCAGGTATACTTTCTTTGTTCTCTGCACATGCTAAAGTTCTTTTTTATCCTGGTTCTACGCATTCTTTTGTTTCTTGTGTATTTGCTAAAAATCATGATAAAGGTCCTGAACTACTTGATTTTGAGTTATCGGTTTCTACCCCTATTTGTGATACTTTAATGACTAAGCTTATGCTTCAGTCTTGTATTATTTGTATTGAGGGTAGAGAGTTATTGGTTGATTTTGTGTTCTTAGATATGCATGATTTTGATATCATTTTGGGCATAAATTTGTTGGCTTCTTATCATGCTAGTGTGCATTGTTTTGAGAAAGAGGTGGTGTTTAGACTTCCAGGTGAATCAGAATTTCTATTTAAGGCTTCATGTTTGCCTTTTATCCTCATATGATATCATGCATACAAGCAAACCGCTTGCTTAGAAAGGGATGCCAAGGATTCCTTACTATTGTAGTGGACTTACAAAATGGAGAATTGGAGATAGGAGACATTCCCATTGTGAGGGAATTTTCGGATGTTTTTCCTGATGATCTACCTAGGTTGCCCTCAGATCGTGAGATTGAGTTCTTTATTGATCTCCTTCTGGGCATTGCAGCTATTTCTAAGGCACCATATAGAATGGCACCCCCAATGTTGAAAGAACTTAAGGAGGAATTAGTAGAATTACTGGACAAGGGGTTTATTTGCCCTAGTGCCTCGCCTTGGAGAGCTCCAGTTTTACTTGTCAAGAAAAAGGATGGGTCTGTGAGGTTATGTATTGATTACTGTGAGCTTAATAGAGTCACCATTAAGAATAAATATCCTTTGCCTCGTATTGATGACCTACTTGATTAGTTGCAAGGAGCACAAGTCTTTTCTAAGATTTATCTTCATTTTGGTTACCACCAGTTGAAGGTTAAGGGTGAGGATATACCAAAGACGGCCTTTCGGACTAGATATGGTCATTATGAATTTTTGGTGATGCCATTTGGATTAACTAATGCCCCTGCTGCTTTTATGGATTTGCTGAATAGGGTATTTCATGAGTACTTGGATCAATTTGTCATTGTGTTCATTGATGATATTTTGATTTATTCTAAGAGTTAAGAAGAGCATGAAGAACACTTAAAGATTGTTTTACAGATTCTAAGAGAAAGGAAGTTGTATGCTAAGCTGAAGAAGTGTGAATTCTGGTTGAATCAAGTAGTGTTCTTAGGTCATGAGATATCTAAGGATGGAATTACAGTGGATCCTAATAAGATAGAAGTGGTAGTTAATTGGGATAGGCCCACAAATCTGAGTGAGGTTAGAAGTTTCTTAGGCCTTGCTGGTTACTATAGAAGATTTGTAGAGAGATTTTCCCGCATTGCAGCTCCTTTGACACAACTAACTCAGATGAATGTTAAATTCGAGTGGAATGAAGAATGTGAGAAAAGCTTCCAAGAGCTAAAGCAGAGATTAGTCATAGCTCCAGTGTTAACTATCCCTTCAAGTACAAGGGATTTTGTCATTTATAGTGATGCTTCTCATAAGGGACTTGGTTGTGTGTTGATGCAAAGTGGGAAGGTTGTGGCTTATGCCTCTTGTTAGTTGAAAAATTATGAGAAAAATTACCCCACTCATGACTTGGAGTTGGCTGCAGTTGTTTTTGCTTTGAAAATTTGGAGACATTACTTGTATGGGGAAAGATGCGAGATTTTCACTGATCATAAAAGTTAAAAGTATTTCTTTACCCAAAAGGAGTTAAATATGAGGCAACAGAGATGGTTGGAATTGGTTAAGGATTATGATTGCTCTATTAACTATCATCCTAGCAAAGCTAATGTTGTAGTTGATGCTCTTAGTAGAAAGCCTTTAAGTTTTTTAGCTGCTTTCCTAACCACTCAAAAGGAAATTATTCGGGATCTTAAAAGGATGGAGATTAAGGTTGTTATGGGCCATTTTGAGGCCTATATGGCTAGTTTGAGTGTCCAACCAACTTTGGTGGAAAGAATTAAATTGTCAAAGGCCGATGACCCACATTTAAAGAAAATCATGGATGAGGTGCTTAGTGGAAAGAAATTTGAAGTTTCTATCTCTAAGGATGGTGCTTTGAGATTTGGGAGTAGACTTTTTGTGCCAAATGATCCATTGATTAAAAAGGAGATTCTAGAGGAGGCTCACTATTCTGCATATACAATACATCCAGGTGGTACAAAGATGTACCATGATCTTCATGAAAACTTTTGGTGGAATAATATGAAAAGGGTGATTTCTCACTTTGTAGAGCAATGTTTGACTTGTCAGCAAGTTAAGGTGTTGCACTAACGACCCTCAGGTTTGTTGCAACCACTTCCTATTCCCCAATGGAAATGGGAGAAAATCACTATGGATTTTGTTTCAGGATTGCCGAGATCTCCTAAGGGTCATGATGCTATTTGGGTGATTGTTGATAGAATGACAAAAACAGCTCATTTTCTCCCTATTCGAATGAACTACTCCCTTTATCAGTTAGCTCATCTCTATGTTGATGAGATTGTGAGGCTTCATGGAGTACTTGCTTCTATTGTTTTAGATAGAGATCCAAGGTTTACTTCTCATTTTTGGAGTGGTGTGCATAAGGCCTTAGGTATTAGATTGAATTTTATATCAACTTTCCACCCTTAGACAGATGGACTGTCTGAAAGGACTATTCAAACTCTAGAAGATATGTTGAGAGCATGTGTTTTGGATCTTAAAGGAAGTTGGGCTAGTCACTTACCTTTGGTGGAGTTTGCTTACAATAATAGTTATCATTCAAGTATCAAAACAGCACCTTATGAGGCTTTGTATGGGAGAAAGAGTAGATCACCAATTTGTTGGGATGAGATTGGAGAACGAAAAATCTTAGGGCCAGAGATAATTCAGAGGACTTGTGAAAAGGTAAATATGATTCGTGATCGACTACGAGCAGCCCAAAGCAAACAAAAGAGCTATTATGAAATTAAAAGGAAGACTTTGGAACTTGAAATTAGAGATAAAGTTTTCCTACGGGTTGCACTATGAAAGGGGTAATGAGATTTGGCAAAAAAGGTCAGTTAAGCCCTAGGTTTGTAAGGCCTTTTGAGGTCTTGGAGAGAGTGGGCGAAGTTGCATATAGAATTGCCCTACCATCAACCCTATCAGGAATTCATAATGTTTTCCATGAGTCTATGTTAAGGAAATACATTCCTGATCCTTCACATGTTTTGAGTTACGAGCCTCTTCAGATTAGAGATGATTTATCATATGAAGAAGTTCCGGTAGAGATTTTGGATCATAAGGAGCAAGTGTTATGCAATAGAATAATATCTTGGGTAAAGGTGCTTTGGAAGAATCATTCGGTGAAATAGGCATCTTGGGAGCGTGAGGATGATATGTTATCAAGATACCCAAGCCTTTTTCAAGATCAAGGTACGTAAAATTTCGAGGATGAAGTTTTTATAAGAGGGGAAGAATGTAACGTCCCAGTCAGTTAAAAAAAAAAAAGGGAAAAGTCAAGATTAGATTTTTGGGTTCCCACATGCCCCACCTAACCCCACCTCCCACCACACAATTCACTCCATCTTATCTCTTCTTTGGCTGGCTCACTCTCTGGCTTTCTTTCTTTTCATTTTTGTTTTCTCTCATACACTCCTCTCTACTATTTTATCATCTCACCGGTACTTCCACACCATCACCACCACCATTTCCACCATTATTTTTCGGCAAGATCACCGGAAAATTTTTGAGAACCCATAAACACCTTCACATTCTTTTTTTGAGGTAAAAATTTCTAACATTTTTGGTGGGTTTTACACTTTTGTTTAAGGTTATTTTTATCTAATCTTTAATAATGATACCCATGTGATTTATGAGCATTGGAAGTGATATTTATGTGTTTGTATGTATGGGTTTTGTATCAATGGAATTATTTGATGAGTGGGGATATGGCTTGTGCTAATGATGACTACTTAAGGATTATTTATGGTGGAAAATTTAGGGGTTTTGAGTTATAATATGTGATGGTTGGTAAATATAATTTCTCCATTGCCATTGGGTTTTTTTGGAGTTAGTTGAAGTTCTAAATTTCTTGTCTTGGAGGATATTTTGATTTTGCTTTCGTGGGTCTCTTATTGATGTAGTGTAAATTTTATGGAAACTAGTCATGATGTTGAAGATGATATTAAATGGGCTAACTTTATAAATTAGAGCTTTTGCCTTGTGAATCAATTTGTTGAGAAATTTTGGAAGTTGTATATATTATTATTGATGAGGTTAAATTCTAGGCTTGCCTAATTAAGTGCTCTTTTGGCAATTCCTAAATTGGTACTTAATATGATTTTTGTGGATTGGATTGTCAAAAAGGAAAAATCTACAGGAACTTTGAGACATCTTTCTCATGTTTTAGACCCTTTGAGGTTTGGTGCGTGACATATGTGGTACTCAATCTCCCCTAATGTGGTTTGGAGTCACTGTTAGCATGCGCCCGGTAGGACGCATATGTCTATAAAGTAGAGACAAGAAAGGAATCACCTCTTGGTTATAGGTCTAGAAACCATGTAATGACTCTAGGAAGGTTTACACACTAGGCTAAGTTTGAAGTTAATGTATGATCACAGGAAAAGGTTACACACCCTAGACCGTCCAACTATAACTGATCTTCAATAGTTTTTTATGCTCAAAATCAAATTTTGCTTGACTGATCAGACATTCTTACTCAATCGAAAGCTTTAAATCAACTCAGTCAACAACAGTCTTCAACTTCAACCTTCACTACATCAATACCATCACAATGGAACAATGTTCAACAATTTAAAAATAAATTTATCATATATGGAATTTGTGAGCACCATGGGCCATACCTCCTCTTGCATGTTGCCATGTCAATTCCATCTGGCAAGGGTGAGTTATGCGGTACTCAATCTCCTTTGATGTGGTTTGGACTCACTATTAGCACGAGCCTTGTAGTATGCATGTATCTATAAAGTAGAGACAAGAAAGGAATCACCTCTTGGTGATAGGTCCAACCGTCCAAGAAACCTGTAATGACTAAGTTCGAAGTTAGTGTATAATTGACCTTCAATAGTTATAATTGATTATGATCAAGTGGGGTCTACCTAATGGGGCCTACGTGAACACGCGCACATGCATCTGAATCCTAGCTTTTGTCTACGGGACACGTGAATCAAATTAATTTAGAAAGTGAAATATGGGTCATGTGAAAGGAAACCAACCATGTTAAGGTAAATTAAACACATAAACATCCAAGCATGTGATTATGTAAGTTTTCAAATATATAACCAGGAAATCTTGTAAGCATGTGAGCAGTTAAGCATGTGGGTTGTCGATCGTGTGATTAAGTCGATCTTATGCATTGGGGACTATTGGTTGAATATCTATCTTCATTGAATCTGAAATGTCTTCAGTCTACCCAAGTTAAACTTAACACTTTAATTCAATGTGCTCTTGATTCTTTATAGATGGTCTTCCATGCTTTACACATCTTTTGTCATTAATCCTAATTGAATTCGAATTCCAAAGTCTTTTAAGGAAAGTATGGTTTTGAGCAACGAATGATTCTTCCTTTAATTAACTTTCAACTTTAAATTCAAATTGGATTAAGATTTTATTGAAATTTGAATATTGAATTCTTAAAGTTTAAATTAACTTGTCCTCTGTGATGTTTCCATTGAAATTCAAGTCATTAAACTTAATTTATAATCTTTGAGGCATTTAATCTTTGTTTCCTTATTTTAGTTTTAACTGATTTATTAATCATGGATAGAATTTGATGTTTAAATCAATCTTTAAGAGTTAATTAATTGCATTTAAGGAAAATATTTGATCTTGAAGTTTTATTGACAATGTTTTTTCCTTTTTAATTTTCATTAAATTCAATTTCAATTTCAATTTCAATTTTTATTCAAATTTTAATTTAACTCGATCTTTTATTAGGAAATATTTTCATTTAACGTTATGTCTTTCCCTTATTAAGCATTATGACCTTTGACCCTTAGCAAACACCCTCTATTTACGTAAGGAAACTTTCCCTAAAAAGAGAAAGAATTAAAGCTGCATTAACTAAGAAATATTTTTTCATCAAAAAAAAAAAAACCGAAGAAGAAGAAAAATTTGGATATTGTTATATTTTTGGGTTATATTTATTGGAATGAATTGAATAAGAAATGGTTTATAAAGTAAAAAGATTGAATTTGGTAAAAATATGGTGAAAAACCCATGTTTTACACTATCCAATAAGAGATTGTCACATCAACTTTTTACTTAAAACTCAATACATCCTACCACACACGATAACATCTCAATAAACTCACGGTTAAGTTAGATTTTCAAATAGATATCAGAATTTATTGAATGTGATTGTGTCTATTCTTTACTATGTAATATGATAATGTGACATGTTGGAATTACAGGGGTAAAACTTGGATCTGACACTACATCCTTATTGAATTTAATCACTAAAGTAAAAAAACAATTGAAGGAAAGAAACCTGTACAATATTTTACAAAGTGGCGTATGCCACTCATAAAGTGCATACACCAATCATGAAACGACATATGCCGCACCCACTAAGTAACATACACCATTAGGCATCAACTAATTTTCCAGAAAGCATACTGAACAAGGAACTTGTCTTTGCCCAAGGTGGTGTTTACACCCACCTAAAGAGATGGGTAAACCTATTATGTTAGGCACGTGTCACTACAAGTAGATTTTCAGATTAATTAAAAATTACAAGAAATTGAGAGAAAGCATTAAACAGTTAGCATGTTATCAATCACCAAACATTATATTAAAGGTGGAAAAATAGGGGAATGCGAATGTAAAAACAACTAGGAATCAAGGAGAAGAATATGGATTATTAAGAAGATTCATTCCTCACTCCCTTAGCACTTTATTGTGAAGTAGATAATCAGTCCATCAGTTGAAATCAATTACTTTCTTGGTGTGCGTTTAGATCAACAACTCAAAAAATGGTTTTAGTGCCCGTTCGTTTCAGCTTTTAGAAGCTGAAACGTGCTTTTTGAAACTAAAAAAATAAAATGTGCATTTGATAAGCTTTTAAAAAACTGCATTTTTTAAAAAGTTGCGTTTTCATTTGTGAAGGAAAAGCCCAAATCGCGAAAGAAGCAAGGAGCTCCGTTGTAAAAAAGCGCTGAAGCGCGTTTCATATTATCGTTGGAATTTGTGTAAATTTCCCAAATTGCCCACTAGTTTTTCTTAAAAACCCAATTTTATCCCTTTGTTTATAACACAATTTTACAAAGGAACCCAATAATGAAATCAAAACTAAAAAAAAAAAAAAACCAATCTGACCCGTTTGTACCGCCTATCGTTGGCAGTGGGGAAGAGATCAAGTAGCAGTGGGGAGGAAGACAGGCAGCAGTGAAGGCAGAGCAGATCAGTAGACGACAGAGGTGAAATGCAGAGATGACGGAGGCGAAAAACGCAGACAATGGAAGCGAAAGACGGAGATGACCGATCAGCAAACCCATCTCTCTATCTTCATTTGATAAGAATCAAATGGTGTTGTGTGTGACCTTTAAGTTTGTGTGTTTTGATGGGATAGAGGGAAAGAAATTTGCAGTTGAAGTGGTAAGAGAAAAGGGAGAAAGGAAGAAAGAAAATTAAAAAAATTAAAAAAATTAAAAAAAAAAAAAAGGAAGAAAGAGAGATTTGTGGAATGTTTTGGAGTTTGGAGGAAGTGGTAGGGACAAAAGAGGAAAGAAGGAAAAAAAAAAGAAAAGAGTAAGGGTACGTGTGTGGAGGAGAAAAAAAGAGAGAGAAAAAAAGGAAAAAAAAAAAGAAGAAGAAGGAAATATGGACGAAAAAAAATAACGGAAAAAAAAAAAGAATAAGAAATTAAAATTGAGAAATGCTATCACAATATTTTCACAATACTTTCACAATAAATCTTAAGTGGTAAGTTATTATTAGCTAATATTGGTGAGGAAAAAAAAATTAGAAAAAGAAAAAAAATAATTGTAATAGTACATTCAAACCACCACTTTTTAAAATAATAGTACATTAAAAATGAATGAAGACAAATTAATTTAAGTATTATGAAGTAGTTAATTTAAATATGAAATAAACTCTTTTATATATACATTGCCCTTCTTGGTAATTTATCACTCAAACCACCACTTTTATAAGTGCTGGCCAAATACTCAGTTTTTTCAAAAAACAATTTTTAACAGCTTTTACCAATACTCAGCTTTTTCAAAAAGCCTAGTTTCATACCACACTTTTTAAAACCTCCACTTTTTCAAAAAGCACAATATCAAAAAGATGAACCAAACTCACCCTTAGTAATTTGGCTATGAACCCTAGAAAAGTCTGACGAGATGGATAAAGAGTGGTTATGGCTCTAGAGTGTGATTGAAAAATAGTGAGTTATGGATTAAATTTCCAACAAATGATTATTAGAATACTCAATCTAACCCTCACAAAACCAGTCCTCGTACTCTTAAAACTCAAAATCAAGGTCTGGAAGTATTTTGACAGAGATTTGATATGGGGAAAAAGTGGGGAATAGGGATCCATTGGATGATGATGGATGGGGGTATTTATAGATTTTTTGACTCCTTAGGGTGTAACATGTCTTGGTTAGTCAATTGATTTTAGGCCTTAGGGTGTAACATGTCTTGGTTGACCATAAACATCACTAATATGGCAATGGGTTTATTTTAGGGTTCTATCCCAAAGTGGTGTACACCACAAATTGTTGTGTACAATCCTAAAATAGACTGTCTATAGAATTAGCCAACATTAAACGTCCTAGCATTATTTAAAAAAAAAAAAAGTGTTAAGATTAAGGGTTCGTTTGTTTAGGGGAATGGGAAAGTGGGGGGGGGGGGGGGGGGGGGAAAAAGGGGGNCATACACCAATCATGAAACGACATATGCCGCACCCACTAAGTAACATACACCATTAGGCATCAACTAATTTTCCAGAAAGCATACTGAACAAGGAACTTGTCTTTGCCCAAGGTGGTGTTTACACCCACCTAAAGAGATGGGTAAACCTATTATGTTAGGCACGTGTCACTACAAGTAGATTTTCAGATTAATTAAAAATTACAAGAAATTGAGAGAAAGCATTAAACAGTTAGCATGTTATCAATCACCAAACATTATATTAAAGGTGGAAAAATAGGGGAATGCGAATGTAAAAACAACTAGGAATCAAGGAGAAGAATATGGATTATTAAGAAGATTCATTCCTCACTCCCTTAGCACTTTATTGTGAAGTAGATAATCAGTCCATCAGTTGAAATCAATTACTTTCTTGGTGTGCGTTTAGATCAACAACTCAAAAAATGGTTTTAGTGCCCGTTCGTTTCAGCTTTTAGAAGCTGAAACGTGCTTTTTGAAACTAAAAAAATAAAATGTGCATTTGATAAGCTTTTAAAAAACTGCATTTTTTAAAAAGTTGCGTTTTCATTTGTGAAGGAAAAGCCCAAATCGCGAAAGAAGCAAGGAGCTCCGTTGTAAAAAAGCGCTGAAGCGCGTTTCATATTATCGTTGGAATTTGTGTAAATTTCCCAAATTGCCCACTAGTTTTTCTTAAAAACCCAATTTTATCCCTTTGTTTATAACACAATTTTACAAAGGAACCCAATAATGAAATCAAAACTAAAAAAAAAAAAAAACCAATCTGACCCGTTTGTACCGCCTATCGTTGGCAGTGGGGAAGAGATCAAGTAGCAGTGGGGAGGAAGACAGGCAGCAGTGAAGGCAGAGCAGATCAGTAGACGACAGAGGTGAAATGCAGAGATGACGGAGGCGAAAAACGCAGACAATGGAAGCGAAAGACGGAGATGACCGATCAGCAAACCCATCTCTCTATCTTCATTTGATAAGAATCAAATGGTGTTGTGTGTGACCTTTAAGTTTGTGTGTTTTGATGGGATAGAGGGAAAGAAATTTGCAGTTGAAGTGGTAAGAGAAAAGGGAGAAAGGAAGAAAGAAAATTAAAAAAATTAAAAAAATTAAAAAAAAAAAAAAGGAAGAAAGAGAGATTTGTGGAATGTTTTGGAGTTTGGAGGAAGTGGTAGGGACAAAAGAGGAAAGAAGGAAAAAAAAAAGAAAAGAGTAAGGGTACGTGTGTGGAGGAGAAAAAAAGAGAGAGAAAAAAAGGAAAAAAAAAAAGAAGAAGAAGGAAATATGGACGAAAAAAAATAACGGAAAAAAAAAAAGAATAAGAAATTAAAATTGAGAAATGCTATCACAATATTTTCACAATACTTTCACAATAAATCTTAAGTGGTAAGTTATTATTAGCTAATATTGGTGAGGAAAAAAAAATTAGAAAAAGAAAAAAAATAATTGTAATAGTACATTCAAACCACCACTTTTTAAAATAATAGTACATTAAAAATGAATGAAGACAAATTAATTTAAGTATTATGAAGTAGTTAATTTAAATATGAAATAAACTCTTTTATATATACATTGCCCTTCTTGGTAATTTATCACTCAAACCACCACTTTTATAAGTGCTGGCCAAATACTCAGTTTTTTCAAAAAACAATTTTTAACAGCTTTTACCAATACTCAGCTTTTTCAAAAAGCCTAGTTTCATACCACACTTTTTAAAACCTCCACTTTTTCAAAAAGCACAATATCAAAAAGATGAACCAAACTCACCCTTAGTAATTTGGCTATGAACCCTAGAAAAGTCTGACGAGATGGATAAAGAGTGGTTATGGCTCTAGAGTGTGATTGAAAAATAGTGAGTTATGGATTAAATTTCCAACAAATGATTATTAGAATACTCAATCTAACCCTCACAAAACCAGTCCTCGTACTCTTAAAACTCAAAATCAAGGTCTGGAAGTATTTTGACAGAGATTTGATATGGGGAAAAAGTGGGGAATAGGGATCCATTGGATGATGATGGATGGGGGTATTTATAGATTTTTTGACTCCTTAGGGTGTAACATGTCTTGGTTAGTCAATTGATTTTAGGCCTTAGGGTGTAACATGTCTTGGTTGACCATAAACATCACTAATATGGCAATGGGTTTATTTTAGGGTTCTATCCCAAAGTGGTGTACACCACAAATTGTTGTGTACAATCCTAAAATAGACTGTCTATAGAATTAGCCAACATTAAACGTCCTAGCATTATTTAAAAAAAAAAAAAGTGTTAAGATTAAGGGTTCGTTTGTTTAGGGGAATGGGAAAGTGGGGGGGGGGGGGGTGGATAGAAAAATGGTGGGAATGGAAAATATTTAAGTTTTCCACTCATGTTGTGTTGTTGGGGGTTAAAATGTGTGGGAATAGTGATGTGCGCGAAATACATACAATAAAGTCATCTCATATCTACATATTTAGTGTATGTTTGGGACAAACTGAAAATTTCAATTTATTTGCAATTTCATATTATTTTTGCTACTATTTATGGGTCCCACTGCACTTTTTAGTACTATTCATGGGTCTTATTATATTATTCAACTAAGGGTTCGTTTGAGTACCGCTTATTTTGCTGAAACTGAAAAATTATTGCTGAAAGTACTCTAAATAAATGTAAAAGTTAGTTAAATTAGTACAGTAGAATCCATGAATAGTGCCAAAAAGTGTAGTGGGGCCCATAAATAGTAACAAAAATAAGCTGAATAGTGAAATAATTTTCATTTTTAATCCTAACTCAAACGCACACTAACTTTTATCTTTATTTACAATACTTTTAGTAAAAAAAAAAAAATTCAGCTTCAGCTAAATAAACATTTTCTAAACGAACACTTAGCCTGATTTTTATACTATTTTGTGACCGATTATTTATTATCTTTGTATTATAGGTATTGATGGTTTTACATGCAAAGTAAGGTTATGTCAATTGCTAAGCCAACTTGAAAGAAACCTAGAAGGCTTGAAGTAAAAGGGAAAAGAGAAGAATAAAGAACAAGAAGAATAGGTCTGGAAACACATGAAGTGCAAAGAAAGAAAAGTAAAGAAAGAAAAAAAAATATAAGTTTAATTATGTGGAGTCTACAGGTGGGCTTGTGGTCTTTATGCATAGTTGTTAAGTGGGCTTTTTTTTTTCTTTTTTCTTTTTTTCCTTACTTGATGGAATTACATGTTAGAGAGTAGAGAGATTTTGGGCCTTTCAGTGTGCGTTTGGATACAACTTAATTTGCTGAAAATTGAAAACTGAAAACAATAAAAAATTATTTTTTAGTTACAGTTCATAAAAACCGTGAATTGGCCATGCATTGGCATCCTGGACACAATTTTACATCCTTGAAATACCACTGCAGCATTCCCAAATATAAAATCTATAGTCCCTGATATGTCACACTCTCGGTAGAATTGTCGAAAGGAATGAACAAACAATGTATCTTGGAAACCACTAACGGAGCACCTGTACAATGCAACCAAATCCGCATTTATTCTTAAGGCAACCGCTTGATATTTCTTTGCTCCAGCTTTATTCTCAACAGATATGTCTCGTGCTAGAAAGCCATCGCCAGATACCGCTGACATTCAATTTATATTAGAAATTTTCTAAAGTTAGTACTAATTTTAGACTTTTTAGTACAAAAGCTTACAAATTGGGAATATGAATGAACCACTTCAAAACATATAAAAAGAAATTTCTAAATTATTTTTTAAGTGATGTTAAGAATACTACGAATTTTGTTATATTATATTTATAAATTAATGAGTCACCAATCACAAAATACAAGTAAGACATTCATTTATTATGTTTGTGAAACATATCAATCAAAAGTTAGGTTCTCTTGTAGTTGTACTTTGGTTATGTTATAAACCCAGTTTAAAACATTAATATTACTATTTTCGTATGTGTTCTAATAAGTATTACTGTTTACTAAAAAAAAAAAAAAAAATAAGGATGTTTATCCCACATTGGTTGTGTATATCTAGTGTCCGCTGTTTATAACCATAGTTTACAACTACAAAAGTTAGGTCCTTTTGTAGTTGTACTCTGATTATGTAATGTATTATAAACCTGGTTTAAAACACTAATATTACTATTTTCGTGTATGTTCTAATAAGTATTACTGTTTACTTAAAAAAAAAGGGGGATGTTTATCCCACATTAGTTGTGTTTGTTTAATGTTCACTGTTTATAACCCTAGTTTACAACTACAAAAGTTAGGTCCTTTTGTAGTTGTACTCTGATTATGTAATATATTATAAATCTGGTTTAAAATACTAATATTACTATTTTCGTGTGTGTTCTAATAAGTATTAATATTTACTAAAAAAAAAAAAAAAGAAATGTTTATCCCGCATTAGTTGTATGTGTCTAGTATCCGCTATTTATAATCTCAGTCCACAACTACAGAAGTTAGGTCCTTTTATAGTCATACTTTAATTATATAATATATTATAAACTCGGTTTAAAACACTAATATTACTATTTTCATATGTGTTCTAATAAATATTATTGTTTCCTAAAAAAAAAAAAATTTATTGTCATGTCAACTTGTAAAGGTTATATAATAAAATTTGTAAAATTATTAAAATATTACTTATTTTTTTATGATCACTAACATCTCTACTTTCTAATACACATGTAGTAAAATTTATAATATCCTTAATATCACTTAATAACTTCAATCTACCCCTAACAAATTAAATCATATATAGCGCTAAAAAATAATTAATAATAAGGGGCTACTTCATGACTATTTATTCTGGTTTATGTATTATACCTTAGAACTCACAAGATTAAAAATCCCCCAAATTAAAAAGACTAAATTAACATTCAAAGGTGTGAGGGAAGGGCGCAAAATATTAGTACATTTGGATACAATTTATTTTGCTGAAAACTGAAAACACTGTAGCAAAATAATTTTTAAATGTGTAAATAGTATCATATAACCTATTTTTAACATTTTTTTTTTCCTGAATAAAGTGATTGTGAGTCCCATGAACAATGCATGAACAGTGTATAATGGGTCTGTTTGGATTGAGCTTATTGTTGCTGAAACTGAAAACTGAAAACTGAAAACTGAAAATACTGTAGCAAAATAATTTTTAAATGTGTGAATAGTATCGTGGGGCCCATTTTTAATATTTTTTATTACATGAACAATGCATAAACAGTAATTTTTGTCCCCTACACAGTGATTTTACTGTTCACACGCAGTGCTTTGTCCTCTGTCACATGATATTACAGTTCATGCTGAAAAAAAAAAAAAGGCAAAACGTGCCGCAGGATTCAGCGGAAACGCTGAATCCAAACGGGCACAATATCTCCTGCATAGTGCAATCCACGTGCATGAACTGTATGAGTTACCATTCATAAGCTAATGCACTGTTCATACGCTAAAAAAAAAAAAAAAAAAAAAACGCTGAAAGGCAGACGCGTTTCAGCTATCCAAAAAAAAAAAAAAAAAAAAAAACGCTGAAAGGCAGACGCGTTTCAGCTATCCAAACCACTCCCTAGATATATAAAAGTAAAACAGAGGCACGCACGCATGCAAGCAATTGAATTAATTAGCTAAACATACCAAGAGTTGCAGAACTGAAAGTGGTCCAGCCATCGCCCACACTTCTGTTACCAGTAATGAGAGTGACATCAGCTCCATCTCCGAGCAGAACAATGTTGGGCTTGTAATCTGGGATTTCCACATTTTCCTCATAAACCCCTTGTTTGACATAGATAAATGTTCTCTCATTATAGCTATTGTTTGGAGCAAAATTGATAGCATCAGTGATAGTAGTGAAATTTCCAGTTCCATCAGTAGCCACAGTTAGGACATGGTCGTATTCACTCTTCAATATCCGAGTCCGACTGCCTAATTTCCTTGAAATCCATGTTGGAACACCCATGTCCATGAGGCGCCTATTAGTATGGCCGTTTTGGCTAGACAGAATTGAAAGAGAATTACTTACGTGCTTGTAAGTGTCATGTATGGAATTCAGTAGATTTGGCTTCAAAGGACCCGAAGCTGAATCCAGGCCTTCCAAGCATGTGTTCTTGTTTGTGAGTGCTGCGCTAAGGTAAGCTCTTGCATCGGCTAGTTTCTGTTTATTATTGGGTGCATCATGGATTCGGGACACTGATCTTTGTAAAGCAGATAAGGTGATTTGATGGACTTCTTTGCAGTCCTGGAGGGTTCCTCTTTGTTTTTCGATGATATTTGAGTGGCGTCCAGCATCCAAGAACAGATTGGAAAGGTTTTCAGACTCGGATATTGCGTTTTTGAGTGTTTGAAGGAGGTAGGTGATGATGTTTGGATTGATATTAATTGAGATACCGATGGAGAGCTTCAATGAATCAAAACAGACCTCTGGGTATGGTGTGGTTTTGCAGATAGATTTTATGGAAGACAAAGATTGGGAATATTGCAGAGAAGTTGTGGAAGAAGAAGAAGAGTTGAGATCCCATGTTCTTGACAAGCTAATTGCAGAGAGGAGCAAAAAAAGTTTCAGAATAATGAAGGAAGCCATTAGCCATCAAAGCAGTAAAGTGAAGACCGACAGTGTTTAAAGGCCTCTAATTGCTGATACCCACTCAAAGTTAAACTTAAATTAATGAATTGGGAATTATGCAAGGGACACCATTTTTGGTACAATTTTGTGTCATAACTCGCCATATGGCGAGTTGTAATTAATAAGAATGTGTCCCCATATGGTTCACTAACACATTCTTATCAATCACAACTTGTCATGTGGCGAGTTGTTATACAAAATTATGTCAACATTTGTGTCCCAACATAATTCATAAATTGGATTACACGGACTTTGATGACAAGGGGTAATAATAATGACAATAACCACTGAGGCGTGGTCTAATAGTTTTGGGTGATGTACAAAATATCCTAAGTGTGAGGTTTAATGTTTGAATTCGAATATGAATTCATCTAGGTTACCTTTCTTAGTAACTCAAGGTTCATTAGTCTCTCATATGGTTGAAAAGTTATGGTTCACTGTGGTCCTCCTGCACTCCAACAAGACCCCAAACCTAATAAGTAGAGTATTACTATAGTCACACAAGTAGAATTTCCACATTAATTGCCACCTACTCATTTTTTTTTATTCATAAAAAATAATAATAATGACAATGGAATCCTTTTTTTGTTTTTTTTCCTTTCACGGGATGTATGTTTGGAAAGATCAATGGGGCCTATCGCTTTTTGTTTATTTATATATTTTTGTCTATTTCTGCACCAATTGGAGTCCCTTTGAAAGATATTTTTCAGGACATGGTATAGAGTATTCTTCTTTTGAAGACAAATGCAAGTGGGATTCTTCGTGTTTATATGCCTCTCTCTAAACTGAGTCAACTGATCAACTGCTCCTTTGCCCTTATAAATTTATTGGGATTTATTAAATGAAAAAAATAAAAATAAACAAACAAACAACCATCTTTTCATACTGAATTAAATTCTCTCAATTTCATGCAATTGCCATTTTATTTCATTTATTTAACCATCTACTAATATGAAGTTATTTAAAATTTTAAAAAACATAATATTAGATACACATATAAATTGTAGAATTTAAGTGGCTTGAAATTAATTAGAAGTTTGTACCTATCAAATATATAGAAATGTAACTTAATAAGAAAATTATAACCATAAGATTAATTAAAATTCTCATAACTTCATATTATAAAGCTCTTTATTAAGGAAGATGATTTTTGTTATTATTAGGATGCGCTTTTAGAAGGAAGAGTTTTAAAGAAGAGAAACTGAAGTGTGAGAATATTGAATAATAAAAGGTTTTTGAATGACTAGAAGGTAAAAGCTATAAAATATTTTAAGAAAAGTTCAACTAAAGAAACTAGTAAAAGTATGGGTAGCTGACGAGTTGGAAGGGGAATTGGGAAAAGACTAAGGGACAAAAGGTGAAAACAAGTAAAAAAAACTAAGGGTCAAAGACAAGTGGGGAGGGGGAGGGACCAAATCTTCTTCTTGTTGGGGCAACTCAGCATTAGTTTTACCTGCATAGTTCTGCCTTTTCATGGACTGCAATACATAATGTGCAAAATATTCAAGCAAAAATAATCTCAAAAAATAAATTTTTTATTATTAAAAAGATAATGTCATACAATTATTTTTTAGGCATTAGTTCTAAACATCACATGTAAAAAACACATTTAATTTACATCATGCAATTCATATGTATATTTAAGCCACTTGGTGCAAGCAAGGTGTATAGTGTGTAAGTTTCACTATATTAAAGCACAAAGTATGATATATAATTAAAATAAATATAATTATAAATATTAAATTTACATTTAAATTATTTGAAACTTCAATAACAGATTTTTTTTTTTTTTTTAATGGGAAAACAACAACAAATGCCCGCTGAGTTGAAACCGCCAAAATTTGTAACCAATCCGCTGGATTTAAACCTTGGTGGGTTGGTGGCGGATTGGAATTTTCCCAACCCGCTAGTGGCGGATTGGATAGAAATATTGGCCTTTACCTGCCCAATCCAACCCGCGCACACCCCTAATAGTGTTTATTTATTTTTTTATAGAAAATCTAAGTTCACAATCTTTTTCGCTACAACTTTTGGCAAATAAATTTTTTTTTTCTATGTCGTTTCCTATTTACGGGAATAGGATTTTCCTTTTTGTACACCAAACTTGACATTGTGAAAAACGGTGACAGACAAGTCAATTTGCAAATAAAGTTCATGTCCCAACATCTGCCAAACTCTCACATGTTTTTTTTTTTTTTTTTTTATGAATCCAAACTCTCACATGTTGAGATTCTTTTATGACGTGTATTTAATAGCCTTCTTTAAAAAAGACCCGTATTCTTTTATCTGACCTAACTGACTTATGAGCACCCCCTACTACTGATCATTTACATGATAATTTTGACAAACAAATAACTACTCTGCGATTTAACCAAAAAAAAAAAAACTCTGAGAATTAAGAAAAACAATTTTTTTTTTTTTGAGAAAAAAAAAGTACTTGAATTTGGGATTGTGAATCCATCAAAATACATGTTGAAATGCAGAGTATAGTGGATGTAAAACGTATTTGTACTGTGATGCTCTAATGCATTGGAGTAATGGAGTTAAGTTGTGTCCTAAACTTTTAGCAAGAAGTTATTTGTATTTGCTATTTAATTGTAACATTAAGTGTATTAGGGCAGGGACGGAGTCAGAACTTTAAGTTTGGGGGGGCGGTTTTACTGTTGGCTGTGTGCAGTGATTTCAATCTCTAATTCTGCTACTTAACTGCTGAGAATTTTTTTTTTTTTTTTTTTGATAAGAACAAAATTATTTTTGTTTAGAATTTTTTAAAGGACAAGGTTATTTATTTTGGATAAAACTAGTTAATTGAGCTTAATTTTGTTTTTAGTTTTACTGGTAATTTTTGTTGTTGAGCTTTTTTATTTTTGGGCTTGTATATTTTGTTTTAGATTTTAGATCTATAAATTTTTTATGGTCACTAAAATGAAGAAAAAGCTAGAGCTGCAAGTTTTTTTATAAATTACTTATGTAATAAGTAGTTACTGATAAGTAAAAAAATAATATGAGAAGTGTGCCCATATGTGAACCAATAAAAATTTGCTACCAAAAAGGTTTGTAAAAATGTTATAAAAAAATTTGTGAGTATATCATTACCCTTAAAAGAATCAATGATATTGTTAAAAGAAAAAAAAGTAATTTTATAAAATAAAATTGCTAAAATTAATACACACATATATAATAATAATATATATATATATATATTTTTTTTTTTTAATTTAGGGGGGGCCATTGCCCCCCCTAGTCCAAGGGTAGTTCCGCCCCTGTATTAGGGAGTCCGAGTATTTTGTGGAGTCATGCATGGATGTAAACGTTAGGCAGTGGGTTCAGTTAATTTGTTTCGGATTAGAGCACTACTTTGCTTGTATTTAAATAGCTGTAATTATTTTCAATAAACATATGAGAGGATTTTAATCTTAAGTTGGATCTTAAGTTTGATGTATTTCAGTCAAGCAAAAGCAATGTGGAGTTCTGAATCTGTACTGTTATGGCCATGGGGTGCTGTTTTGGTAGTTGGGCTTTAGTGTTTTGCTGTTAAGGCCTTGGTGTGCTGTTAAGGCCTTGGTTTTTAGCGTTTGATCTTTAGTGTTTGATGTATTTCTCTACAGCAAATGTGGAGTTATGAACTGTGCCCATGGTTTTGTACCCGATTATAATTTCCTTATAGTAATAAAATTTCTATCTTTATCTCAAAAAAAAAAAATCTCTTCGATCAGTCAAATCCAAACTAATCCTTAGTTTATTTTTTGTTTCTTACTATGTATCAAGTGGTTCATTGGAGGCAACCATAATTCTTTTTACTTTTTTTGCTCTAAGTTTTTTTACTTTTAAGAGATCTCTTCGATCAGTCAAATCCAAACTAATCCTTGGTTTATTTTTTTGTTTCTTACCATGTATCAAGTGGTTCATTGGAGGCAACCATAATTCTTTTTACTTTTTTTGCTCCAAGTTTTTTTACTTTTAAGAGATCTCTTCGATCAGTCAATTAAATCATAATTAGTTATCAAACTTAAAATTTATGTTATAATTTTTAAGGAGAGTAAAAATTATAACATAAATTTTAAGTTTGATAACTAATTATGATTTAATTGACTAAGGGACAAAAGGTGAAAACAAGTAAAAAAAACTAAGGGTCAAAGACAAGTGGGGAGGGGGAGGGACCAAATCTTGTTGTTGTTGGGGCAACTCAGCATTAGTTTTACCTGCATAGTTCTGCCTTTACATGGACTCACTACCAAAAAAAAGGCCTATGGCCGCGGCTAAAAAACGCGGCTACAGGTCTAAAAAACGCGGCCATAGGCTATAGCCGCAGTTTTTTTAGCTGCGTTTTTTACCGCAGCCTAAAAAGCGCGACTATAGCCCTCAGAGGGTCTATGGCCGCGATTTATGACCGCGGCCTAAGCACCGGTGCTATGGCCGCGGTTGAGACGCGGCTTAAGCAAAATATTCAAGCAAAAATAATCTCAAAAAATAAATTTTTTATTATTAAAAAGATAATGTCATACAATTATTTTTTAGGCATTAGTTCTAAACATCACATGTAAAAAACACATTTAATTTACATCATGCAATTCATATGTATATTTAAGCCACTTGGTGCAAGCAAGGTGTATAGTGTGTTAAGTTTCACTATATTAAAGCACAAAGTATGATATATAATTAAAATAAATATAATTATAAATATTAAATTTACATTTAAATTATTTGAAACTTCAATAACAGATTTTTTTTTTTTTTTTAATGGGAAAACAACAACTTTTATTAAGCAATAGCAAGAGATATTTTGTTTATTTAGTAATAAAATTTCTATCTTTATCTCAAAAAAAAAAAATCTCTTCGATCAGTCAAATCCAACTAATCCTTAGTTTATTTTTTTGTTTCTTACTATGTATCAAGTGGTTCATTGGAGGCAACCATAATTCTTTTTACTTTTTTTGCTCTAAGTTTTTTTACTTTTAAGAGATCTCTTCGATCAGTCAAATCCAAACTAATCCTTAGTTTATTTTTTTGTTTCTTACTATGTATCAAGTGGTTCATTGGAGGCAACCATAATTCTTTTT
>NW_027069641.1:1143594-1148468 GCF_002906115.3 Quercus suber
TTTTTTTTTTTTTTTTTTATGAATCCAAACTCTCACATGTTGAGATTCTTTTATGACGTGTATTTAATAGCCTTCTTTAAAAAAGACCCGTATTCTTTTATCTGACCTAACTGACTTATGAGCACCCCCTACTACTGATCATTTACATGATAATTTTGACAAACAAATAACTACTCTGCGATTTAACCAAAAAAAAAAAAAACTCTGAGAATTAAGAAAAACAATTTTTTTTTTTTTGAGAAAAAAAAAAGTACTTGAATTTGGGATTGTGAATCCATCAAAATACATGTTGAAATGCAGAGTATAGTGGATGTAAAACGTATTTGTACTGTGATGCTCTAATGCATTGGAGTAATGGAGTTAAGTTGTGTCCTAAACTTTTAGCAAGAAGTTATTTGTATTTGCTATTTAATTGTAACATTAAGTGTATTAGGGCAGGGACGGAGTCAGAACTTTAAGTTTGGGGGGGGCGGTTTTACTGTTGGCTGTGTGCAGTGATTTCAATCTCTAATTCTGCTACTTAACTGCTGAGAATTTTTTTTTTTTTTTTTTGATAAGAACAAAATTATTTTTGTTTAGAATTTTTTAAAGGACAAGGTTATTTATTTTGGATAAAACTAGTTAATTGAGCTTAATTTTGTTTTTAGTTTTACTGGTAATTTTTGTTGTTGAGCTTTTTTATTTTTGGGCTTGTATATTTTGTTTTAGATTTTAGATCTATAAATTTTTTATGGTCACTAAAATGAAGAAAAAGCTAGAGCTGCAAGTTTTTTTATAAATTACTTATGTAATAAGTAGTTACTGATAAGTAAAAAAATAATATGAGAAGTGTGCCCATATGTGAACCAATAAAAATTTGCTACCAAAAAGGTTTGTAAAAATGTTATAAAAAAATTTGTGAGTATATCATTACCCTTAAAAGAATCAATGATATTGTTAAAAGAAAAAAAAAGTAATTTTATAAAATAAAATTGCTAAAATTAATACACACATATATAATAATAATATATATATATATATATATATATTTTTTTTTTTTTTTAATTTAGGGGGGGCCATTGCCCCCCCCTAGTCCAAGGGTAGTTCCGCCCCTGTATTAGGGAGTCCGAGTATTTTGTGGAGTCATGCATGGATGTAAACGTTAGGCAGTGGGTTCAGTTAATTTGTTTCGGATTAGAGCACTACTTTGCTTGTATTTAAATAGCTGTAATTATTTTCAATAAACATATGAGAGGATTTTAATCTTAAGTTGGATCTTAAGTTTGATGTATTTCAGTCAAGCAAAAGCAATGTGGAGTTCTGAATCTGTACTGTTATGGCCATGGGGTGCTGTTTTGGTAGTTGGGCTTTAGTGTTTTGCTGTTAAGGCCTTGGTGTGCTGTTAAGGCCTTGGTTTTTAGCGTTTGATCTTTAGTGTTTGATGTATTTCTCTACAGCAAATGTGGAGTTATGAACTGTGCCCATGGTTTTGTACCCGATTATAATTTCCTTATAGTAATAAAATTTCTATCTTTATCTCAAAAAAAAAAAATCTCTTCGATCAGTCAAATCCAAACTAATCCTTAGTTTATTTTTTGTTTCTTACTATGTATCAAGTGGTTCATTGGAGGCAACCATAATTCTTTTTACTTTTTTTGCTCTAAGTTTTTTTACTTTTAAGAGATCTCTTCGATCAGTCAAATCCAAACTAATCCTTGGTTTATTTTTTTGTTTCTTACCATGTATCAAGTGGTTCATTGGAGGCAACCATAATTCTTTTTACTTTTTTTGCTCCAAGTTTTTTTACTTTTAAGAGATCTCTTCGATCAGTCAATTAAATCATAATTAGTTATCAAACTTAAAATTTATGTTATAATTTTTAAGGAGAGTAAAAATTATAACATAAATTTTAAGTTTGATAACTAATTATGATTTAATTGACTAAGGGACAAAAGGTGAAAACAAGTAAAAAAAACTAAGGGTCAAAGACAAGTGGGGAGGGGGAGGGACCAAATCTTGTTGTTGTTGGGGCAACTCAGCATTAGTTTTACCTGCATAGTTCTGCCTTTACATGGACTCACTACCAAAAAAAAGGCCTATGGCCGCGGCTAAAAAACGCGGCTACAGGTCTAAAAAACGCGGCCATAGGCTATAGCCGCAGTTTTTTTAGCTGCGTTTTTTACCGCAGCCTAAAAAGCGCGACTATAGCCCTCAGAGGGTCTATGGCCGCGATTTATGACCGCGGCCTAAGCACCGGTGCTATGGCCGCGGTTGAGACGCGGCTTAAGCAAAATATTCAAGCAAAAATAATCTCAAAAAATAAATTTTTTATTATTAAAAAGATAATGTCATACAATTATTTTTTAGGCATTAGTTCTAAACATCACATGTAAAAAACACATTTAATTTACATCATGCAATTCATATGTATATTTAAGCCACTTGGTGCAAGCAAGGTGTATAGTGTGTTAAGTTTCACTATATTAAAGCACAAAGTATGATATATAATTAAAATAAATATAATTATAAATATTAAATTTACATTTAAATTATTTGAAACTTCAATAACAGATTTTTTTTTTTTTTTTAATGGGAAAACAACAACTTTTATTAAGCAATAGCAAGAGATATTTTGTTTATTTAGTAATAAAATTTCTATCTTTATCTCAAAAAAAAAAAATCTCTTCGATCAGTCAAATCCAACTAATCCTTAGTTTATTTTTTTGTTTCTTACTATGTATCAAGTGGTTCATTGGAGGCAACCATAATTCTTTTTACTTTTTTTGCTCTAAGTTTTTTTACTTTTAAGAGATCTCTTCGATCAGTCAAATCCAAACTAATCCTTAGTTTATTTTTTTGTTTCTTACTATGTATCAAGTGGTTCATTGGAGGCAACCATAATTCTTTTTTCTTTTTTTGCTCCAAGTTGTTTTACTTTTAAGAGATCTCTTCGATCAGTCAATTAAGCTGATCACACTACCACCAAAAAAAAAAAAAAAAAAAACCTGAGTTTGATTAGGCAGCGTTCAGAAAACTGGCAAAAAAAAAAAGAAATCGTCCCTGTAGACACAATTTTACTGCCGGAATTAATTACAATCAACAGCTCAAATACTATACACATAAAAGATAAAACTAAAATTTAATAATTTGGGTTGGTTAGGACAGCCTGTACAAGTTTTCTATTGGTGAATGTGGACGGCGGTGGGTGATTACAGATCGATAGGCGCATGCAATGTAGTTTGGTTGACCACTTACATTTTATCGTAATCCTGCAATGTTGAGAAACCTTATCTACAGAAAATGACATAAAACCAAGTATGCATGAATAGACACGGTGGGTACAACACGGCAACACGAACAATTTTTTAAAAATTATAACATAATACAACATATTGAATACCGTTATTACACGAATATTACGCAAATACATTATTCTAAATAAAGTGTCCGTGATAAAAAGAGAAAGTTATATGAGAAAAAACAAATACTAAAAGAGGGTATAAAAAAAATAGCATTTTTAATAATAAATTTGGCAAACTACTGTTTTAAAAATTGTTTAGTGTTAATACTAGTTTTTTTTTTTTTTTTTTTCAAAAAGACGATTATTGATCTTTCCAAAAGACAATTTTAGTGTTCAAAAGTGAATGTCATTATTATTATTTTTTTTACTTGAAATAATCTTCTTCTTCTTTTTCTTTTTCTTTTTTCTTTTTTTTTTTTATAATACGTTCAATTTCCCTTAGCCAATTTCTATGTTTGTAGGGATGATTGTTCTCCTTTTGTTTCTTAGTTTTCTTTTTCTTTAATAAAGTTTCAGTTTATCCAAAAAAAAAAAAAAAACAAAACAAAAAAAAAAAAGAAAAAAGAAAAAGAAAAAGAAGAAGAAGATTATTTCAAGTAAAAAAAATAATAATAATGACATTCACTTTTGAACACTAAAATTGTCTTTTGGAAAGATCAATAATCGTCTTTTTGAAAAAAAAAAAAAAAAAAAACTATTTTTAACAAAATAAAAAATAATAATAATGATCATTTTGTAACAATTCACATATAAATGTCTACACATTAAAAATAATTAGTATTTAAGAAAGTAAATATATTCAAATAATTTAAGGTAAATATTTGAAGTGAATATTTTATATTTAAAGTATAAGTTAAATAAATTTAATTAAATATTTTATCTTTGCTTTTTTTTTTTTTTTGGAAGAAGGTAGTAATATGTACGTAAGCAAATAAGTTAAAAAGCTTAAAGTTGAAAGTTAAAAGCTAATCCAAATGGTTATTATGGTAGTTAAAAATTTGGCTTGCCAAGTAATATAATTCTTATTTAAAACTTGAACTTTTTTATATTTTGATAGCATTATTTGCCCGTTTGACATATTGTAGGAGTTAGAAAAACTGAAAATCTTTAGTAATAGAGCTACTGTAATATTCAGCTTTAATGTTTTTTGTGTTTTTGTCAAATTACCGTCAATAGCGCGTTGGGGTTCATTTGGTTTCAATTGGTGTGTCATTTATGTTCCTTATCAGTTAGATTTTATTTAAGGCTTAATCATTCAAGTTCCACTTGAAGATTATAAATTCCAGAATTTTGTTGCTAATATGCCAAATTCATGACACATTAGTGTCTAGATTGGCATGGCAATCAAATTGGTTCATTTCGCAAACTTTAAAAATTACTATTACTTATGAAGCACTGCTAATTAATACCACGTTTATGTCCCTTCTTCAGCCTGAATTTTTGCCCAAAATATGGAGTTTCTACCATCCATTCAACACACTATTATTTTAATCTTTTGAACCTGTGTAGGAAACTACAAAGTTGAAGTGCAGGTAGAAGCATGAACACAGTTTTCCGCAAGCCATATATAAATACACACACACACACACACACA
>NW_027069641.1:1148752-1215357 GCF_002906115.3 Quercus suber
CTTGGAGGGTCTTCTACTGTTCATGTATCCCAACTATATTCTTTAGTGGATTTTATCACCGCTTGGAGGGCGGCGGAGAGGTTTTACGCCGAGGACTTCGGTTTCCTCTTTGATAACACATCGTGTGTTGTCCGTGTGTTTGCATCTCTCTTTCCTTTATCTTTGCCTTATATTTACTGCTGTGGATATGTTTATATTTGGCTTAGATTGTTTTATCAATTCTGTTATAAGCTTGTTATCATATTCCGCACATTGATTGTTTGATATAAAGCTTGAATTGGTATTGTGTTTCTAGGGGTCTAAACGTTCAAGGGTGTTTCATACCCATATTGAACTTTCAATTGGTATCAGAGCAGATACAATTGTTGTGGTGTTAATACCTAAGTGTGATCCTTGACCCCTTGTTGAGATGGATTATCTCTCAATCTCTCACTGCTCCACCATTTTTTGATGGTAATAACTATGCCCTTTGGAAAGTCCGAATGAGGGCGTTTTTGTGTTCTATGGATGAAGCTGTGTGGGATGCAGTTGACATAGGTTGGACGAAGCCAGTGGATGCTAAATCCACTTGGGACAAGGCAACTCTTGCGGCAGCTAATGCAAACAGTAAAGCATTAAATGCCATTTTCTGTGGTATCTCTCCAGAAGAATTTCATAGGATTTCTCATATTACTGTTGCTAAAGAAGTATGGGAGATTCTTGAGACGACATATGAAGGAACCAAGAAGGTGAAAGACACCAAACTTCAAATGCTGACCACTCGCTTTGAGCAACTAAAGATGGATGAGGATGAGTCCTTTGACTCTTTTTATAGTAAACTAAACGAGGTGGTCATTGGAAAATTTAATTTGGGGGAAAAGACGGAGGAGTCTAAAGTTGTAAGGAAGATCCTTCGGTCACTACCAGGAAGTTTTCGTGCTAAAGTTATAGCCATTGAAGAGAGCAAAGATCTTGATGAAATCAAGGTTCAGGAGTTGGTCGGTTCTCTATAGACATATGAGTTGTCTCTTCCTTCAGCGAAGAAGAGCAAATCCTTTGCTCTTAAGACAATTGATGAGAGGATAGGGTCTCATGAATCTTCAGAAGAGGATACAGTAGATAAAGATGTGGCGTATCTTGTAAAGAATTTCCGGAAATTCCTAAAGCTCAAGAATAGTGGAAAATTTGGTGACAAAAGAAAATTCCAGAGTGCCGAAAAAAAGAAGAAAGACTTCCGAAGAAAAAATGGTAAAGATTCCCAATCCTCACAAGGAATTACATGTTTTGAATGTAATGGGCATGGGCATTTTAAAAAGGAATGTCCAAACTACTTGAAGTCGAAGGGAAAGGTATATGCCACTACTTTAAGTGATTCGGACTCATCAAATTCTGATTTTGACGAGAGCTGTGATGGAGAAGGAAATTTCTCCGCATTCATGACCATTGCTCATGTGGAATCCTTAGATGACTTGGATACACTTGTGAAGGAGTTTGGTGAACATTCTGATTTGGAATCTATTAGAGTTGTAGAGGAATCTGAAGCTGAAGAGGATGAAGGTACTTTGAGTATTCAAGAGAATTACACTTTACTTCTTGAGAGATCGGGTGAGTATGCAAGGGTTGCAAAGACGGCAGTAAAGAAGATGAAAAGGACTGAAGAGGACTACAAAAGTCTACTGGCTAGATATAAAGAGGCTAAATGCGAGATTGAGACACTAAATGGAGAGTTATCGAAAGCTTACACCAAAGTAAGATTCCTTGAGGAAGAAATGGTGCAAGCGCAAGCCAAGATTGAAAGGGTCCCCTCCAGAAAGCTGGAAGATGTTATCTCGTCTCAAAAAATTTTTTAAGATAAGTCCGGAGTGGGGTATACCGGAGGAAGTAGCTCATCAGCCAAAGCTATCAAAGAAGTGAAATTTGTGAAGGCCAAAGAGCCTACTGTAGAAGAAACCATCCCTGAGAATGTTAAGGCTGAGAAGAAGAATGCGAGTGAGCAACGGATGGTGAATAAGCCCCGAAATCAATCTATGGGCAGACACGAAACCAGAGCAAGATCTCTCTCAAGACCACAATGGGGTTCTAGAACTGAGTATGTGTGTCACTATTGCGGACTACAAGGGCATACTAGACCCAACTGTCAAAAGCTGAGAGCAGACAACAATGCAAGCACACCTCGATCACGAGGAAGAAGGAATGACAAGAGGTCTTGGGGTGGTGAGAAACCAAGAAGTCAAAACAATGATCCAAGAATGTCGGGCGTGATAAAGATGATCGGTGCCTTCACCACCTGCTTGGAAAGCTTCAACAGGAGGTTTGAAAATCCTAACTCTCGTACCCGATCCATCAAGGATATCACCCCAAACGCACGTGACATGTGGGTGACAAAAGGTACTCATGCATAAGCATTATAACATGTCCATGCATCAATTCTTCCTATGCTTTGTGGATATGATTGGTTATTTGCATTGTGTTTTAAGTATATGTTTTCTTTGTGGTTTGTTTGTGTTCAAAATATTTTCTCATTTTCTTGTTTTTGATCATTCTTCTACTGCCTTTGTGTCAAAAATCCAAAAACACATAAAAAGTTAAAAATCCAAAAAGTTTGATCACATTGTTGAGTTTTGTCTCAAAGCATATTTTGCCCTGTACTTTTGTACCAATGGCTTTGTGCATTTAATAAGCTCAACTTGTCTCTCATGCACTTATATCATTGTGGAAGAAATTCTGAAATCTATGTGATTGTTGTAAATAGATCTTCAACCTTGTCATGAATGATTAGTAAATGATTTTGTTGATCTTGAGACATGCATAGACTCATGCCTATATATCTTCCCACTCTTTATTTTTATGCTTTTAAAGAGCTCTCTAAATGTAAATCTCAAAATGAAAAGAGATATAGAGCTGCAAAAGCCTGTCACACATACTAGTATTTGACTAGGAAAAAGAGAAAGGGACCAAAATAAAATGTATGAAAGATGCCCAAAAGCCAAAGGCAATCTCATTAATTGAAATATCAAAAATTTCTGGCATCTATCTCTCAATGAGAGTTTCTTTGCTCAAAATTGGCAAATGATATGTGTATATGGAGCCAAATGAAAAGCTTCAAAGAGTTGTTATCAAGTTCTTGTGGGATGTCATATATGCATGCTTCTATAATTGAGACAGGTCACATAATCTAGTGCTAGTTGTGTATGCCTTGATTGAATTGATCATTGAAGCTTCACATTGGACTAAGAACTATCTCATTTTTGATACCCACACACATCACACAAGTCTAAGTTCAACGAATGCCATATTCATTTGTGTGATTGTACTTGTTTAAATGTGTTTTCACATGCTCAATCTTTGTGGGTCAAACACAAAAAGATTTTTGAGTGTTTTATTTTGTTTTTGGAAAGTACTTTGCTTTTACAAAATTGTGAAATTTTCTCAAAAACAGTGTTGCCCTGTTTTGGCGACTAAGTCGTGGGTTAGCACAGTCGCAAGCCCTATTCGCGAGCTCAATCAGAGATTTTCGCGACTTACTGGCGAGTCAGTACTCTAGTCGCGAAAAAGACTTAGAAAATTTTTGAAAAATTTGAGTTTTTGCTCTATTCGCGGCTCATTTTGGCGGCTTGTTCACGGGTGGAAGGTCCAATCGCGAGGGTTACTCAGAGATTTTCGCGGCTCAATTCGCGACTCCTTCATGACTAAACCTTCCAGTCGCGAAAAACACTTAGAAGATTTTTCTAGAATCTTACCTACACAGTGTTTCGCGGCTTGATCTGGCGACTTACTGGCGACTTGGATAAGTCGTGAAAAATGCGTGTTTTGCATTTTTGAAGACAATTTGAAAAATTGTTTTTCAATTTTCCCTCGATTTTCAGTGACTGTTCATTGCCTTCTTCACTCTCTCTCTCAAAGCTTTCGAATATCACTGAAAAATCCATCATTTCTGCATCATCTCTGCACAAATCTTCAAGAAAAAGGTATGGGCTTTCTTGTTCTTTACTCCATTTTCATGTTTTGATGTAAAATACTCTTGAATCTCTGTGTTTTACTGTTTGGATTGCTATTTGGGTATTCTGATCTTTTCTGCTTAAAATTGGTGTTTTGATGGTGTGGTTTGTTCTCTTTTGGTAATGCCTAGCTTCTTGGGTTTACTCTATTATGGTATTTCATGTTTTTCATCTTCTCATTCATGGTCTTTCATGTTTGACATTTGATTTTCTATGGGTATATCCTTTGGGTATACGGTTTGTTGGATGCTATGTGATGTTTTCCCAAATGTAATGTGTGCTTGTCATGTGTGTGACCTTGTTTATGTGGTTCAATCTATTCTGTGTGTGTATTTACACATCTTGAGCATGATCCTGCTTCTAGGGATTATCTTGCACATTCCATGTTCTGTTGGTTACATCTCAGTGATAATTGTTTTCATCTGTCTGTATGAAAATTTCATCTTTACAGACTGAACTTGGTTAATCTGTGATTACCATGTTATATCTTGTTTCTCTATTATCATCTATTCTTGGTTTGTGTTGTTGCTCAATACTCTGTTCTTCTTGATAATTACATGGTTACTAATTTGAGTATATCTCCACATATTGTCTTGTGCCCTTGTTGTGAACTTTTCTGAGTGATTACAGATGGCTTCCACATCCTCTAAGAAGAAGACTCATGCTAAGAAGGCTGATAAGAGATTAAAAATGGATAGCAACCTGTTTAGATCAGTCAAACATTTTGAGAGATATAGAGATTCCTTCGTAAAAGGAACAATTATCCAGGAGAGATTTGTGGATTTGCATGACTTGAGGGATACATTCATTCCATAATGCTTTGAAGGAAGAGGCTAGGAGAAACTTCTGGGTGACTTACCTTTAGTGTGTGAACCTCTTATCAGAGAATTCTATGCCAATGCTGTGATAAGGGAGGAAGAGTTGAGTTGTTGGGTGAGGAAAAAGGAGTTTACCTTAGATGCTCATGACATTGATAAGGTTTTGGGACTGGAGGGCTTAGAAGATTATGAATTTACAAACTACAAGGACAGAATGGTCTCTCTAGAAACTGTCCAGAAAAAGATTGGTGGAGTTTTAGAACGGAGATGTCTCAACACTTCTGACTTTCCCAAAGACATGAGGTGTTTAACAACAATTATGACGTACAATTTGTACCCTATAAGGAAGATGACTACATTGACGAATGCCAGAGCCATCTTTCTTATGGATCTTAAGGAAAATACTTTTATTGACATCAGTTCCCACATTTTTGACACTATAGTGGATGAAACCAAAACCACCTCGAGGCCCAAGCTAGTGTTTCCAAGCCTTCTCATGAGAATTTTCAAAGAAAAGGGGGTGGTAATCCCACAAGATATCAGTCCCATGCCTCCTCTATCAGCCATCAACAAATTTACTCTAGTACGGATCCAGAGTCGTCTTCCAGGTGAAGAAGAAGAGGGTGTCCATGAAGAAGGAGATCCTATGGAGACTTAAGCAGAAAGGGCAGGACCAGTTTCCACACCTAGAGTAAGAGTCAAAAGGAGCAGACCCTCTACCTCATCATCTGTTCCTCCTGATACCCTTCAGATCATTCTAGAGAGACTTGATACTATCCGTGATATTCAGAATCAACAGACAGAGAGGATGACAACAATGCAGGACCAGCTTGATGTGCTCTCTGCAAAGTTTGATAGCATTTATACCAACCAGGATCACTGACCCTTTGGCCATTCCGATCAAAAAGGGGGAGAACTTTTAGGGCAGTTCTTGAGGGGGAGTGCTCTTTTTGAGGGGGAGTTTAATTATGTTATGTGTCTTCTTTAAGTGTGATACACTAGTTTCAGTTTGTTTTAAATATCTGTGCTTTTAGTTTGATACACTTGTGAATCTTTGGTGTTTACTTATATAGTATGAGGTTATTCAGCTTTAAGCTTTGTTTGTTTGTGTTTTGTACCCATTGATGCTTTTGTAAGCTTTGAGGGTTGTTTACTTGTTCTTATGCACTGATTGTAGGCTTGTATGGTTTGTGCCATGTATTTTGCAAAAACTTTGCATATGCAGCCTTTGTGCTTTGTGTTTTGGTACTTGTTAATGCTTTGTATTACCTTAAGTACAACACTCTTGTGCCCTTGTAGGATTGTTTCTAGATGCATATATGCCTGTATGCATTGGTTGAGTGTTGGATTTGCAAATGATACTCTTCAATTGAGTTTATCCTTTTTGCATATCCGGATGTTCATTCCTTGTGTGAATGAACATAGTAATCACTTTTGCTTAGTGACTACTGGTAGTGATCTTGCCATGAATTACTGCTTTTGTGCTTGTGTTCATTTTTGCTTGATCATGCTTATTTTGCTCCATATGCATATTAAGTTTTCTGCATACAATGATATTGCTATGTTATTGTGTTTCAGGAGTTACTTATTCATATGTTCAAGAGCTTTACAGAATCTAGAGTTAGGTGTGAGTGAGTTTTCCAACTGTTCCCAACTCACGTTTAAGTCTAGAGTTTGTTGTAGGGCTTTGTCACGGAATAGCCAAAGGGGGAGATTGTAAGGTTGAATTTAATCAACCATTTAATTGGCTTTATTCCGTGACTAATTTGCTTGTAATTCATCATTTAGAAACCTTGTATTTAGGTGGGAAGATTGTAAGGGTAGTGTGTGAGAAGATGTGAAGAAAAGCTTAAGAGTATGCAAGAAAAACAGAGTCTCGCGACTAGGACTCGCGGGTGGTTCGCGACTGGCAAGCCGCGAAAGGCAGACACGTGAGAGGCACACTGGGAAGCTGAAGGGTCGCGCCAGCTGTCATGCTACAGGACAAAAGTTCCAGTCTGGCCAGGCCATTACGTCGCAACTTGATTTCTTGACTTGGCCAAGCCGCGAGATCAAGTCGCCAACTTGCCCTGTTTGGCAAAAATTGACGTTTTGCATTCCCTTCTCACCCTACTATATATACACCCTTATACCCATCATATTGAGAGAGCTTCCAGAGAGAATTTTGTGAGAGAAAACCCTAGAGAAATACAAGATTGATTCATCCCTAATCTTCATCTAAAGAAACTCTACAAATTCCTCTACTCTCTTCCTCTCTATTGTCATACCCTTGAGAGGTCATTTACCAAACCCTTATCTCACCACACCCACGTCTGTGAGAAAGTCCATTTGGTGCTTTGGGAAGCAGTTTGGAAAGAAACCAATATACATTGGTTGATGCTATGGTTAAGTAGCGGAATCCGGTAAGCTAAAGAAGAAATAGGTTCGGCGTAACCTCGTTGGAGCAAGAAGCTTGGAGGGCTTAGGTACTTGGGTAGATTAGGTTTGGAGGGTCTTCTGCTGTTCATGTATCCCAACTATATTCTTTAGTGGATTTTATCACCGCTTGGAGGGCGGCGGAGAGGTTTTACGCCGAGGACTTCGGTTTCCTCTTCGATAACACATCGTGTGTTGTCCGTGTGTTTGCATCTCTCTTTCCTTTATCTTTGCCTTATATTTACTGCTGTGGATGTGTTTATATTTGGCTTAGATTGTTTTATTAATTCTGTTATAAGCTTGTTATCATATTCCGCACATTGATTGTTTGATATAAAGCTTGAATTGGTATTGTGTTTCTGGGGGTCTAAACGTTCAAGGGTGTTTCATACCCATATTGAACTTTCAAAAGTCATTACCAGACACTACTGAAGTTCAATTTATTGTATATTACCAATTAGTCACAAGTAAAATAAAAAGGAAAAAATCCATTAGAAAAATTCTAAAGTTAGTTTTAATGTAATAACCAAAGCTTAAAAAACAATGTGAAATGAAATATGACTAATGTCACTTCAACAATATATAAATAAGTGTCTGGAGATTTTAGGGATGTCACAAATTTTGTTATACAATCTTTATAAATTGATATGTTACCAATTTATGTAATAAAATTTGTAATATATATTCCTTATTTTTTGCTATAGGTAACATTTTTTGTTTGTGATATTCATGTAATAAAATTTATTATATTCCTAAAATAAGTTAATTACATAAGAATATTCCAATAAATTAAATCATAATTAGTTATCAAACTTAAAATTTATAGCCCTGTAGTTTTATTGGCCCATCCTGGTGCTCCAACAGATGACTACAATTCAAATCTTCTCTTTATAATTATGAAATTAAAAATAAAAATTAACTAATTAATATGAAAAGTTACTATTTCATGACTATCTATTCTGATTTATGTATTGTCCCGTACAGCTTACAAGATTAAAAAATACAAATAAAAAAGAAGAAGAAGATTATTAACATAAAAAGGAGTTAAATTGCTAAACATACCAAGAGTCGCAGATCTGAAAGTGGTCCAGCCATCGCCCACACTTCTGTTACCAGTAATTTTAGTGGCATCAGTTCCGTCTCCATGCAGAAAAATGTTTTGCTTGTAACTTAGGATTTCCACATTTTCCTCATAAATCCCTTGTTTCACATAGATATGTGTTCTATCATTGCTATTGTTTGAAGCAAAGTTGACAGCATCAGTGATGGTGGTGAGGTTTCCAGTTCCATTAGCAGCCACAGTCAGCACCTTACTCGGGTCATATTCACTCTCCAATATCCGAGTCCGACTCTTTGATTTCTTTGAAATCCACGTTGGAACACCCATGTCCATGAGGCGCCTTTTATTATGGCTTTTTTGGCTAGACAGAATGGAAAGAGCATTACTTACATACATGTATGTGTAATCTATGGAACTCAGTAGGGTTGGCAGCAAAGGACCCGCAGCTGAATCCAAGCCCTCCAAGCATGTGTTCTTATTTGTGAGTGCTGTGCTAAGGTAAGCTATTGCATCGGCTAGTTTCCGTTGTTTAATGGGTGCGTCCTGGATTAGGGACATTGATCTTTGTAAACAAGACATGGTGATTTGTTGGAGTTCCTCGCAGTACTGTATGGTTCCTGTTTGATTTTCAATGATATTGTCTGAGTTTCCAGCATCCAACAATAGATTGGAAAGCTGTTCAGACTCAAATATTGCGATTTGGAGGGTGTAAAAGGTGTCGATGTTTGGACTGATATCAATTGAGATATTGATAATGATGGAGAGTTCCACTGAGTCAAAACAGACATCTGGGTATGGTGTGGTTTTGCAAATGGAGTCTATGGAGGACAAATTTTGGGAATATTTCATATAAGAAGAAGAGTTGAGAGCCCATGTTCTTGACAAGCCGATTGCAGATAGGAGCAAACAAAGTTTCAGAATATTGGAGGAAGCCATCAAAGTTTGAAAGTTCAAATAGCGTCAAAAACACTATGAACGTTTAGACCCTCAAATAACAAATTATCAATTTAAACTTTATATCAAACAATAAATGTGCAGAAAATGATAACAAACTTATACTAGAATTGATAAACAATCTAAACCATAACTAATCACAATCACAGCAGTAATTAAATGGTAAAGATAAAGGGAAGAGAGATGCAAACACAAGGACAACATGTGATGTGTTATCGAAGAGGAAACCGAAACCCTTGGCGTAAAACCTTTCCGCCGCTCTCCAAGCAGTAAATAATCCACTAGAAAATGTAGTTGGGATACATGAACAGTAATAAACCCTCCAAGCCTAATCTACCCAAGTACTTAAGTCCTCCAAACTTCCTGCTCCAACGAGGTTACGCCGAACCTTTTTCTTTTCTATCTTACTAGATTCCGCTATAAACCATAGCATCAACCAATAGTCATTGGTTCCTTCCAAATTGCTTATCTTAGCACCAAAACAACCTTCTCACAAACGTGGGTATGGTGAGAAAATGATTTGGTCAAGAACCTCTCAAGGATGTATCAATGAAGAGAAAGAAAGTAGAGAAATTTGAAGAGTCTCTTACGTGAAGATTGTGGATGAGGCAATCTTGTTTTCTCTGGGGTTTCTCTCTCAAAATTCTCTCTGGAAGCTCTTTACATTTCGTGAGAATGAGGGGTATTTATACTAGGGTGAGAATGGAATGTGAAACTTCAGTTTTTGCCAAATAGGACAAGTTGGCGACTTGGCCTCGCGACTTGGTTGAGTCGCGAGTTCAAGCCGCGAGCAAACGGCCTGGCCAGCCTGAGACTTTTATCCTGTAGTGCGACAACTGGCGTGACTCTTCAGTTTCTGGCATGCTTGGCACATGTGCAACTTCTGGTGACTTGCAAGCCGTGAGCCACCCGCGAGATCCAGTCCCGAGTCCTTGTTTTTTTGCACAATCTTGAGCATTTCTTCGCACTCTCTCACACACTACCCTTACAAGATTCCCACCTAAATATAGAGTTACTAAATGCTAAAACACAAGCAATTTTTGCACAGAATAAAGTCAACAAAATGATTAATTAAATTCAACCTTACAAAGTTTGATGAGATAAGTTTTAGCGTATACTGACACAGATTAAAAAGGCCAAACTAAATAATGCATAACACGTAATATTATGGACACTGTATGTACGTAGTGTATAATATCAATGTCATTTCAAGCACATTTTTAAAATTTAAAAAAAAAAAAAAAAAAAAAAAAAAAAAAAAAAAAACCTTATTTGTCTATTTTTTTTCTTCCAAAGCTTATTTGATCAGGATTCAGGAGCGATGGGTGGAAGACCGAAGACCCGAAGTTCCCTTAAAATTTGTTTTTCTTCAAAGTTCTTACGAGGGACTGGCAAATGCAATTATGCAAGTAGGAATCTTGGTGCTTAATTATATGGGTAACTGATCAACTGTTCTTTTCGCCCTTTCAGATTGTGAAACCATTGACACTATAATATAAGTCACACTCTACTCATATAAACTTCACATTTTTTTTACGACAAATGACTGTTTTTTTTTTTAAAAAAAGAATGTATACATTTAACCATGCTTTCTTTTCCAGTCGACCCTTCTCCCATAGCTTCCCCCTTTGTTTCCTCTTAATGGGAATAGGATTTTCCCTTTTTGGTATGCAAAATTTGACCTTTTCTCGTGAGAAACGATTACCTCTTGTGGGAATATTATTTTGTTTCTATTTTGGTATACACATAATTTGACATTTTCTGCTGAGAAACAGTGATAGATTTAGACAGGTCAAAATTTCAAGCTGCTTTCCCAGCATAATCTCACATGGTGAGATTTTTTTTTTTTTTTTTTTGACAATTATATATGACTTTTTATGAGAAGACCTGCATGTGTTCTTTATCTGTGACCCAAACTAGTCTACCAGTTAACAATAATATTGGGGAATACAATTTATTTTACAAGTATTACACAATTTTTTTATATAAGAAATCTAGGTCTAGTACTGGTATCCCCGCTATGTCAGTAAAAGTAAAAAATGGTTTTAAGGATACAATTTATTTATTTTTTGAATAAATGAGGAACAAATAACTGGTCTACCTGTTAAAAATACTATTAGGGAAACCATTTATTTTAAAATTTTCTAGTTGTTTTATTTTTTTATTGTCAGTATATAATATTATTTTATCTAGGCCTATCACTGGTATGGCCAATAGGCTATATCAGTAAATGTGAAAATGTTGTGTAACTACTTACTATAATAATCAACCAATAAATCAAAACAAGATTCTTAAAAATAAAAGAATAAAAAATCCAAGAGTACGTGGTATGGTACTTAAGAAGAATACTTAGCTATTAAAAGTTTTTATTTTTGGGAAAATTATCAGTGTGAAAATAATCTCTATCCATAATCATTTGGTTCTTAACGCTTTAAATATGTCAGTTTAATCCATAATCTTTTGGGTGTATAAATAGTCTCTATCGTTAAGTAATAGATCAAAAATGCCAACGTGGCTTAAATACAATTATGTCCTTTAACCTCACTTTTGTTCAATTTAATCTTATAACTTTTAGGTTTATTCAATTTAGTCACTCTTGTTAGTCTCATAAAAAATGTGCTAATGACTACCAAAATGATGTAGTTTTTTTTTTCTTTTTTTCTTTGGCATTTTCCTTACTTTATATCATGAAAGTCATTTTTCTATTATTATTTGGGGGAAAAAATTAAAGTAGTAAATAAATAATAAATAAATAAGAACCAAAAACTCAATCGTGAGAAATTGCTAATTACTAATTACACATGGTCTATGTTTCTTTGGGAAAATTCTAAGCCCGCATAAAATGATATAATTTGTGCCATTGCCTTTTGGAGGAATCAAGTCTTCAAAGTTCTTACAAGGGATGGGCAAATGCAACTATGCAAGTAGGAATCTTGGTGCTTAATTATATGGGTAATTGATCAAGTGTTCTTTTCCCACTTTTTTTTTTTTTTAATGGCCAAGATGAGTGAGCGAGGGGCAACTATTGTTGCAGACTCCATGACCGTGACTATTGGGGTACTCATCTACTAGGGAATGTTGAATTGAACCATAGTTATTGTTGTTCGAGGTAACAACAGACCTCACCTTAGCCTCACGAGTGCTGCATTCTTGCGTTTGTGCCAAGACCACTAGACCACCTTTCTCGGTGGTCTTTTCCCCCTTTCAAATTATGAAACCATTGACACCATAATATAATTCACACTCTATTCATATAAACTTCACTTTTTCTTTTTTTTTCTTTTTTTTTACAATAAATGATTTTTTTTTTTTTTTAAGAATGTATATATAAATTTCACCATGCTTTCTTTTCTGGGTCTGGCTTCTGTCTAGTGGCCAGTGACCACTGAAGCCATTAGGATATGGACACATGTCCGCATCGCAATGTGTCCAGTGATCATTGACACTAGACACAAGCTGCTCCCTTCTTTTCCTGTCGACCTTTGTCCCATAGCTTCCCCCTTTGTTTCCTCTTAATGGGAATAGGTTTTTCCTTTTTGGTATGCACAATTTGACCTTTTCTTGTGAGAAGCGATTACCTCTTGTGGGAATATTTATGTTTCCTTTTTGGTATACACACATTTTGACATTTTCTGCTGAGAAACAGTGATAGAGTAAGACAAGTCAAATTAATTTCAATTTTCTTTACCAGCATAATCTCACATGTTGAGATTTTTTTATGACAATTATATATGACTTCTTTATGAGAAGGCTTGTCTTCTTTATCTGTGACCCAAACTAGTCTACTAGTTAACAATAATATTAGGAAATACAATTTATTTTTCAATTATTACACAATTTTTTTATAGAAGAAATCTAGGTTTAGTACTGGTATCGCCAATAGGCTATGTCAGTAAAAGTAAAATAAGGTTTTAAGGATGCAATTTATTTATTTTTTTGAATAAATGGGGAACAAATAACTAGTCTACCCGTTAACAACAATATTAAAGAAACAATTTATTTTACAATTTTCTAGTTGTTTTATTTTTTTATTGTAAGTAATATTATTTTATCTAGGCCTATCACTGGTATTGCCAATAGGCTATATCAGTAAATGTGAAAATGTTGTGTAACTACTTAATATAATAATCAACCAATAAATCAAAACAAGATTCTTAAAAATAAAAGAATAAAAAAATCCAAGAGTACGTGGTATAGTACTTATATAAGAAGAATACTTAGCTATTAAATGTTTTTATTCTTGGGAAAATTGTCAGTGTAAAAATAGTCTCTATCCATAATAATTTGGTTCTTAACACTTTAAATATGCCAGTTTAATTCATAATCTCTTGGCATTGTGTATAAATAGTCTTTATCATTAAGTAATATATCATAAATGCCGATGTGGCTTACAATTATGTCCTTTAACCTCACTTTTGTTCAATTTAATCTTCTAACTTTTAGGTTTATTTAATTTAGTCACTCTTGTTAGTCTCATAAAAATGTGCCATTAATGACTACCAAAATGATGTTTTATTTTTTATTTTATTTTTTTTGGGGGGCATTTTCCTTACATTAAGTCAAGAAAGTCATTTTTCTATTATTATTTGGGGGAAAAAATCAAAGTAGTAAATAAATAATAATAAAATAAAAACCAATAACTCAATCATGAGAAAATTGCTAATTAGATGTGGTCTATGTTTCTTTGGAAAAATTCTAAGACCACATAAAACGGTATAATTTGTGCCACAACTATCTATATGGCAAATTGTAAATGGTGGGAAAAAAAAAAAAAAAAGTGATGAATCTATGTAAAAGTGATAGACAGTCAATCACAATGTGACATGTAAGTGATGTAGAATAGATCGTCATGGCCTTTTTAGACTCCCAAGCGCCCCTAAAATCACACAAAGCAAAAAAGGCACTAGTAGAAATCATTAAGGCAACAAAGTCAAAATTGCGTGAAATTTGGCAAGTTGAAGGAAAATGGCCTTAGTCGTTGCTTTGTCTCAAGGTACACGCACTAGAAAAAAAGGGGCTATCCCAGCATTTTCAAAATTGCTGGGATAGCCTCAAAAAGTGTTGGGATAGGGTCAAAATTCCTATCCTGGCATTTTTTTTCCCGGCGCTTCAAACCGCCGCACAATGAATGTGGGTATAGGATCGCCGAAAAAGTACTAGGAAAGGCATACACCCTATACCAGCGCTTTTGAAAGCGCTGGTAAAGGCCTTTAAATTATATTGATTCAAGACCTATACCAACACTTTTGAAAGCACTGGAATAAGTACTACATATGCCAGCGCTTTCAAAAGTGCTGGTATAGGTCATGAATGAATATAATTTAAAAGACCTATACCAATACTTTTAAAAGCATTGGCATAGGCAGCACCTATTCCAGCGCTCTCAAAAGTACTGGTATAGGTCTTGAATGAATAAAATTTAAAAGGCCTATACCAGCGCTTTTGAAAGCGCTAGCATAGGCAGTACCTATGCCAAACCCTATTCCAGTGGTTTTAAAAGCGCTGGGATAGGTCATTTTTTAAATTTAAAAAAAACAATTTAATTTTTTTAGCACCTATAATGTATCTACAATACATATTTTCCAATACCTATTTTATAGCAATTGTAATGAACCACAATTCATATTTTCCAATAGCAAATACAATACCACATTAAACTAAGAAACTAAATATATTTAATTACACCATATCAATAATTACATCCCAAATGTCTAATGTTATACACAAAATAATACATCCCAAGTGTCTAGAATGTTATGAGGCGCACCTACACTATGATTTCACCATTGCACATTGAGTTTCAAATGATAATAAACCAAAACACAAAACTCAAACAATATGATCCATAAAAACAAAGAACTACACTCATTGTTTTGATAATTCACACACCAGCAACAGTAAAGCTACAACAACAAAACACATTGTTTGCAATTGTCTACCATTAAAACAAAAGTTTAAAGTACTTAACCTGATAAAATAAAACAAAAAATACCATACAATAACTTGTAGATCACTTATACCAAAACAAAACTACATTGACTTACTAAAGAAAATTACAAAAAACCATACCACTGTAATTTTCTTTTGATCTTCATATAATAACTTTGGAATATTGTTTGTCATACATTACAACAAAAAAAAGGCATTGAATGAGGTAAGTAAAACAATGAAATAGATAAAGAGTATCTAAAAGATGCACCAAAGACGAATAAATTACTTTATAATTGTGCGCTATCTGATCCATTTAGCAGTTCCATCTCCTCCTCATTGGAAACTTTAGGATCAATATAGCACAACTGGAAGTATGAAACAAAAACAGAATATCATGCCCACCATCAAATTGTAGTAAGACCAAGTACCAAAGTTTACCAAAGACATATAACCCCTCTATTTATGATAATTTTCAATACATAACAATTAAGATACCAAATTCACTATCAAAAAGAGGGTATTAGAACTTACTGTAAGTTCCCAGGTACAGATATTTGTTACCAGAAACTCTTCCAATTCTTGCTTCCCAATGCCCATTATGATGATGCCTATCAAAATTCAACAATAATTCCAAGAAGAACATATATTATTTGAAAAAAACAAACTTCATAAATCAAAGGTAATCAAGCATGTCCAGTTCTCTAAATTTAGAGAACTAGACATGCTTGATTACCTTTGTCTTACACTTGACCTTTGGTGCCTCATGAAGGTAAATAGGGGAAACGTTAAAAGTGAACAAAAATGTACCACCTCTGTAAGGCTAAAACAATACATTTTAATATTCAAAACTTAAACCAAGTAGTATCATTAAAACCTCATGATAGGATACTTCATCATCCTTAGAAAAATGCTGAGGATTTTTATCGAGAGTACTTACAAATAATATCTGTCATCAGGCCGAATGGTAGCCTCAAAGTTCATCAAATCATCCTTGCCAATGGGAAAAGATATGACAAGATTTTGGTAGGTTCAATTCACTGATATCTACACAATGAAAAACACAAAAACTTTATTAAAAAAAAATCAAAATCAAAAATAAAAAAAACTCTACTATTTAGCAGTGAATCAAATATATAGTTTTATGTTTGAGTTTATGAGTCAAATACCAAGTTAAGACAGGGAGATTCCAAAAAGCTTTTCTAACAAAGTCTTAAAATAAAAAATAAGTTGGGCATGTTGGTCCAAGATCTCAGGATACATCAACCAAATTTTAATGGAATGAAATACCTCATAGCAAATGCTCCAGTACCCTGAGGGAAACACTTAACCTATGATATTATGGTGATTAAAATAAAAAATAAAAAAGGACTCATAACCTTTGTGAAGACGTAATTCCCCAGCGCTTTGCTTCTTGACGGGTGTCTTTCCATTAGCATTTTCTGCGAGTTCCCTTTGCTTTTCCTTAACTTTAAATAGCTTAATCATTTTTCCTACAGCATAATATGCTAAAGATTCCAACAATCAAATGACAGTCACAACAATCATGAATAGATAAACTTCAATCTCCTATTTATACTGAAAAATAAAAATAAATAAAAGACAACGACAACAACAAAATCCTACTTGAGGAGGTAAAATGTGCACTCCCAAAAGTTCACTTAACTCAGTGGCACATCTAGTTTCAGGGACGCCACCTCCTATTCAAATCAAATAATAGTATTGTTCATTTTATTGCTGTATTGTATACATTACTCTTGAGAGGTAAAGACAATAACCAATAATATAACATTTTCTTGCACAAAAATCATGTTGATAATTATGGAACACAATGTTTTAAGAATATTTATTTTTGGTCTCAAATAATTCAAAGAAATATCAACAGAAGAACGGACTAAAGAGTTTTTTACAATAAAAAAGAAACAAGCCTCAAATGTTCTAAGGTTCAATATACAGCATTGCATGTTTGTCAATATCAACCTCACAAACCATAACTAATAACCCCATAATCACATATATCTTTACAATAAGCCCATCATCCTCTTAGTAGCTCCTAAAATTTCTATTGATGAACCACAAACTGAATCACTTAAATGACTTACCATTTGTTAAGAACAGATTGGGTACCTTCAACGCACCTGCAATGGAAATCAACCGAGTCAGATACAACAACAGAATAAAAAGAAACATTATTCATTAAGACCGGCAATCATAATAGGATAATTACCATTCCTAAAACCAGAAACTAAAACATTCTTTGTATAACCATCCTTCCTTACTCTTTCACAGTTCTCATTTCACAACAATTTCAACATAGTTAAGATGAATTTCCTAAATTATTTTTTTTTTTTTTTTTTTTTTTTCACACACACACACACACACACAAAACACTAACACATGCGTCATGAATTCTATTTTCCCCTCCTTTTCTACTCAATTTTCCCAACAACCAAACAAAGTTAGTTCTATAGAAAATTCAAAATTCACTTAAACACACGCATAGAGTCAAAAAGGTTTAAAATGGAGGATGAAATGTTTGAGAAAGTGTAACAATAAGTTAAGAAAATTAATAAGAAAAAAAATAGTTAAAAGAGGGAAAGATAGAGTTGGAAGTAAATAGATGATTTGCATAGATAAATACAATACAATGCAGTAATGCACCAATTGACTTAATGTGATTTTCAAAATAATAAAGTTGGGATTACCTGAATGTCCCTGGCCCAATCTATAGGATCATTGACAACAATATAGAGATAAGTGGACAAGATTAGGTGATGTAGAGGTACCACACCCCTCAAGTAGCTTATTTGAGAGGGGCAGCTAAATGGGTATGTCACCTCCCCCCCACCCCCACTTTGTCTAAATACCCCCCACTCCCTTTGGAAAATTCAAGTACAAAAATTCCCAAAAATTCTCTTCTCTTTTTTATAGGCACTTCTCCTTCTCTCTTTCCCCTCTACAAAACCCCTCTAAAACCGAAACTCCAACCCATTTTCCTCCATTTGTCCACTATCAAGAACCCGTAGGTAAGCTTCTAATGCCCTTTGTAAATGTGAGATGGTGTAATTTCTTTCACAGCCACAACATCCTCCTTTTTATGTTGCACACGAATACTTAAACAATAGCTACCAATATAACTCATTGATGGAAGGAGTGTTAAAAAAAAAATCTAAAATTTAAATTGAAGGAGTCCCTAGTAGCCTAAAAGAAGGTTGGGTTCTCCTTCAAAGAGTTTTCTATAACAAAACAAGAAATATTGTTATCCATGTTTGCATTACAGCCCAAAAGAACTATTCCAATCACAATATAAGCTTTTTATAGTTGTTTATGAGGCTATACAACGATGGGATACTTGGTTGGCTTTGATACCATTAGTTACAACTCAAGAAAAGTACTGGCCAAATTTGCACTTACACCCATAAAAGAATTAGTCAATTTGCATTGATTGAGACTCCTTATAGTTATTTATAAAGTCAAGATCAACCTAATATATGCTTGAGTTGGAACTCATCGCACACTCAACTAATTTAATATCAATCTTTGATAGATGTTGTTAGCGGTTTTCCTTGAGTTGTTACCTTACTAATGATAATATCCACTATCAAATTTATTTTAAAAATTTAGAAAAAAAAATTATCAAATTATTTTAGCTTAGCGAACTTGCTGTGAGAGGGAGGAGGCTACAGGATTCCACTATATGGTATAATAATTTTCCCTAATTAAGTAAGAGCTATACCTACGTTGGAATCAATTAAATGTCAAAGTGGTTCTCTAAGGCTAATGGTACTAAACTACTGGCCATGGGATTGGGTCTAGCGGTGTGATGAAAAATAGGGCTTGGGCCTACACTGCTTTTTTTTTTTTTTTTTTTTTAACTCCAAATTCAAAGGTGATAATTGATGGGAATTGCATGGTGCATGCAATAGCCCTAACCATATTGATCCAAACCCTAAATCAAAACCTACCTAAGTAGTTTTACCATAGTTTTTATAGAGTTAGAGAACAAGGGCCGAAATTTAGGTCTTAAGTTAAAATAAAATCTTGTATAAATAAAAGTAAAAAACTTAACAAAACTAGTATTTCAAAATTTGAAATCAAGTAAAAAATTGAAACTTGGAAATATATTTGTGCTACTTCTCAAGTGATTGCAAAGGAGGTGGACTTGCTTGCTGCTGTAAGCAACTACAATATAGGCTCCAGTTCTTCTAGAGCTTTTGGAAAGAATGAAAAAGAATTCTATCGGTTAATGAGGGCATAGAGTGACAACCCTTGAAGTGCTAGGTGCACTGGCAAAGCACAATTAAAACACAGGTTTGTTTCCATTTTTGCATATAATCTGATTAAATAATGAGGCATAGATAGAATTGAAGAGAAGAAAAGGTTTTCACATGACAAATAGAAGTAATGAATTTCAAAGAGGAACCCCAAATGTGAAAAAAAAAAAAAAAAAAAAAAGAACGAGAATCTGGCAATTAAGGTTGTAACATACCATTACTTATCCAATATATATATACACACACATTAAGGTTGTAAGCTGTAACCTAAAGTGCCAACATAACATAGCAATTCAAGGTTCTTGAACACATGATGGAATGAAAGACTATTATTTTCAAACATGCTGGAGCAAATTCATTACTGAAATTTACTTTTGGGTCAAAAGTTAAGTTCAATCAACCTAGGGAGTATTTTTACCACAAATTTCTTAGTCATCTAGCTTACATATGCGGTCATATTTACAAAACATGATCATTTTAAAACAATTAGGAAATGGACAAGCTCTTAACATCTAAGTTACCTGTAAAGTTGCTAAATGACCCCACCAATTATGTAAGTTTGCTTCCAAACTAAGAATGTTTCTTACACTTCCAAGAAATGGGTGTCCTCTAAATTTCATAACTAAAACAGGTATCATCAAATTTTATTCCAAAATGAAACCCTTTCCTAGAAATATCAGAAAATGGGTTTTCCCCAAACTACTTAAAAACCCACTAAATTTCACCACACTAATTATTACACAATTAAAATAAAATAAAATAAAATATTCAACTACTATGCAAAGTTAGGAAGTGGGTTTCCTTTAAACTTCTTAAGTGGAACAACCACCAAAATCCTTCTTCTCTTCTGAGCCACATTGAACACACACATTCATGGATATTCCTCAGAATATCAAGGATCTCTTTCGTTGTGAACAACAATATGACAAGTCACCATAAACAATAAATATAATAAATCAAATAACAGATTTTCTATAGAGAAAGAGATTGTGAGATTTACATACATCAAACTCTCTTTATATTCTTCTTCTTTTTTGAAGGGAGAGAAAAGATGACAAGCCTTCCCAGGAGCAATTTTAGCATTTGCAGGGGCAATTCTAGCGCGATGTCGTTGAGCTCAACAATATTCACAGGCAAATCTAACAAACTGAGGCCTTTAAACAATAGCCCAAAGTGACACCTGCAACTATGACTTGTCATTCTATCAACTCCACCCACCGTTCAAGTTGTCAAGCACCATGAAGTTTTGTGCTCCCCAATACCTTGCAAATCTTTAGCCAGTATTCTTTATATCATTTAAGAATTTCATAGAGTGACTTTTTAGTGGAATTCTATCTATCCTAAAATCTAGGGGCACTTGTAGTATGTGTTCTAATTCTAAACTTTAAAATTTTGTAATTGATACTATAATTTAAGATTAATTTGCCAACCTATCTACTCTTGGAGGTACAATAATCACCCATTTTTATATTTAAGCAATTATTGAAAGATTGTGATATTCAATGTCCTTTCAACATCTGTATGCATGACTACAACACCTAACAGTGAAAAAAGTTAGATATTTCAATATGGCTTACATCTGTATGCTTGACTTTGATATAAAAATTCCAATCATATTTAATTAAAACCAAAGACAAATACCAGCACCATTCTAACGCAGTCATTAATAAAATAAAGCCACCGCCATCATTCAAAGCTAAAAGAAATAACTTCAAATTTTATTTTTTTTATAATACATCAACATAATAAATAGGTTAAAATTCAATTAATTCAATAACTTTATGTCAATTGTCAAATTACTGAGTANACATGTTTTCTGCATAACTCTCACTTCTTTATCTCTCTTCCTTTTTATTCTAAATTTGCACAGCCACCAAACAATTGGTTAGCTGTACTTTTAAATTAAAAGCACCACACAAACTTTGAACCCAAAAACACAAATAACAATGGTAATATAATAATGTATCCAACTATTAACTTTAACTATCCAAACAACCAAATTCCAATCTAAACCAGCTCAAACTTAAAAACCCAGATAGCAAAAGTAGAATCAAACATGCACTAGAACCCAAATTTAGACAGTTGTAACAAAAATAAAACAATGAAGTAAGCAAGAATTACTAATAATACCCAGATGCCAAAATTCCCAAATTACTCAAAAACTAAAACAACCCATGAAAAGGAAGCCCCAAAAAAATTGACCAAATCGAAATTCAGCAAATGTACAACAAAGAGCACTCCAAAACCACTAAATCATAAAAAGAGAGAAAACTCATGTGAAATAAACCAATGTAGGCTAGGAATCATAGATCTCAACTAAAATCCTTCATCAAATTAGCAATAAGGAAAAAAATAAAAAACCAAAACCAGAAATCAAAAATAAACTAAACTTTAACCAAAACCAAAACTAAAGCCCACACAATCAACCAATAGTTACACAAAAATATACACATAACCCAAACCAAACTTCAACCAAAATCAAAACTAAAAAACCAGAAATTTAACAACAAATATATATACAAATATTACTACAAAATAGAAATGAGAGCTAGAGAGACTTACCTTGCTTTGGGTAGGGTTTGTGGTTTTGGGTAGTATTTTTGTGTTTGAAATTTTGGAAAAAGAAATGGTGGGTTTTCAGTAAAGAAGAAGAAAGGAGGAGGGGAAGTGGGTTAAGGAAGAGGAAGAGGGAGAGAAAATGTGGGTGAGAGGAAAACATCTGAAGCAAAGAAGTAGGAGACCAAAAACGAGAGACCAAAGTGGTGGGAAGGTGAAAAAAATAAGTGGGAAGTCTGAAAATTTTTAAGTGGTACGAGGGACCTATCCAAGCGCTTTTGGAGACCTATCCCAGTGCTTTCAGAAGTGTTGGAATAGGTGGACCCTATTCTAGCGCTTTCAAAAGCGCTGGGACAGGTCTCTCCAATCTAAAAATGTCTATTCCAGTGCATTTAAAGGACTATTCTAGTGCTTTTAAAAACGTCAGTATAAGTCTTTCTATTTGCATTTTCTTAATTAATAATAATATAAATAGTTCAAATTATAAATAGTAATATAAAGAGTAATATTTAATATTTTCTTGATTAATAAGATTGAATATAATACTTCAAATTAATAAAAGATAATTTAACAGTACAAATTAATAAAATAAATTATTTTAATTAATAAAAATATTTTTTAATAATTCAATTTAACAAAATTTAATTTAATTTAATACTTCAAATTAATAAAATATAATTCCTCATTAAAAATTAGAAAAATATAATGTAATAACTAAAAAAATGGAAAATGACAAAAATACCCATGAAATCCAAAAAATGCCAAAATACCTCCGAAACCTAAAAATGACCAAAATACCTCAAAAATAATAAAAAAAAATTTCAAAATACCCTCGAAACCTAAAAAATTTACCAAAATACCTCTGAAACCTAAAAAATGGCCAAAATAACCTTGAAGCCTAAAAATTAACTAAAATAATCCCAGAACCTAAAAATGACTAAAATACCCTCAAAACCTTAAAAATGGCCAAAATAACCCCAAAGCCTGAAAATTTACCAAAATAACCTAGAAACTTAAAAATGATTGAAATACCCCTGAAACCTTAAAAATGACTAAAATAACCCTGAAGCCTGAAAATTGACCAAAATAACCTAGAAACCTAAAAATGGTCGAAATATCCTCAAAACCTAAAAAATAATTGAAGTACCCTCAAAACCTAGAACTTAACTGAAATACCCCTTAAAACCCAAAAAATGACCAAAGTACCACTTAAACCTATATATGACCAAAATAACCCCTAAACTTTAAAATGACCAAAATATCCTCGAAACCTAAAAAATGACCAAAATACTCCAAAACCAATAGAACAACGAAAATGCCCCTTAAACCAGTAAGTCGATAAAAATACACCCTAAACCTAAAAAATGACCAAAATCCCCCCTAAAACTAAAAAATGACCAAAATACTCCCTAAACATAACAAATGACCAAAATACCCACTAAACCCCTATTTTCATAATTTTAAAGGCTTCAGGTGTATTTTTTTCATCTTATAGGATTAGTGGTATGTTGGTCATTTTAGATATTTTGAGGGGTATTTTGGTCATTTTATAGGTTTAAAGGTATTTTGGTCGTTTTGGTCAATTTTTAGGTTTTAGAGGTATTTTGGTCATTTTTTGGGTTTTAGGGGATATTTTGGTAATTTTTAGGCTTCGAGGGTATTTTGGTCATTTTTTGGACGTAAGGGTATTTTGGTCATTTTATGGTTTTGGTGGGTATTTTGGTCATTTCTTAGGTTTGGGGGTATTTTGGTCAATTTTTAGGTTCTGGGGGGTATTTTGGTAATTTTAGTTTTCAAGATTATTTTGATTAATTTTTAGGCTTCGGGATTATTTTGGCCATTTTTTAGGTTTCGAGTGTATTTTGGTCATTTTTTAGGTTTCGGAGGGTATTTTGGTCATTTTTTGGATTTCAGGGGTACTTTGGTAATTTTTTATGTTTTGGCGAGATTTTGGTTATTTTTTTAGGTTTTGGGGGTATTTTAGTCATTTTTCAGGTTTCGATAGTATTTTGGTCATTTTTTGGGTTTTGGGGATATTTTGGTAATTTTTAGATTTTTGAGGTATTTTGGTCATTTTTTGGATTTTGGAGGTATTTCAATCATTTTTTATGTTTCGGGGGTATTTTAGTCATTTTTAGATTTCGGGGGTATTTTGGTCATTTGCTTAGGTTTTGGGTATTTTGGTCTTTTTTTTGTTTTAGGGGTATTTTAGTCATTTTTAGGTTTCGAGGGTATTTTGGTCATTTTTGGGGTTTTTGGGATATTTTGGTCATTTTTTTTGGATTTAGAGGTAATTTTTGTAATATTTAGGTTTCGGGGGCATTTTGGTCATTTTTTTTAGTTTTAGGGGTATTTTGGTTATTTTATAGTTTTAGAGTATTTTGGTCATTTCTTAGGTTTGGGGTCGGTTGGTCATTTCATAGGTGACCTATCCCAGTGCTTTAGGTGACCTATGTCAGGGGTTTTGGAGCGTTGGAATAGGTTGATCCTATTCCAATGCTTCAAAAAGCGCTGGGACAGGTCATTCTCATTACCTTATGGAGAGAACTGTCCCAGCGCTTTTAAAAGCGCTGGGATAAGTCATTCTCCATATGGGAATGGAGGGACCTGTTCCAGCGCTTTTAAAAGCGCTGGAATAGGGTGCCCTATCCTAGCGTTTTTAAAACTGTTGGGATAGCCCCAAAAAGCACTGGGACAGCTCTTTTTCCATAAGAGAATGAGAATGACCTATCCCAGCACTTTTAAAAGCGCTGGGATAGGTCCCTCTATTCCCTCATGGAGAAAGAGCTGTCCCAGCGCTTTTAAAAGTGCTGGGATAGGTCATTCTCCATAACAAAATGAGAATTACTTGTCCTAGCGCTTTTAAAAGTGCTGGGACAGGTCATTCTCATTCCCTTATAGAGAAAGAGCTGATAGGTTTTTCTCGTAAGGGAATCTGGTAACCCTATCCCAACGTTTTTGGGCTTCCTATACCAGCGTTTTTGAAAAATGCCGATATAGCCCTCCTATTGCAGTGCTTTACAAGCGTTGGTTTTGAGTGCTGATACAAGCTTATCTATTACGGCATTTTTTTAAAACGCCAAGAAAAAAAATGCTGGGACAGGTCATTTTTTTGTAGTGGTGGGTTTTCTGCCTTTGTGGGGCATGTATCGTGCTTGCTCGTACAACTTACGCTCTACTAACTCTCGAATCTCGACTTGGGTCTGATATCGATTAAGACATATCTTCATTCGATTATTTTCTTCTTTTATACGGTTCAATGCTCTACGAAGTTCGTCGAACGTGTCTCTTGGCATCTGCAATGCGAGTCGCCAAGATTACGAATAACATGCATGCTTCTCACAATCAATATTAAGTTTACATAGTAAGAATGCATCAACAGTGACATACATCTAAAACATAGTTGGGGAAAGTGACATACATATAAAACATAGTTAAGGAAAGTAGTTCTCCAACAAAGTCCAATTACACCACCACACGATTACTCTTCATCTGACATCTTCACGTCTGACTGATAAATGTCTGCTGCAAGAAGTGATTGCATGTATTGTGCTTGCTCGTACAACTTACACTCCATTAACTCTCGAATCTTGACTTGGGTCTGATATCGATTATGACGTATCTTTATTCGATAATTTTCTTTTTTTATGTGGTTCAGTGCTCTATGAAGTTCATCGATTGTGTCTCTTGGCATCTGCGATGCGAGTCACCAAGGAATTGGCAACTTATAATTGACCAGCTCATCATAAAACATTTCATGTTCACGGAGTAACCAAGCCCACTCCTGCCTCATGGTATTGTGAACCCTTACACTATTTCTCAGATTCGAATCAATTGGATAGCTGAACTCATCTTCCAATACCCAGCAACAACCCATCGCAGTGAACACATCGTGAGGCCTATAGATGTAAGGGATGCCAGAACCAGACATTGATGCTTGATTGTACCCCCAATGTAAGTCATCAAGAACAAATAACTCTCATACTAAGATGTGTGGATATTTCAATAAGTTCGATAAAAATAGATGAACATTTTGTGAAATTTTTAAAGGTAGATAATACTTCTAGAAAAGGTCTTTTCAATGAAATTATAAATGCAATAAAAAATCTTGAACTTGATATTAATGATTTTCGTGGACAAAGATATGATAATGGGTCTAATATGAAAGGGAAAAAACAAGGGGTACAAAAAAGAATTCTTGTTATAAATCCTAAAGCATTTTACACACCATGTGGTTGTCATAATCTCAACATTGTCCTATCTAATATGGCTAATTCTTGCCCTAAAGCTATATCTTTTTTTGGAGTAGTACAACGTATATACACACTATTTTCTTCTTCTACAAAACAATGGAAAATTTTACAAGATAATGTGGCAGGTTTAACTCTTAAGCCATTGTCACAAACATGTTGGGAAAGTCGAATTGAAAGTATGAAAGTAATAAAATTTTAAAGTTCTAGAAATAAGAGATGCTTTGTTACAATTGGTAAAAACAAGTGAAGATCCCAAAACAAAAAGTGAAGCTGATTGTTTAGCAATATATGAGATTGAAAGTTTTGAGTTTTTGCTAGCTATGACTATTTGGTATGACATATTATTTTCTGTTAACTCTGTTAGTAAAACTTTACAATCGAAAGACATGCATATTAATGTTGCTATAGATCAATTAAAAGGTCTTATGTCTTTTTTTTAAAAAATATAGAGAAGATGAATTTACGTCTGCTATGAATTCATCTAAAGAAATTGCAACCAAAATGGAAATAGAGCCTATATTTCGTGAAAACGTATAATTCGTAGGAAGAAACAGTTTGATGAGAATATCAATGATGAGACAACACAATCCGCTGAAGAATATTTTAGAATTAATTATTTTTTTATATATAGTAGATCAAGCTATTTCTTCAATTGAAAGTAGGCTTGAACAATTTCAAATATATGAAAATATTTTTGGTTTTTTATTTAATTTTGAAAAAGTAAAATCACTAGATGAGAATAGTTTGAAAAAAAAAAATTGTCTTAATCTTGAATGTTTTCTCACACATGAAACTTATTCCGATATTGATGACTTAGATTTATTTTCAGAACTATAAGTTTTAAAAGAAGTTTTGCAAATAAATGAAAACTCTCCAATTAATGTACTAAATTATATAAAGAGGCTAGAATCTTTTCCAAATGCATGTATTGCTTTCAGAATATTACTAATTATACCTGCTACAGTTGCTTCTGCAGAAAGAAGCTTTTCAAAATTAAAATTAATAAAATTCTATTTAAGATCAATTATATCATAAGAAAGATTAAGTAGAATAGCCATATTATCAATTGAAAATGAAATATTAACGGAACTTGAATGCAAAAATTTAATTAATAATTTTGCCGCTCGAAAAGTAAAAAAAATAAATTTTAATTAAAAAAATATAAATTTATAATTAAATATAATAAAAAACCCTGTTTAAAGCTTTTGCAACCAAATTCATTAGGCCGGTCCTGCCCACCAACTCTATGTTTGCGTCAATTTACAACCCAATAACCTCCTCATCTCTTATCTTTCTTCAAATTGGAATAAAAAAAACACAGATTCAGGAGGTGTTTGGTAGAGTAGTTTGAAAATTGTTGTTTGTAATTTTTTAAAATACGTGTGAGTGAAAAAATATATTAAAATGCGTAAAATACTATTTAAAAACTAAAAAATGTTGTTTAAAAACACAAACCAAACGGTCCCTCAGTTTCGGCTCTATATCCTCCTCTTGCCTCTTCTCCTTCTACATTCTCTTTCATCTTCAATAAAAGATATCTCCACGCCCTTTCATCAAACTTAAATTCACCATGGACTTTCAGTGCACGATATTCAATCCAATGGTATGTTCCTTGCACGTTGCAATATAAATTCTTAATACAAAACCTGATACCATTATCTGAAATGTAAGCATCCCACTCCTTATTCTTCATATTAAGCACAGAAAATCACCACCAAAACAAAATTTTCATAAACGCTATTGGGAGTTTCAGCATAGTGAAACCGCTTTGATGGAACACACCAGGTCTAGCATTTGCGTTGATGTAAAGTGGATTATTAGGTTGATTTTGATATGCATTGATTTAAGTTGGATATCTTTTTGTCCTTTTTTTGTTTCCCAAACACACATCCCCTTTGAAAATCCATTGTCCTTTATCACTCTGTTCTCTATCTTTTGTCATTGCTATCTTTATTTCTTACCCTTGAGCCTACAGCTGTCTCCTTCACTTGTGTCTTGGCCTGTAGCTGGAATTTCGCAGATTTACGTTGATTGTTTGAGTGTGATCATACTTATCAGAAAAAGAGTGAATTGTTTGAGCTGTCATTCCCACAAACAGAATATATTGTCCTGAGCTTAGTGTTTAGAGATGTGGCCCTAGATAGAGCGTAGTGGTGTTAATGGATTGATTTAACTGGTCCCAATTAGTTGGGAGTAGGGTTAGTTGCGTTGGGTAATCCAATTTCAGTTGATTTTAGTATAGAATGCCTGTTCTTGCTTTTGATTTCAATCAAGTACTGTGTTTATTTCACATTTTATTATATTTATTTTTGGTTGATGAAATTTCAGTTTTCGATCTTGCTTTGATATAACATGGGGTTTTGTAATAATAATTGGTTATTAGGGGGAACTTGTAGCTTCTGGGGCAAATGTTGGCGGTTACTGGTGGCAGCTCATGGCCAGATTCTAACTTTGGGTAACCTTATGCTTCGTGGTCGCCCTTTGGTGAATCATTGTTGTAATGAAGAATCTATGGATCACCTGCTGATTTTCTGTCCGGTAGCTCACTCTATGTGGATGTATTTGCTTCAATTGTTTGGTATTGATTGGGTTATGCTAGGTTCAACTGCAAACTTATTATTTTGTTGGTATCATTAGTTTGGGAAACATAATTCCAATATTTGGAATTTGGTTCCAAGCTGTTTGAGGTGGACTATTTGGACTGAACTTAATCGACATTCTTTTGAGGATACTGAAAAATCTCTAGCTCAGTTGTTAGATTTGTGCCAACGGACTCTCTTTGATTGGTCTCAGTGTTGGGGTTTCTTGGATTGTTCTGCTCTTATGGATTTTCTTTTATCTCTTAGAATAGTTTAATGACCGTTTGCTCCTATTTGTTTCTGTTTGCTCTTTGTTCACTATTGTGAACTCTATGCATCTTTCCTTCTATTCCTTTTTAATAATATTTTCTTTCTTATCTATCCAAAAAAAAAAAGTTACTGGTGACAGTTACTGTTTCCATTCCTTTTCTGATAGAACATAAAAGGTTGATAAAATTGGAAATTTTGAAGCTTTCTATCGCAAGTCTTTGCGTATCCAAATGCAGCAGGAGAAATGGGACTTCAGGTGTTCAGCATTGGTGTTTTACCACCTTTGCTTTGGTTTGTGATCTATTGTTGAAAAGTATCGTCTTATTAATTGAGTTGATGACACACTGGTAGAGCAGCTTGTGAAATCTGATCAAACTTGTTAAGAGAGGTGAGTCCCTAGTTAATTGGTGTTGCTTGTGTTGGTGTGATGGGGAATTGGTAGACCATCTTTTACTTCATTGTAAATTTTCTTATGCTTTATGGAATGAAGTTTTTTAGGTGTTTGGGGTCCAATGGATTTTGCTGAAGACTGTTTTCTCTCTTCTTTTTGCATGGAGGAATTGGTTTGGGAAGCAACTGCCAAATATCTGGAATATAGTTCCAGCTTGTCTTGAGTTGCTTTTCTTGGTGGCTTTACCTCATATATCCCTTTTTTTTTTTTGTTGGTAAAACCTCCTTTCTCCTATTGTAAAGTAAAGGGCATATTCATATTTCTGGAGGAGAATAATGTGAAATATATATATTCTTCCATCCAATCTTGGAACTCCATTTTGTTGCATCTTATAAATATTAAGATGTTACTGTCTTTGCAGGATTTTGATGTCTGAGACTCTATGATTTCTGCTACTGGGAGGTTATCAGAAAAATTCCTGTGTTCTTCCAGCACTTTGTTGCCATCTCATACAATTGTTGACATATCTGGAACAGAGGTGATTTGAATTTACTTTTGTTATTAATATCTGCCTGAAGTATTCTAGATTCTACTCTAAAATAAATCTAGAATGAAGAATTTCCATATTAATTTATCTAAGCTATCAAAGTATCAGATGTTGAATTCTCTTTCGTTGTGTAGCAGTGCAGATAGAAAATTCAGAGAAGAAAGTGCAAAGCTACTAAGCTATCTAATACGGAAATGTGAGAGACTAATACTTCCATACATTGTTCCAATACACAAGGTTTAATAAGTCATTTAGCTATTATGACATTTATCAAGATCTGTTATTCTTTTTGTATCCAATCTCTTAAGGAATGGATTTTATTGTTCAGGCACTTGTGGCCAGGCTTCTTGAGGGCACCAGGTCAATGTGAATAATTGCATTATACATGGAGTTCTTGTAACTGTTGGGGATCTTACTAGAGTGGTGAGCTATGTTCTATTCTTCCTAGATTGTCTGATTACGTGTTGATTTTGGATGCCTTATTTTATCTAGATTTCTACTGGCACATCTTTTCTACAGTTTGTTTCATCACAAAACATGCTCTACAAGCTTGACACAGAAGATAATTATTCTTGTACCTTTTTTTTGATAAGTAATTGAAGAGAGTTTTCAAGAAAAGAAACTTGAGATTTGGAATAGATATCTGTTTCCCCTCAAATATCTATTGATTTCTTAAATTAAATATATCAACTATGTAAGTTTTATGTTTAAATTCATAAAATACATGATTATGTGAGCTTTTGAGGAATAAATTATAAAAATGTGATTTTTTTAATAAATATTTTCAAAAATTAAATTGGTTTGATAGAATTGTAACCATTTTACCAGATCAACCAAGAATTGCTGGTTCAATCTTGTTGAATCTTCATCTGTCAAAACAGTTTAAAGGGCCAACAAGACTGGAAATTGCCTTGATTCTAATCATCTGTATACCTCATTATATTTTTTTTGAGATTTTTTTTGTTCATTGGATCTTAAATTTTTCAAAATTTCATTATGGTATACTGATAGTTATTGTACATCATGTTTGTTGACGAGTCCTCATGTGATTGACTATAATTGATGGCATTTTTTTTCTCTTTCATTATTATTATTATTATTAAATTTATATATTGTTGGTTTTTCTTTTTGTATAGGGTGGTTATTTAATGAGACAATATATTCCTGAACATATGCCTTTAATTGTTGAAGCTTTATTGGATGGAGCAGCTATCACAAAACGTTAAGTGGCTGTTGCTACTCTTGGTGAAGTTGTGCAGAGCACTGGGTATGTGACATTTTTCTTAAGGTTCTTTATGATATGTAATTTATTTGAAGATAGTTTTTATCAAGTTTTGAGGCAGCGTCTAATATCGATGGTGTGAAATTGTGGATGTAATATTTGTTCCATGAGAAGCATCATGTTGAAATTCATAGCAAAGTGATATTTAGATTTCAATTCATTGGTTATTCACGTTAAATTTGAGCATCTTTTCTTTGTCATTTTTGTTACTCTCTTCGATTGATCAGCTCAATTACAATCATTAATATTTATGCAAATCACATACAAGGGCTTTGGGTGTGTCTACATATCGCAGATTCATGCAAATAGCATATGAGGGCTTTGGATGTGTCTAGGTAGCACAGAGGGCACTTGGGTGCGGGTTTGTGCCTTGGTGTCATTAATGTCTGACTGAAATCCTAGCAAGACACTGTTTAAGATGTGTCTTTGAAGCAAAATCCTATGCAATCTGTTGAAGACATGCTTTCATTGATATTGATATTTCTTTGTGATATAGAAATAAGTCAAGTTCTGATTTTAAATAGTGAGGGGCTCTCATATTGTCAAGTTCTGATTAATGGCAATTTGTTCCCATGGAAAATGATGTGGCGCTCAAAGGTCCCATCTAGGGTAGCTTTCTTCTCTTGGACTTCCGCTCTAAGGAAGATCTTATCTATAGATAATCTCCGGAATAGAGGTATGTTGATCTTGGATTGGTGCTGCATATGCAAAAAATGTGGGGAGACTATGGATCACCTGCTCCTTCATTGACCTATAGCTTTGGAGCTGTGGACTATGGTGTTTTGTTTATTTGTCCTCCACTGGGTTATACCAATGAAAGTCATTGATATGTTTGCTGCTTGGCAAGGGTCTTTGGCAAGCATAGAAAATTTTCTTTTTGGCTGGCTGTCGCACATTGCATTATGTGGTGTCTTTAGCAAGAGCGGAATTCCAGAAGTTTTGAGGGATGTGAACAGAATATCTTAGAAATTAGCCTTTTTTCTCCATAGTTTGTTGGATTAGAGTGCTGCTTTCTATCTCCACCTTGTTTTTCTCTCTTACATTTGTTTGATCATTGTACTTTGAATTGATTGTACTTCTCTCTTAGTACACCGCCAGTGAATTAGGTTTGTTTTATATCCAATAAAATATTTTCATTACTTATCAAAAAAAAAAAAAAACAAAAGAAACAAAAACAAAACTAGTGAGGAGCTATCATGGGCAAGTCTTTGGAAGTGTAATGGGAACGGGTCACACCATGTAAAATCATTTATTGCTTTTTTTTTTTTTTTGGGGGGGGGGGGGGGGGGGGTAAGTGAAACATGCACTTTGTACTCATTATCTCACCCTTCATTCTGAACTTTCAGGAGAGGTGATGCCATTTGAGTTGGTGCTCATTGGCTATTTTGTGCTTAAGGTTGCAGGTGGAAGGAAAATTATTTTTTGCATAATGAACTATATAGGGGAATATCCTCCTAAAATTAATTTCGCTTTAAATAGAAGTTAATTTGGAGGTAATAGTAGCTTCTAGCTCAGTTAGGTATTTAATGGCCTATAGGTTTGGTTTTGGCTTGGCTTATGGTGTGGGGATACAATCTTGAAGGATGCCTTTCCAATGTATTGTATAGATAGATAAAGAGGCTTTTGCATGATGTAGTTTTCAACTGGGATATTTTGTTTACTAAACTTGTTTATGATTGGGAGGTAGGGAGTTTGCAGTTGTTTCTTGGTATTCTCTACCCCATTAGAGTTAATAGGGATGAGGAAGATCGGTTGTGTTGGACCTCTGCTAGGATCTACCATAATTGAAATACTACTGTATTCAAAGCAAGTCTTTCTCATACTTTTTTGATAATTTCTGATAGGTAATGGTAGTATTTCAATATTCTTCTGAAAGCTGGTCTTTCTCATCCCTATTTACTTTGATAGCTAATTCCCACACATATAACGTCCATAAAAGCAGAAACTCTAGCTATGCTGCTAAAAGCTCGCATCCTTCCAAAGGTTTTTGCATTCCTTTCTTTTCAAATGCTCAACAGGAGAAACAAGGGGATGACCCTTCAGTCTCTGAATTTTTTTTCTTTCCAAACAAACCTTTATATTGAACCAAAACTTCCAAAACATTTTTTTTTAATACAGTTTAAGACTTAAGAAATATGTGTGTCAGTGTTTTTTCTCCTTCCTTTTTGATAATATTTTGTTTACTTGTTGAGTATTCTTTGCATTTAATTAAATTCCTCATTTTTCTTTATAGTAGACTTTTCTTAACTTATTTTTTTAATAAAAGATTTAATAAAAAATGAAATGGAAAAGAAAAAGAAGATAAAGGTGCCAAAAAGCAGGAGATTTTCTTCCTCCTTTCTTAAGCTGAGGTTACATAGTGGACAAGGCTAATTTTTCTTTATCCTTCTATCTATTTTAAGTTACATAGTGGCTGAACTTGCTTGGAAAAACATAGACTGAAAACTTTAAAATAACCTAGTGGGAGACCCCTTTTTTTGTGTTTGGGGGGGTGGGTGATATTTACTTTTTAGGGGGCTTTTGAAAATGAAAACTGACAACTACAATCAAGTTCAAGAACTTGATGACACTTTGGTGAATTCACGCCCCATTTCATCTCTCCTTATATCATTTCCTGCTTCCTTGATCATGCAACAAAGTTCATAGCAGAGAAAATTTATGCCATTGTGTGCAAGAGTCACACCATGCTGTGCTTAACGATTGCTACAACTCGAATTTACTCCAATATTGGAGAAATTTTCAATTCATAATTTCATGCGCTATTGGATTTTTGCAACTGGAATTGATCTGTGTGACTTAATGATTTAATCTGGATCAATATTATCCCTATATGATTCTTTTGTTCAAACTGTAATATAATATATATTTGATTGAGATAACTTGGTCATATAAATTTGTCAGGTATGTTAAAATTCCATAAAATGAGTATCCGCAGCTACTTGAATGGTGAGTTAGCATGGTCTGCCAGATTGGAAGCACTGAAGGGATCTACTTACGACTTAGACTTCTGAGTTGTATCCTGTACAACATTTTTTTGTACCAAGGTTGTTCTTGTTTAGATCCTTGGAATTATTGGTGCGCTGGATCCTCATGTGCATAAAAAAAAAAATTAGCCAAGTTAGCTGGGGCTGCATGGAGATGTAGCCTGTGCTACTAGTGATTCAGGTCATGTTCAGTCCTTGGATGATCTGCCTATGGATCTGTGGCCATCTCTTGCAACGCCTGAAGATTATTAACCCACAGTAGTGCATCAACCTGACATATGACTTTGTTTATTTTTGCTTGTTATATTAATTTCTGTGGCTCTAGGTTGCGATCAATTCTCTCATGCGAATACTTCGGGATCCTTCTCTTGCTAGTTACCACCTTAAGGTGGTTGGATCACTTATATTCACTGTAAGGACCCAATTTGAATTGAGTGTTGGGTTTTCAGCCCAACAAGCCCAAACAATAAATTTATAGAGTATGGGCTCAAGAACTAGTACTGTTTTTTAGGAAGGGTTCTACTCATCAAGTAATAAGGGATACTATTGATTCGCTCTATGAGGAAAAACTCTCCTCGGCCCTCTCTCAATTGGTCTGTTCTTCTCTCTCTCTTTTTCCTTTTTCTTTTCTGGTCAGAAGTCCCCCTTGTTTTCTTCGTTTCTACATTATATACTTCGTTTCTTTTCTTGTTTCCTTTGTACACGTGTAGTTCTTATCCTGGGGACTCCTTTCTGTCCCATCTAGTCCCTACCGGAACTTTCAGCTTAGTGGTCATAAAGCTGCTTAGCTACTATTCAGGTATCACCTCCACATTAATATGGCTAGAATGTTAGGTGGACAGCATTTAATGAGGAGGTGATAGACTTTAGAAGATATTTTCTACCTTCTCCGACGCCTCTTTAAGCTATATCCAACTTCCAATTCAGCTACAACCTGGCAGAATCTTTCAGTCAGTACGAAGGTTACCTTCACCTCGGACTTTGGCGTCCTCGGACGTGTGCTATACCACTGTATATAACACCTGTTTATACCTTTCATATCACCTATTTGACGTGAATAAAACTTCTTTAGGCTGTCCTCGGACAACTGCGTATCCTCGGATCGGGCCTTTGGGCCCTGATTCTACCTTCTCCGACGCCTCTTTAAGCTATATCCAACTTCCAATTCAGCTACAACCTGGCAGAATCTTTCAGTCAGTACGAAGGTTACCTTCACCTCGGACTTTGGCGTCCTCGGACGTGTGCTATACCACTGTATATAACACCTGTTTATACCTTTCATATCACCTATTTGACGTGAATAAAACTTCTTTAGGCTGTCCTTGGACAACTGCGTATCCTCGGATCGGGCCTTTGGGCCCTGAGCCCAATTCTGAGGGCTACTATACCTTTTTTAGGTAACAGGCCCCACATTATCTTTTCTTTTGCACATAAAACATAGTCATAATTTTGTAATTACTATAAGACCAATTATCTCTATTACGTTTTGCAAGTTGGAGGACTCCCTTTCATATTGCTTGGATTTTAAATGATTTGAAATATATATGAGTCCTAAACCATCAAGCTCAACTCTTCATCCAATTCTTTATGAAGAACATTTTCCAGAAAGCATTCAGTTGAAAATATAGAAAACATGTCATCAATCAACTATAAAGTTCCAAAAAATGGCATTTGAAATAATTTAGATTAATTAGAACAATATAAAATTTCTAGGCATCTAGGAGGAAGTAAATTGAAAATCTATAATATATGCTTCATGATAATTATCTATATTATAAATTTAAGTCTCAAAAGCTTATAAAGCATGATCTTATGTAGATTTCCTTGACATTTACATTTCCTCACTCTAGAGAGGATCACTTTGTCATGGCTTCATCATAATATATATATATATATACACACACACACGCACGCAATTGAATTTAAACCTATAGTATTCGTTCTATGATAATTATTCTTTATCAATAGGTCAAGATACCCATTGGTTTCTAGTATAAGTGGGGTTTAAATCTCAAATCTTTTATGCAACAACAAGAAATTTTATCAATGGAGCTAACTGAAATTCACAATGTATACTGTATTTATACTTAAAATTTCATCGATTCAATTTTAATTAAAATAATTAAAGTCTTTTACCCTTATATCAATAATAATAATAATAATAACATTTATAATAAACCATTAATGGGAATATATTTGGTACGAGTAAGAAACTGCATTTCTAAGAAACTTTTGTCTAGGGAAAGATTTCAAAAACATTGGAGATGGAAATTGTTAAGGAATATTTCTATTTTTTATGCATCATCAGAAATTAATGTCCCAAAAATTTTAAGATTTAAACACTTGCATATTCATAATTATTCTTGCAGGGTCATGTTTTTCAAACCAAGCCCAAAACGTGAGGAATCTTGGCCCGGTGAGCCCAATACAATAAATTTGCAGAGAGTGGGCCAAAGAACTAGGCTTTAGTAAGCGGATGACGATTAGAATGGATTTACATGATGATAAAAAAGGAATGAGCTGAGTTTATCAAAGAAAGCTTGTCCTCGACACAATCCGAGGAGCTCTGTTCTTATATGTGTTGGGTGGCCATGGTTGCAGGAGTTCTTGAGACTGCCACAGTGCTCTTTCTCCTTTTTTTTTCCAACCATCATTCCCCCGATCTCTGGGGTCTCTGCTCTAATTTATACTACATATCTTCCTTCATCTCTACCCTACACGTGGATAGCTGATGGTTTATTCTGATACTTGTCCTATCAGCCCCCTCTAGAAGTCTTCTGGGGTGGTTCTAAGATTGCAATAATACTGTGTAGAGGTCATTTCCTCATTAATGCAGCCAGGGAGTTAGTTGGGGGCACTTAATGCGGAGGTAACAATTCCTCCTTAAATTGCTCCTCCACCATGCTCCCATGAATGACTCCTTGTACTCATCCTTCCTTTTGGAATGCTCTAGGAGGCTGCCTTTGATGGCGTGCCACTCGTTCCTTCTATGATCTCGGCTAGTCGAGGACAGGATCATCCACGGTGATGCTTCTTGGCAACTTAAGCTTTCTACGTTCATCCTCGGACGTTTCTCCTTCCTCAGCGTGGGCCTTGGGCTTAACATAAAGTAGGCTGGGGTTGCCAGATTCTAAGGCTCCACAATAGCCCCTAAAAATCCTGCTGTCTAGCTCCTCAGACGGGGAGGAGGATTTTGATGTCCTCGGACCTCTGTCATGGCTTGTCCAGTCTTGTCCTATGTCAGCGCTAGAGTCTTTTCACTTGTCCAAGGCACGTTCCTGGTGCTTCGAAATGTGGAGCGCGCCCTCATTAATGTCTTCACGAAGCGACGCAAATCCAACGATTGAGGATTTCTTCAAAAATTGGGCGGGAGGTATTTCGCCTGCAAATCTCTCTTTGAGTTCCGTGCGAATTAATTTCCGCTAGATTTCGCCTTCTATATAAGGCGTTCTGGGGGAAGCGTTCTTTCATATATACGAATCCTTGAGTTCAATAGGAACTTTAAGTTCTCAACCCTCTGGGCATTTCCATGGACCTTGCCAAGATCATGATCAAGGCCTAGTAAATGAGATGGCTCTGGATAAAAGCAAGGGCAAGGAGGCCAAGCCCTTTTCAGGAACCAAGAATGCTGCTCAGATCCCGGACGATGCAGTTAAAGCAAAGGAAGCAGAGGCCAAAGATGTTCCTACCTTTCAACCAAGCAAGAAAGAAGACCCTTCTCCCTCAGCCAAGGACCGGAGCGGGCGTAAATCGCATCAAACTTTCGGTGCGGCAAGGTTTGGGTCTCACCTTGATGGTAGGACATTGATGAAGGTTTGTAAGATTACTGAACGGTTGATGCCTGAGTGTTACTGTCTCCAATGCTTAATTATCATGAAACTGGGAGAGAATCAGGGGAACATCTTGGGATGGGGCCATCAGGCGCTTCCGCTTCTTCTCTTTTCTCATCGCCGGTACCACTTGTATTGGCTCGATTGCTGTTGGTAGCATTAAAACAAGCCTGCCTCAGCCTTTCTTACTATAGTTAGCTTTAGAATAAGCCTACTTCAGCTTCTCCTACTATAATTAGTTTTAGAACAAGCCTGCCTCAGTCATTTGGTGTATGATGTACCTTTTCTTCATTTAATAAAAAAGGGATGTACTTTTTTCTTTACGAATTTTTCTTTTCTCTGTAGTAATTATTTAATGTGTGTGTTGTTATTTTTCCCTCCAATGGGACTTGGAATTGGTGTTGTTGACGGTAACAAAAAGTTGCCACCTTAAATTTTAGAAAAACCGACGATAGCACCCGGCTGCTAACTCTGAATAGGCTAACAATGTAGGAACAATTAGGAATATAACCATGAAAGGATGTTGGATTCAAAGTAGGTCATTCGAGGGGACCATCGTGCACTAAGGCTCTGTTCGGCATTTATAATGACGTCATGGCGTCGGTTTTCCCCTAGCGTCTGATCCGAGGATCCAGGCACGCCTCAAGTTCTGTTTTATCACTTGTGAAGAGATGTCAAAAGTTATTTGATCAGCCATAAACTGAATGACCCCTTGTGATCAAACCAATTAATTAATTAGACAAGTTATTAATCAATCAATTTAACATGCAAATACGTGGAAGCACAAACAAATCACCAAATAACTAAATATGCAGCGAAAATTAAATGACACGGTGATTTGTTTACGAATGGGGAAAACCCTTACGGCAAAAACCCCACCAGGTGATTTTCAGGTCACCACTTCCGAAACTCCACTATTATCAAATCAAGTGGTTACAAGTAAAAGAATCCTAAGTACCTTACCAACCTACAGTTGAACCCTTCCCCCAATACCCAATTGGACTTGATCTGTAATGACAGTTCCCCCTTTTGATGCACGGCTCCCAAATACGTGACTAACTAATACGCGGATCCTAGTACGCGACTTCAAACACCAACTTAGAAGGAGAAGTTGATTGCAAAATTTTTCAGTTCATCCTACACAATGAAGATCAGGAAGATGCTTGGTCACAAAACCCTTTGGTGCAAATACACAATAACTTCTTCAGAAGAGATGAACTAGGTCAAGAACTTCGTCTTTGATCACAAATTACTTGAACAGAGTTTTTTGAATGCTTGTGCAACTTGTGTAATATTTGATGGCTCTTAAAATAGTCCTTTTATATGTCTAGGGTTAGAAGAAAAGAAGGCCCAAAGGCACATTCACGGATCCCAAGAAATTAGATCAGAAAATCTGATTTTATAAATCTTGATAAATAGCAGGTATCGAGGAGCTATCAAGAAGGTGTCGAGCTTTAATGAATTTGCCCTTCAGCTTGTTTTTCTTAGACAGACTTGATGAATTCAACACTTGATCTTAAAACCTTGTTTCTTGAAGTATTAAAAATACCTAGAACTACCCAATTACAAGTAAAGTGCGTTTTGTCAAAGGATTAGCCAATTTACATAAATAAGTGACATATGTTCTTAACAAGTGAAAACACATATATCCTAACATTATTAGTTTCCCATAGGTTTGTGGTCCGAGGAGCCATGCAAGACCTTGGTTCTGTCTAATACTTGGATAACTGTTAAAAGTTGTTAGTTTCCCCATAGGTTTGTGGTCTGAGGACTATGCAAGACCCTAGTTCTGTCTAACACTTAGATAATTGTCAAAAGTTGTTAGTTTCCCTATAGATTTGAGTCCGAAGACTATGCAAGACCTTGGTTCTGTCTAACACTTAGATAATTGTCAAAAGTTGTTAGTTTCCCCATAGGTTTGAGTCCGAGGACTATGCAAGACATTGGTTCTGTCTAACACTTAGATAATTGTCAAAAGTTGTTAATTTCCCCATAGGTTTGAGTCCAAAGACCATGCAAGACCCTGGTTTTGTCTAACACTTAGATATTTACCAGTGTGTGTTAATTCTCCCAAAACAGGAGGTCTGAGGACCCGTCATGGCTAAGGTTTGGTTTCACCACTTCAGTGGGTCAGAAGATATTAACATATACTTTCCAGAACTAGCCATGTCGCGGAGCCTCCTTCAATTGCCCTGTGTTACTGCCCCCTTCTCTAACGGAGGTCCAGCGAGCTCGGCCGTCAAATTCGCGAGGACCAGACCCTGGACAGAGGTACGGGGCATGTACCTGGTGTCAGAAGCCCCTAGAACTGTCCCCCATTTAGCAATCATGCCTATATAATTCGCTTTTCGAAGTATAGACCTGAGCAAAAGTTGAGCTAGGACGACAACTGTGCGTGCCTCATGTAGTGTCTTAGTTACATAGTAAACTGGCCACCATAATGGCTTTCCCCAGGGACTTTGGCTGATGAGGGCCTGATCCTGTCTTAACTTCTCGTTGCACTCACTATCACACAAGCTCTCCCCACAAATGGCACTAATTGTAGGGTTGCGTTTTTCAGACCAAGCCTAAAACGTGAGGAATCTTGGCCTGGTGAGCCCAATACAATAAATTTGTAGAGAGTGGGCCAAAGAGCTAGGTTTTAGTGAGCGGATGACGATTAGAATGGATTTACATGATGATAAAAAAGGAATGAGCTGAGTTTATCAAAGAAAGCTTGTCCTCGGCACAATTTGAGAAGCTCTGTTCTTATATGTGTTGGGTGGCCATGGTTGTAGGAGTTCTTGAGACTGCCACAGTGCTTTTTCTCTTTTTTTTTCCAGCCATCATCCCCCCGATCTCTGGGGTCTCTACTCTTATTTGTACTACATATCTTCCTTTATCTCTACCCTACACATGGATAGCTGATGGTTTATTCTGATACTTGTCTCATCAACCCCTTCTAGAAGTCTTCTGGGGTGGTTCTAAGGCTGCAATAATATTGTACAGAAGTCATTTCCTCATTAATGCGGCCAGGGAGTTAGTTGAGGGCACTTAATGCGGAGGTGATAGTTCCTCATTGAACTGCTCCTCCACCATGCTCCTATGAATGACTCCTTGTACTCGTCTTTCCTTTTGGGATGCTCTGGAAGGCTACCTTTGATGGTGTGCCACTCGTTCCTTCTATGATCTCAGCTGGCTGAGGATAGGATCACCCTCGACGATGCTTCTTGGCAACTTGAGCTTTCTATATTCATCTGTGGACGTTTCTCCCTCCTTGGCGTGGGCCTTGGGCTTAACATAAAATGGGTTGGAGTTGCCAGATTCTTAGGCCCCACAATTTTGTTGGTTTTCTCAATAATAAAATTGTTATTGTGCCCTTTCCATTTGAGCTAAGTTCATTATGCTTGAACTTTGCATAATATAACTATACATTTTGAGAATACACCAGTAAGTAATATTTTGCATACAGATACAATATCGTTAAACCTTTTACACTCCCTTTTTTTGCAACACTTTTACAGTAAAATCTAGAGAGTTTTGAAAAAATAATATTATTTTATGTGGAAAATTTTTCTGAAAAATAGCCTCTTAAAAAAAAAAATCATGTTTTGTATCAAAACTTCAAAATTTGCAATTGTAGTGTAAAATGTGTTTAAACTAAAGTTGTGTTTTCAAAGCCATTTCAATGCAAAATGTGATATAATCAATTTTAGTGCAAAATGTGATATTTTAATGCTTAAAGTTTGAAAGATTGGATTTCAAATCAACTATTCTAATAATTTTTGTGTTGATAAAATTTCTCATGCAATTATTTCTTTAAAAATGAAGGACTTGCTTTTGATAGTGGAAGACTTTGTGTTGACACTAATCAGTTTTTGGTGTAGGCGGGGATCGTATCCAAGATCTCTTATATAACCATCAGAGACTTTATAAGTTGAGTTAACTGAACTCACATAGTGAAAGACTTTTAGGGTCCATTTGAATATAACTTATTTTGCTGAAAACTAAAAACTGAAAACTGAAAACACTGTAACAAAATAATTTTTAAATGTATGAATAGTACCGTGGGACCCATTTTTAATATATATATTTTTAATAAAGTGGATGTAGGTCCCGTGAACAGTACATGAATAGTGCTGCTATAGTGTGTGAATAGTGCCGCTACAGTGATAATTGTCCCCTAAAGTAAAACGCGTGAAAAAAAAAAAGAAACGAAAAACACGGAAGATGCAGACGCAGGAAACGTGAATCCAAACCCACAATTAAAGTACATTTTTTTTTTTTTTTTGTTGAGAGAGTAAAGTACAATCTTTTGATAGTGGAAGACTTCTTTATTTGTAGTGGAAGATTATGCAAATGGGTTGACGTGTTGTTAGAGAAGAGGACTCAACATGCTTTCTCTCGTCTAAACTTTATGAGCATGAATCACGAATTGATTGAAAATTTTGAAGGAAAAAAGTTTCTCTTCAAACTTTTATTTTATCATTTTATTGAACGTGAATTTTGAAAATTTAACCATTAAATTGTACGTTTTTATTATATCCTCTATACTTGTAAAATTTTAAAAGGATCAAAAATCAATAGCTATGTCATCAATTAAATGTTTAAATTTCAAGTTTTTGTGATCTAAATTTTTGCATAAAAAATAAATTTATTGATCAAATATATAATAACATCCGATTTGAACGAAATTTGATATAAATGTTAAAAATATAAAAAAATATGCAATTTATCGGTTAGATTTTCAAAATTCACATCAAATAAAAAGATATATGAGAAGTTTGAAGAGTTTATCTTTAAAGTAATTGGATAAATACCTTGTCCAATTCTTATATGTTTTTTTTTTTTTTGAATTAAAAATCATTATTAAGGTTTGGCCTTAGGGAAGGGAAAAGGGGAGATTCATCAAAGTGTCAAAAAAGAAAAAGAAAAAGAAAAAAAAAAGAAAAAGAAAAAGAAAAAGAAAAAAAAAAAAAAGGACAAGAACAACAAGAACATAAACCCAAATCTAAGAACACAAAATTAAAATCCAAAAATCACAAACCCAGAAACATAAACACAAAAACAATAGATCTTCCTTGTCAACCAAACACAAAAGCAACAAACACAAAACACAAACCCAGCAACTGATCTGTTGACTATTAAAAAATCCAGGTCTATTGACTATTTTCCTCCCGTTTACTTTTCGGAGTGTCACTCTCTCTATCACCAAATTATACTCTGTTTCAGTGTTTTAGATCCAATTCGACTGATTAGCATGTCGTCAAGATCGACGTCCTCATCAAAATGCTCCTCACCATGATCCAATCCTTCCTTGTACCTAAACAATCATTCAAATCAAGTGGCCTCTACTACCCCGTCCAGAGCGACACTTTAAACACGACTAGATCTAGTCCTTCTCTCTCCTTTTCCACCGTAAGTGCTTCTCTCATTGCTCCTTTCTTGTCATTTTTAGTTCAAAATTTTGTTTACATAAAATAAATACCAATGTCTGTGAGCGAGTTGGTAGACTAGTCAAGGATGTTGTTTCGTGCGCAGGCCACTCGTGTCCGAGCGGGCGGACTACGTTCGCAAGCTGGAAGAGAATCTCAAGTCCTTAGAAATTGCGAAAATCCAACTCGAGTCAGACTATGAAGTTATAAAGAACAAGGTTGAATCAGGCGGCGAGCCGCGGAAGAGGAAGTCGCGATGGGCCGACGATGAGCCCAAGCCCCTGTCGACTTCGCTGCTGATTTATCTTCTAGGGTAAAGATGAATTGGCGGGATTGATAGGTTTGTGTTTGTATTCTTACTGATTTTTGGATTTGTGTTTGGTTGACAAGAAAAATCAGTTGCTGGGTTTGTGTTTGTTGTTTTTGTGTTTGGTTGACAAGGAAGATCTGTTGTTTTTGTATTTGTGTTTCAAGGTTTGTGATTTTTGGATTTAATTTTGTGTTCTTAGATCTGGGTTTATGTTCTTGTTATTCTTGTCAAATCTTAATTAATGTAATTTTTTGTTTTTATTTTGGTTTTTAATTTTTTTTATTTGGTTAAAATTAATAAATTAATTTTTTTTTTTAATTTAGATGTTGATGTGTCATTTTTTAATGCTAAAATAAAAATTATTATTATTATTTTAATGTTCTTAACTTATGTCGTTTGCCACCTGTGCAATTTCCGTCTCTGATGTAACGGCAGGACAAAAACGAGACGTGTTTTGCAGGATAGGGACTAAAAGCAGTGAAAAAAAAGTTAGAAACCAAAGTGGGAATCGCGTCAAAATATAGAGACGAAAATGGGTTTTACACCTAAAAACATTACATCTTGAGTCAAAATTGACTCAATTATAATAGGATTTTACTAGTCTCATCACATGCGATTTGCATGTGCGATAATGTTTTTTTTTTTTTTTTTTTTGGTTGTTGTTGTTGGTCGATTTTGAAATTTTTTTTTTTTTTTTTAAATTTTGGATAAGTTTGTTGTGAAATCATAGATTAGTAGGAGAGTATCTTATTTTGTAGGCATTTTAAGTAGAGTTTGAGATATATTTTTACTGGATTATCCTTAAATGTTTTTATTGTTAAACATTTGATTGATGACATATTTATTAAACTTTAATTTTATTGAAAATTTTGCAAGTGTGGAGAATATAAAAACAAAATGTAATCTAATGGTAGATTTGTCAAAATTCACATTAATACAAAGATATTGAGTGGAATTGTAGTCTTAGGTTATAATTAAGTTTGTTGCCAAATTTTGTCCTTCAAATATTGTGAAAATTGTTATATTTATAACATTACTCATGCAATTATTATCTTTTAAAAAAGAAAGGCTTTTTTTTTTTTTTTTTTAGTGGAAGACTTTTAAAGCATAAGCATTTTGATAGTGGAAGACTAAGCAAAATGGGTTGATGTGTTGTGAGAAAAATGACTTATTGCTTTCTCTAATCTAAACCTTAGGAATGTGGATCATGAATTGATTGAAATTTTTGAATGCTTTTATAAGACAAACTTTTTTTTCTTTTTTTTATAGGGGAAGACAAACCTTCTGTTTTTTTTTATTTTTAATAAAATAAAATAAAAAGGTTTGGCCTTAGGGAAGGGAAAATGAGATATTCTTCTTCTTCTTCTTCTTCTTCTTCTTCTTTTTTTTTTTTTCCCTGAAAATGAGATATTCATGCTAACATCATTCGTATTTTATCAAGTGTACTCTCCATAAGTTTCTCAAAAAAAAAAAAAAAAAAAAGTGTACTCTCCATAAGTTGTGTTAGACAAAACAATAAACTTTTTTTTTTTTTTTTTTTTACAAAACAAAATAAAAACTTTTTTTCAACAAAAATAAATAAATAGACACAACTTTTTATAGTGGAAGACTTGAGAGACTAGCATTTGTTTTTTCTTTCCTTTTTCCCAGAACAAATACAACTTTATTGACTTAAACAACATTTACATCTAAATTTAGAGAAGAAGACATCTTCCGGCAAGACCTTTTGGCCATATACTAGTCTATAGTACTTGGCTAAAAGATCTCACAGAGCACGTAAAAGATCAGCCTTTACTCTGAATATTTTGCTTAAATTTTTTTAAATGAAATTCTTCTTAAGCAATTTGATACAAATAATGTAACATTTGTGTGATTTAAAAAAAAAAAAAAAAATTCTAATTAGATTAAACAAAATGATCATCCCTTTAACCTAACGGGTGTAATGAAAACTTACAATTATTCAAGTTCTTTTCCTAAAAGAAAAAAAAATTATTCAAGTTCATCATCTTGACATGAAGAAAATGTCAGCAAAAAGAATGCAAAGGTAATAAAGACTTCGGCTGCCGACAATCTTTTGAGCTTCCATCAATTATTCAATTTACAAAACATTTCCTCACTCTAGAGCTAAACACTTTGCCATGATTTCATCATAATGTATACTCTATTTATATTTAGAATTCTCCAATTCATTTTAAATTAAAACAATATTGTCAATCTATTAATTAAAGTCTATGGCCCTGGCCCTTGAATGAGAAAGTGTTTTTTCTAGGAAAGACTACAAAGACACTGGAAATTGACTAATGGAAATTGATATGTGGCAGCCAAAAAAAAAAACATATGTTGCCAGATCAAGATAAAGGCCCCACAAAATTGAGGGAGGGTCCTACTTGCAAGACTTCAGTCAATGCTTGAAGTGTAAAACAAAACAAAATCAAACGAAGGAGTGCTCCTATAAATTACCATCCAATTAGTATCGTCAGTAATAAACTTTAGCCTACTGATTCTCATACATTATCAGTAATAAACTTTCATATCTGTCCTTAGATTTCAATAATCTACAACACCTAAGTACCAAGTGCCAAACTAAATCTTTGCTACCTTAAACATGTTTAGCATGAACAAAAAGTACAAATTTTGTTTTAAAAAGGTAAAGGTTTTAAATTGGATCATACATTTTCATGTCCAATGAGCTTTTCTTTTGATGGTATAAAGTGAGAGTTTTAGTCCAATCCGCCCCTAGATCATAGCACTGGTGGTAACCAAAATGAGAAAGTATGGATTATTTCCATATTACTTGATTATTTATTAAATTTTTTTATAACATATTTATTTAATTTTTGAATGCAGTGGAAGTATATAAATATGGAGCCCTTTTTATAAAAGTTAAAATTCAAAGAAAAACTTTCATTTTAAATTTCTAAGCATGAATTTTTTTATTTTTTTGAGAATTAATATTGCATAGTCAAGTACTCCTCCCCCCCCCCCCTCTCCCCCCAAAAAAAAAAATTGCATGGTAAAAAATATAATCAAAATGTGGAAGTTTATGTTTTAATTATATCCAAATCAAAATGAGAAAGTATGGATTATTTCCATTTTAACAAAGATTGTTTAAAATCATGAAGTGAAGGCAAATGAGTGATTCACACTTCTCATAATTTTCTAATACAAAGACGATGTCGTATCTCTCTTTTTATGGCTCTCTCAGTCTCTCTCTCCCATTGGAATATGACAAATAGCGCTTCAAAGGAGAATTGAAAAAGCTCAAGTTTGATTTCTCTCATTTTCTATACAATCTTTTGAATTAACAATTAAATTCTGAATGCATTAAATCTTGTTTCCTATTCTTTTGTTTGTTTGTTTGTTTGTTGTTGTTGTTGTTGTTTTTTTTTTTTTTTTTTTTTTTTGGGGTGAGACTTCTAATNCTAAGGTTGGGGCTCTTAGAAGTGCTAGTATTGTAAGTTTTGTCTTCCCCTTTCCCCTGTGTCCTAGTGTTGTTAACTCATCAAAAAGAAGAAAAAAAAAAAACTAGCATTCTTCCTATTTTATCAAGTGTAATATATATATATATATATTGATAAGAATATCGTAACTTTATTAAGAAGAAGATAAAAACATGGCGTAAAACCGATTTTGTCCCTACATTTTTATGCAATTCCCTCTTTGATCCATAACTTTCTTTCACCGCTTTTAGTCCCTATCCTAGAAAACACGTTTCGTTTTTGTCCCTACCATTACATCAAAGACGGAAATTACACAGGCAAATGACATAAGTAAGAACATTAAAATAATAATAAATTTTTTATTTTAATTAAAAAATGCCACGTCAGTATCTAAATTAAAAAAATTAATTTATAATTTAACTAAATAAAATTAAAACCGAAATGAAAACAAAAAATTACATTAATTGAAATCTAAGGGTGTCTTGGACAAGAACAACAAGAACATAAACCCAAATCTAAGAACACAAAATTAAAATCCAAAAATCACAAACCCAGAAACATAAACACAAAAACAATAGATCTTCCTTGTCAACCAAACACAAAAGCAACAAACACAAAACACAAACCCAGCAACTGATCTGTTGACTATTAAAAAATCCAGGTCTATTGACTATTTTCCTCCCGTTTACTTTTCGGAGTGTCACTCTCTCTATCACCAAATTATACTCTGTTTCAGTGTTTTAGATCCAATTCGACTGATTAGCATGTCGTCAAGATCGACGTCCTCATCAAAATGCTCCTCACCATGATCCAATCCTTCCTTGTACCTAAACAATCATTCAAATCAAGTGGCCTCTACTACCCCGTCCAGAGCGACACTTTAAACACGACTAGATCTAGTCCTTCTCTCTCCTTTTCCACCGTAAGTGCTTCTCTCATTGCTCCTTTCTTGTCATTTTTAGTTCAAAATTTTGTTTACATAAAATAAATACCAATGTCTGTGAGCGAGTTGGTAGACTAGTCAAGGATGTTGTTTCGTGCGCAGGCCACTCGTGTCCGAGCGGGCGGACTACGTTCGCAAGCTGGAAGAGAATCTCAAGTCCTTAGAAATTGCGAAAATCCAACTCGAGTCAGACTATGAAGTTATAAAGAACAAGGTTGAATCAGGCGGCGAGCCGCGGAAGAGGAAGTCGCGATGGGCCGACGATGAGCCCAAGCCCCTGTCGACTTCGCTGCTGATTTATCTTCTAGGGTAAAGATGAATTGGCGGGATTGATAGGTTTGTGTTTGTATTCTTACTGATTTTTGGATTTGTGTTTGGTTGACAAGAAAAATCAGTTGCTGGGTTTGTGTTTGTTTTTTGTGTTTGGTTGACAAGGAAGATCTGTTGTTTTTGTATTTGTGTTTCAAGGTTTGTGATTTTTGGATTTTAATTTTGTGTTCTTAGATCTGGGTTTATGTTCTTGTTATTCTTGTCAAATCTTAATTAATGTAATTTTTTGTTTTTATTTTGGTTTTTAATTTTTTTTATTTGGTTAAAATTAATAAATTAATTTTTTTTTTTAATTTAGATGTTGATGTGTCATTTTTTAATGCTAAAATAAAAATTATTATTATTATTTTAATGTTCTTAACTTATGTCGTTTGCCACCTGTGCAATTTCCGTCTCTGATGTAACGGCAGGACAAAAACGAGACGTGTTTTGCAGGATAGGGACTAAAAGCAGTGAAAAAAAAGTTAGAAACCAAAGTGGGAATCGCGTCAAAATATAGAGACGAAAATGGGTTTTACACCTAAAAACATTACATCTTGAGTCAAAATTGACTCAATTATAATAGGATTTTACTAGTCTCATCACATGCGATTTGCATGTGCGATAATGTTTTTTTTTTTTTTTTTTTTGGTTGTTGTTGTTGGTCGATTTTGAAATTTTTTTTTTTTTTTTTAAATTTTGGATAAGTTTGTTGTGAAATCATAGATTAGTAGGAGAGTATCTTATTTTGTAGGCATTTTAAGTAGAGTTTGAGATATATTTTTACTGGATTATCCTTAAATGTTTTTATTGTTAAACATTTGATTGATGACATATTTATTAAACTTTAATTTTATTGAAAATTTTGCAAGTGTGGAGAATATAAAAACAAAATGTAATCTAATGGTAGATTTGTCAAAATTCACATTAATACAAAGATATTGAGTGGAATTGTAGTCTTAGGTTATAATTAAGTTTGTTGCCAAATTTTGTCCTTCAAATATTGTGAAAATTGTTATATTTATAACATTACTCATGCAATTATTATCTTTTAAAAAAGAAAGGCTTTTTTTTTTTTTTTTTTAGTGGAAGACTTTTAAAGCATAAGCATTTTGATAGTGGAAGACTAAGCAAAATGGGTTGATGTGTTGTGAGAAAAATGACTTATTGCTTTCTCTAATCTAAACCTTAGGAATGTGGATCATGAATTGATTGAAATTTTTGAATGCTTTTATAAGACAAACTTTTTTTTCTTTTTTTTTAGGGGAAGACAAACCTTCTGTTTTATTTTATTTTTAATAAAATAAAATAAAAAGGTTTGGCCTTAGGGAAGGGAAAATGAGATATTCTTCTTCTTCTTCTTCTTCTTCTTCTTCTTTTTTTTTTTTTCCCTGAAAATGAGATATTCATGCTAACATCATTCGTATTTTATCAAGTGTACTCTCCATAAGTTTCTCAAAAAAAAAAAAAAAAAAAAGTGTACTCTCCATAAGTTGTGTTAGACAAAACAATAAACTTTTTTTTTTTTTTTTTTTTACAAAACAAAATAAAAACTTTTTTTCAACAAAAATAAATAAATAGACACAACTTTTTATAGTGGAAGACTTGAGAGACTAGCATTTGTTTTTTCTTTCCTTTTTCCCAGAACAAATACAACTTTATTGACTTAAACAACATTTACATCTAAATTTAGAGAAGAAGACATCTTCCGGCAAGACCTTTTGGCCATATACTAGTCTATAGTACTTGGCTAAAAGATCTCACAGAGCACGTAAAAGATCAGCCTTTACTCTGAATATTTTGCTTAAATTTTTTTAAATGAAATTCTTCTTAAGCAATTTGATACAAATAATGTAACATTTGTGTGATTTAAAAAAAAAAAAAAAAATTCTAATTAGATTAAACAAAATGATCATCCCTTTAACCTAACGGGTGTAATGAAAACTTACAATTATTCAAGTTCTTTTCCTAAAAGAAAAAAAAATTATTCAAGTTCATCATCTTGACATGAAGAAAATGTCAGCAAAAAGAATGCAAAGGTAATAAAGACTTCGGCTGCCGACAATCTTTTGAGCTTCCATCAATTATTCAATTTACAAAACATTTCCTCACTCTAGAGCTAAACACTTTGCCATGATTTCATCATAATGTATACTCTATTTATATTTAGAATTCTCCAATTCATTTTAAATTAAAACAATATTGTCAATCTATTAATTAAAGTCTATGGCCCTGGCCCTTGAATGAGAAAGTGTTTTTTCTAGGAAAGACTACAAAGACAATTTTTTTTGGGGTGAGACTTCTAATTATGAAATTATTGCATTTGTTAAAAGCAAAAAGGACACATGACTTTAGGTGGAAAAATCCAAATGAAGCTAAGACACAATCATACAATAATATTACAATGGATTTTGAATATAGCCTAGCATACTAGAACAATGAGGGTTCGAATTTGGCTCTTCAATCATCAATACTTGGGGATTGCAAACTTAGTCCCTTACTAGGCAGTAATTATTCCATTAAAATAACATTTTTTTTAATGAGCTTGATTTTCATACATATATATATATATATATGTATGTATGTATGTATGTATGTATATTATTTAGCCCAAATATGGGTGGAGCGTGTTTTTAACAATTGTTAATGGATCAATCTGTCCATACATCATAGCACTGGTGGTAACTAAAGGGTAACCAAAATGAGAAAATATGCATTATTTTTGTAGTACTTGATTATTTATTTAATTTTTGAATACAATGGAAGTATATAAATACTTAGTCCTTCTATAAAAGTTAAAAAAACAAAGAAACTCTTTTATTTTAAAATTCAAAGCATGAATTTTTTATCTTGTTTTTTAGAATTAATACTGCATAGTCATGTACTTCCCCCAAAAAAAAAAAACGCATGGTAAAAAAATAGAATCAAAATATGAAAGTTTATTTTTTAATTATATCCAAATCAAAATAAGAAAGTACGGATTATTTCCATTTTTTCAAGATTATTTAAAATCATGAAGTGAAGGACAAATGAGTAATTCAACCTCCTCATAAGTTTCTAATACACAGAACGACGCCGTATCTCTCTTTTTATTGCCCTCTCAGTTTTCTCTCTTTCACGCTCAATCTCTCTCTCACTGGAATCTGACAAATAGCGCTTCGAACTTCAAAGGAGAGTTGGAAAAGCTCAGGTTTGATTTCTCTCATTTTCTACACAATCTTTCGAATTAACAATTAAAATGGGTCTAGTTGTGTAAAATCTTTTAAATACATTTGTTCTCTTCTGCGAAATTGCTTTGGGCATATTTGGTTTGTCTTTGAAAATTCCTAGTTATGGATTGTACAAGGTATATATGCTTTAAACATTATGTCCTTAATACTTGTGTGGTCTTGTTTAATGGTGACGTTGTGGGTATGCCAATGTTTTCAGTTTTAATAGTTTTGTTGATTATTGCCATACGAATAATGTTTCATTTTGAAATGCATACTTCATTTTTAAACTGTTTGAGAACACAATGCTACTGAAGGAAACAGAGTTGGCACTGCAACAAGTATTTTTTGCACATTTGTATCATAAAAATATTGTACTACGGTGCGCATGTAACTTGCTAAAAGCATCCTCTGTGGGAATACAGTTGATTATTGCAGGTCCTTGTGTATGCTTCCGAAGGCAGCTCAGGTTCATCTTTACGAACTGCCTAGCTGTGCTCCAAGTGGCCACAAATATTAGTTTGGAATTGCTTGGGTTTATGATTTCTGCCTATGATCTGTACGAACTATTTATGTACGGACTGGTATGTCATTTCACTTTGCACTAAAAAGAATAGAACACTAGGTTAGTTGCTTATATCTTTCCAGTTTTAAGCAAGTCTGTAAACAACTACATTCATTAATCTATCCCTTAATATGGGCTGCTTCTTCTTTTTTCCTTTTTTTTTTTTTTTCCAGTCAATGAATCTATGGATCCTTGGTACCTTGTTCTTAATATGGGCTGCTTCTTCTTTTTTCCTTTTTTTTTTTTTTTCCAGTCAATGAATCTATGGATCCTTGGTACCTTGTTCTTTCTATTAAAACACAGATTTGGTGCTTTTCCAAGTGGCCTGTACTCTACTTTAAAATGTTCTTGTGGAACAGAAATGATTTTGGGACAAGTGGCACAATCCTAGGACTATTTTGTACAGTACATGGTGATGTGCTAGACATATTGGGACAAGTGGCACAATCCTAGGACTATTTTCTAGATCTGCTTTGCCTAATTTCTAAAAGAAGTCATTTACTTTGATGACAGATAGAATATATATGAATACAGTGTTTCTTCCTATAAATGTCCAAGGCAATCCAATTTGATAGTTTAAAATCAATTTTCAGCTCAGACAAGCACTCATCTGTTAAAAGTGGTAATCCATATCTTGCCAAATGCAATCCAATTTGATTTCTCTCTCTCTCTATGGCCCATACAACACTAAAGAATAAAAAGGACAAGGGACATAAAAAGAAAAAAAAAATGCTCGTAGAATGTTACTGTTAGGAGGAGCTAAACATCAAGAAGGTGAAATGACAAAGTTCTTGCCCTTTTACAATGTCAAGGCTCATTTTACTAGGATTTGTTGCTTGTGACATGACTGGAGTGTCATCCATATCCAGGTCCCTCTTGAATCTATCCTTCGAGGTGGCATAGACCACCTTACTTCTCACTTTTGATGTATCAAGGTGACCTGAAAAACAAGAGAGTCAACTTTCATAGGCAACATTGCATAGCAAATTGTATTGCTCCCTTAAAACATGAATAGAGATTGGCCTGGTGTTCTAATATTGTGCAGGGGCCTTGAGGGGTATGCCTTTGGAAGAGTATAAGGAAGGTTGGGATACTTTTCACCATTTTGTTAGCTTGAAGGTGGGGGATGGATCTTCTATCAGATTCTAGCTTGATTAAAGAGGAATTTCCCTAAGTTGTATGGCATGGCACGTAATAAAGAGGCGTCAGTGGCAGAGTTAATTTCCTTCTCTTTGGATAGCTATCATTGGAACATTAGCATTACTCGGTTGTGTCAAGACTGGGAGTTAGAGTCTATTGCTTCCTTTATGGATTTACTTTATTTTGGAGTGTGGAGAGTCTATTGCTTCCTTTATGGATTTACTTTATTCTGGAGTGTGGAAAGGGGACGAGGTGGATAAGTTGTGCTGGAAACTGTCTTCTGTAGGAGTTTATGATGTGTGATCTTCCTACAAAGTCTTAGAACCCCCTTCTCATGTCTCTTTTCCTTGGAAGATGGTGTGGAAACCAAACTTGCCAACAAAGATTAGTTTCTTCATTTGGACGGCGGCATTGGGTCTTATTTTAACAAATGACAATTTGCAAAAACGTTGGCTTGTTGTTATTAACTGGTGCTGTATGTGTAAGAGGGCTGGGGAGACTACTAATCACTTACTTTTATGTTGCCCGGTAGCTAGAGAGTTGTGGTGCATGGTGTTCACTCTTTTTTGGGGTATATTTAGTTATGCCCAGGGGTGTAATGGAGCTTTTATCTAGCTGGCCGGGTAAGTTCAGCAAACATAGAAGTGGGGTTGTTTGGAACATTATTCCTCATTGTTTAATGTGCGGCATTTGGCGGGAGAGGAATGCTCAGATTTTTGAAGGAACTGAAAGTTCAACTCAAGAGTGCTCAAGACCTGAAACTAGCTTTTTTCCATACTTTGTTTGGGTGGACAACGGCTTCAGGTGTTTCCACTTTTAATTTCTTACCTACTTTGCTTGATAGTTGTACTTTTCATGCATCTTAGTTTACCTCAGCACACTTCTTGTGTGCTTTGGCTTTTTGTAGTTCATCATTTTCTTTCAGTGAATTTTTATTAGTCAAAAAAAAAAAAAAACTCCATCAGGAGAATTTCATCATTGACAGATGCATTAGCTATCTTTGATGAATTTTTATTAGTCAAAAAAAAAAAAAAACTCCATCAGGAGAATTTCATCATTGACAGATGCATTAGCTATCTTTGACCCGTATTCAACTAGGAACAATAACTCTTCAGATGCAAGTCACAACTCATTGGCTCCATTATATAAGCTTGAACCCTTGTGCTTGAACATCAATAGCTTGTTCATAATTGTACCTTTTTATTAAGTACACACACTGTGGGCTCCTTGATCTAGCTTGGAGTAGATTCACAAGGATTTGTACCAAGCTGGATTGGTGAAATGGTACTCCAATATTATGGCAACTTGCTTCTCCTTTGTTATTGGATTTTTGCCAATGGACGTCTACCAAGATGTTCAAATGAAGCTGAACCTTACTTTTTCTTCTTTTTTCTAGCACTTTTTAAGAGTCTTTTATTATTCCACATTTGATAGGAGCATAGACCTTTCAAGTAACTCATCTATATCAGTTTCTACTGAAGTCTTACAGGATTTCGTTTCTTGAACTTGTGTCAAAGTTATTTGATGAGAAAGATAGCAGTGAAAGCTAGGAATATGATATTGTTGGAAATCTTTGATATCTCAATAAACAATCATTTTGGCAAAATTGTCAAGGGCATATTTAATTTGTCTTTTCTTGGTTATATGAACCTTCTTCTTCATTGTAAGTTCTCTCATGCTTTATGGTGTGAAGTTTTTGCAGTGTTTGGGATCCAATGGGTCATGCCAAGGTCAGTGAAATCTTTTTTCTTTATTTGGAGAAACTTGTTTGGAAAGCATCTTTCAATCATTTGGAACATGGTCCCGGCATGTTTAATGTGGTTAGTCTGGCAGGAACATAATGCTCGCATTTTTGAAGACAAGGCGAGAACTTTGGAACACATAAAATGTTTACTTTTTCGTACTTTGTTTCTTTGGGCTCGCATTTGGGGGTGTACGAATTGTACTGCTGTAGCTGATTTTTTAGTTTCTATTTCTTTTAGCTCTTGATCTTCTTGTATTTGTTTCATTGTTCAAAGTGTTCACCATCGTGAACATGATGTTCAATTTTTCAATAAAAGTTTTATTACCTATCAAAATTTTTTTTTTTTTGAGAACAATTCCATCATGCACCCAGCCTAAGATTTTTTATGCATTTAGCTACAGTGCCAATCTTGAACTCAATGGAGCCCTTTCCCAAAAGTTCTCAAAAGCAATTGGCAAAAATGAGGACAACTCTGAAAACCCCTGGTATGAATAAATATGAGAGTTGGATATTCTGTTGATTCTTGGGGAATCTGTGGAGTTCTCTTCTTGAAAAGGACTTCAAGGCATGATGATTTTAAAATTGAACTGGTTACTTCAAATTATGAAAGACATCATCTTTGTTCTTTTTCACGTTGGTATGTAAGTAAAAGGCATCATCTTCTATGAGATATACTGCAAATATTATGTCCTTAACAATTGTTTGGTCTTGTTGATGTTTTAGGCACTGCACTGTAAATGTGATTTAATTCATATCTAACCTTCTACCCAGCAGGATTTTATTTCAAAAATATGCTGATACTAAAATTGAGCCAACATTTTCAATTTTTAGTCTAGTTTTGTTGACTGTTGCCATATAAAATATGTTTTGTTTTCAGATGCAGATTTAATTTAAAATGATTTGATAACACAATGCTCTAGAAGGAAACAGAGTAATCGCTAAAACAAGTTATTTCTCACACATTTGTATCGTTCAATTTTATACTATGATGCACATGTAACACTCTAAAAGCTTACCCTATGGCAATACTATCGATGATTGCAGGCCCTTGTTGTGCATGCTTTAGAAGGTAGCCCTGGTTCATGCTTTTCAAGAGGCCACAAAGATTAGTTTGGAATTGTAGTAGGTCTCATTAGCCCCTAAACTTGTTATAAATTGTACATAAATAATTTTCTAAGGATTATGATTTCTGCCTTATGATCTATACAAACCATTTATATTTATACATATATATACACACACACACACACACATATGGTAGAATAACAATTGATAACTAAATTCACATGTAATGAGAGGTACGTGCCAATTTTGTAACGGGTTATCAAAAGAACTTTTTTAAAATACAACTTTTTATAATCTTCATTTTTTTTTTAGATACATCTTTCTCAATCTCTATAATTTCATTTAAAAAAATCTGATATTCTGATTCATATGAAAAATAAGTTATACGAAATCCGTATTATAGTCTTTTAACCTGATTTATCTTATAGTCCTAAAAAATTTACTTACTAAATTAACTGTATAGTACTAAATACTAATAACCAAAGGGAAAATAACCTGTATAGACAAAAGGGGATTGTCCTTCAAGTCCCTTTCTTCATCCAACAATGCAACCAACTGCGTGAACTCCAGCTTGGGAGACGAGAGGCCACCTAATTCACTCAACTTCGTGTCGGTTCTTGCTGCAACAACCACAACACCAGCACCATTACAATCAATTTCAAAGCGATTATCTTCTTCCAAACATGGCACTAGCCTACCAGCTAAAAAATCATATGGGACTAGCATTTTGGAAAGGGCACTGCATAAGCTATGACAAGCTTCAAAGAATGTCATTTCATTTGTTGGAGGGTCGAAAAAGGACACAGATTCTTGGTACACAACAAGGGAAAGGTCTATGTTAGATTAGAAAATTTGTCTACGTTCTGTAGGTTTTTCAGGTGCAATTACAACTTTCTCAAGTAACTTCATATTCTCCATTCTATTAGAGCCACCCCTGCGGGTGCTTCTTTTGGCTCTGGTGCACAACACAATGGAACTGCGGTCAATATAAAAGAATTGTATAAGATGTGGGAAGAAAAAATTACATCGGAAATGTCTTGAACAAAACTAGAACGGCTATTTATAGGAGTTGTTTGCATGAGACATCTCTTAAATGAGTAAGCATCAAGGCGATTACTAAATTATACTAAATCAAGACCATTGTGCTTTTTTGACTACTATTGAAAGTGGTTGCTGTTTATTCAAAACTAATTAATGTTCAATAGAAGATTAAAAGTTAAGAATGTAAATAAATTATATTAAACTAGCCTAATCACACGTGCTTTGCATTTTTTTTTTTTTTTTTTTTTTTTTGTCTAGTGTATGTGGTCATGAGGAAAATTTCAAAGTGGATTGAGAATTTTTCTTTTTTAAATTTTGTATAAATTTGTTTGAAGACATGGATTAGTAGGAGAGTGTCCTATTTTGTAGGCATTTTACGTGAAGTTTGAGATATATTTTATCAGATTGTCCTCAAGTTTTATCCCTATTAAATGTAAGGTCTAGGGGTACTTTTGAAGTCCAAAGAGGAGAATTCTCTTATAGATAGTATAGATTAAAATTAAGTTAATTGTTGATTAATTTGATTAATTTAAAACTATGATAATTTTAGTTCTAAATTACAATTTTATATGGGCTTAGTGCAGCTTTCTTCCGCAGGGGAAGGGTGGGGCAGCTCAATGTCTTTGGCGATCTAAGGGTACAATTTTAAGTGCAACATTTTTTTATATTTTAATTTTAATTAAAAAATATTTATTGAGCTGTTGATATCATGTTTTAAATTTAAAATGTACTTTTTCAAAATTTTTGAGATTCAATATTAGTAATTAAGAGAGATCTTGGTATGAAAATTTCTAAGGTATATTCGACAATATGTCTGGTGGGTTAGAGGTTCAGTGGTGGTAGAAAAGAGGATGGGGGATTTTAGTAAAATAGGTTCCAAATTTCAACCTTTTTGGAATCGGGTATCAGGGAGGACTTATTGTGTGTGACAAGTCATATTCATTAATCAATTTATAAAATGCTAATATGGCATACTAGTATTAGAGGGTGTAAACTTGGGGTATTGCCCCAAGTCCTTATTGAATTTACTCGATAATTAAAATAAAAATAAAAAAATAAAAAGCCAACAAAGGATTTGATAGAAATGAACTCAAACTCTTTCATTCACCCAACCAACAAGAAGTCAAGAACAACAATGAAAGGGAGAAAGCTTTCCAATAGCATAAACTAGAACAAAAAAGAAAGGGAGAGTAAATAAAAGCCAACCAGAATTGAAGATGAAAGGAGAGTAGTCAACACACTGTACATTGATTGCTAGGCAATTACAAAGTAAGCTACACACAAAAAAAAAAAAAAAAAAAAAAGAAAAAAAAAAGAAAAAAAAGAAAAGAGGATGGAAGGCAAAAGCGGCAATGTAAACAATGAATAAATAGGGGTTTGATCCCTGAAATATCAAGATGGAGAGAAAATGTGTGTTCATGTCTTTTATTTTAACAAATAGTCACGATCTCTCTTTGGAAAAAATTGGGATCAAATATTTAATGGATTTGTCTATAAAACTATTAATTTGACTATGAGAGAGAGAGAGAGAGTCTCTTCACCTTCTATGTTTGGGAGAATGAATATTTTCACCCTCTTAAACTATAAGGGAAATGCTAACAAGTGCTCTTAGAACACTGGTTAATAATCCATTTAAAGAAAGTTTTTATGGGAAATAGAAAAAAAAAAGTAATTAATATTTTGACAGCTTTTTTCATTTTCCATAAAAGTAGTATCAAAACTTTCTTAAAATAGATTATTAACCAGTGTTTTAAGGGCACTCGTTAGCATTTCTCAACTATAAAAGATTAACTAAAGTGCATTAAGAATTTAAGAGAATACATATCATTTAAAGAGGGGATAATTTTTTATTTTCTTTTAGAAAAAATAATTAATTAAAATTTTTGTTACAATGCTTTCTTGGGCCTTGATTTTTTTTCCTAGGTGAGAGGGCCTTAATTATATTTTATTGGTTAATAGAAGGGGTCTTCTACCCTTTGGACTAAGGCCATTGCCTAAGAGCATTCACATCAACTAGTGCAAAAATTTCTGTCTATTTTAACATAATATCCCATTTTTCTTGTTTTACTTAAACACTTTTCACAATACCCACATTAACTATTTCATTAAAATATTAAAAAATTTAAATTATTTCTCTCTTCACATCCGTTATCCATTCTCTTCATTCATCCTCTTGAAACATAAAGAAAAAAGAAAAAATAAAAATGCACAACAAAAATGTTTGTGTATATTGCACAAATATTATGTCCAATAATGGACACATGACATCATCCAGATTGGTTCAGTGCAACTCCAACCTAATCCTTACCTTTTATGTAAAGAGTGGTTTGCTGATGATGAACTAGTGCATGAAAAAAATTTAGGGGCCATTAGCCATGTTAGCACAAAGGCATAGACTCCCAGTGAAAATGTATAAGATATAAAATTGCATTGGCCAATTAAATTTGCACAGAGAGAGAGAGAGAGAGAGAGAGAGAGAGAGAGAGAGGTGGAATAGAAAGCCTTTGCCATTAAATTTGCAAGAGTCAACGAAAAATTTGCAGAAAATTTTTAAGTAAAAATTTGGAAGAATATTCCTTGGAGATCAAAGATGCATACCATGAATAATTTACATTCATTCTCAAGCTCTTTCTTTTGTATGCACTACAATTTTCTTAAGCCCATGGCCATGGTGAGGAACCAAACACCAGAAATATACACAGCATTCCAATTGGGTAATTTTTTACTATTCTCTTCGTGGCCAAGTTTTAGACCCAAGTCATTTGACCTAAAATCACAGCACAAACCTCTCTTACACACTTAGAAGTCCAAAGAAGGGGTTGGTCATTGCAGACTTCAATTCAGACCCAGCTGTGTTTAGAAATTCCATGTTGACCTTATCATATACAAGAACTCGTCTCCTTCTATTCTCTCAAACCCACAGAGCTCAAGAAATTCCATACCTCCTCTCAAGTTCCCAACTCTATCCTATTAAGTGTTAAATAGCTAAAGAATAAATAAATAACTATATAAATAACTAGAGTAGAAATCTTACAATACAAGTACACCTGAACCAAGAAAAACATATAAAAATATTATATGCCAGATTTTAGCCATGTTTATGAAACCCTTCTCTTTTTTCTTTGGTATATCGTGTTTATACAGAGGAACATCCTGGTCTACAAGTGTAGCAAGAAATAGTGACAGACCATAAAAGCAGTAGATATTTAGACCGTTCAATGTAAGGCTACAAAGAGGATAACGCTCGCCATATCTATGCATTACTTGACAGTAGTGATCAAAAGAAAAACTAAATATGGTGATCCAACGATCAGGATGGAGAGCTCTTGGCCCTCATCATGACACTAATGAGGCTACCTTTTTCATACAAATGAACCTGGCGAATTAATGTATTATTTTTTATTAGTTAAAAATCATGAAAGTGAACCCAATAATAATCCAAAACCAAAAAACCAAAACCCCCCCCCCCCCCCCCAACAACCACATCAATCAAGGAAATTGTTTTGCCTGGAATAATGGGTTAGTAAGTCGAATCTTCCTAAATTTTTCCTCATCAGGATTTTTTGCAATATTTCTAACATAGATTATAAGAGTTTCGAAGGCCCTCCTAACTCTGGCACCATCATTCTAGACAAATAAATAGAAAAAGGCAGGGGGAATCATGCTACTGACAGAGTAACATGTAAAATATAGAAGTAAATGAAATAGAATGTGACAATCTTAGCTAACAAAAATGGACTACATTTGGAACTGGTGAAACCTAAAGTTCACAAGTCAAAGAAATACAAAAAATATCTATAGTAGGCACCCTAAAAATATCCTATGCATATGATTTATGCTATAACAGGTGCATGCACTTTCACCTTAGTTTAATTATAAGGCTTACAAGCATGCGCTTTCTTTCTTTAAGTATTTGAATGTAAAGCAAGGGGCTTTTTAGTACAAGAGAGCTATCTATCTTGTAAATAATAAGATGTAGTACCTCCCATTTATCTGAAAACTCATATGCAAAGGAAATTCATTGTTGTGACAATTTATCTATGGAGATCTTTAACCAATGGATTTCCCCAAAAAAAAAAAACCACCCTCTGATTAAATGTTTCACATATAAGAAGTCCACTATACCAGAATTTTTATTCAGGAAAACTTCAACATTATGCTTTGCTTTTGAAACATATAACGAGGAAATTGAAGCACACTCTAACCTCAAAATGAAGTTGCTAAACATAATTAAGGAAACCACTTATAATGTGATGGTTCTACAATAATGTCATAAAACACATAAACCAATCTATTTTTGAAATGTCTCCGAACTCTTGCGCTTGTTACACTATGAGCAATTTACCTGGTGATTGCGCTTAAGAGACCTTAAACATTCTCTCATCTGCTCTACATTTGTTATAGACTTCACAAGCAATGATGTCTGCAACTAATAATAAAAAGAACAACATCAAAATAACTCTGCCCTATAGTTCATGTAAAGAAATTTATATTATGCAATGGCACATAAGAGTGCTAAGTTCTATAAACATCACTTTCAAAATAACCATGCCCTTTTTTTTTTGCAACAAATGAGTGGAAGGTTTTACAGATAGAATTTCTGGTGGCAATCCAAGTCTTGACCTCCTTTCTACCTATGAAGACATGCATAGTTTTTTGAGTCATGGAAAATTCTTGAGAAAGGTATTAAACCTCAAATCAGGAATAATGAACTAAAAATTATTAAATTATCACTTGATAAAATTTAAAATAAAATAAAAACCCATTAGTCTCTCTTCTATTCTTGGTTGTTGCTTACTTCAAGTTCTTTGAGAATATTTTTTGAAAACCTTTTTCCTGTATTAGCACAACTTCCACAAAATACATATTTCTCTCTAGTTTTATTGACCATAAAATACTATAAAGAAAAAAAAATTCTCCTTCCATAGAAATGGGCAGGCCCTAGGGCAAAGGTGTATTAAGGACAATGATAGCCAAATCTATAATATATAGTTTTTGTTTGGGAATTGTGTATTTTTGGTAACTTATTTGCATAGTGTTTATCAAAAGATATAGTTTTTGATAACATTTATGTTTTTTTTAATTAATTTATTTTTATTTTTTATGTTAAATGCATTACAAAGAGCTAAAAGCTAGATTATTTGCCAAAAAAAAAAAAAAAGCAAAAACAAAAGGACAAAAGGACAAAAAGCTAAAATGTTTTCAATGATTCGCAAACGCACACATAATCTACTAGAAAAAAATTATAATCTATGAACAATTGTTCTAAGCACAATGAAATCTGGAAAAAAATTTCAAGCACCTTATCATGTTCTAGGGTCCGTTTGTTTCGGGTGAAAACGTTTTCAGGAAATGATTTTACGGAAAATGGTGTGTTTGGTTGTTACTTCAAATTTGGTCAAACTGAAAATAATTTCCAGTTGACCGAAAATAATGCCAAAAACGGGAGAAAACGTTTTCCGGTTTCATTTTCACTTCAAATGAAATTTTCCGGAAAACAAACCGAGAGAACGAAGAGAAAGAGATAGAGAGAACGACGAACCCAGAGCACGATGAACCCAGAGCACGACAAACCCAGACCCAAACCCACGAGCACGACGAACCCAGACCCACGAGCACGAGCACGAGCACGACGAACCCATCGCCTTCACCCAGACCTAGACCCACGAGCACGCCATCACCCAGACCCACGAGCACGACGAACCCATCGCCTTCACCCAGACCCAGACCCATGAGCACGACGAACCCAGACCCACGAGCATGACGAACCCATCGCCTTCACCCAGACCCATCGCCTCCTCGAGCTCGCCGATCCACGAACTAGACCCATTGCCTCCACGCTCTCTCTTCCTCGATCTCTCAATTTGTTTTTTTTTTTTTATAATTTGATTGTTGTTGTTGTTTTTTTTTTTGGATGAACTGATTGTTGTCATCGGAATTTATTGTTGTTGTGTTGTGTTTTTATTGCCGGAATTTGTTGTTGAATTGGTTGTGATGTTGAAATTTTTTGTAATAAAATTTGTTTGGATGCTGAGAAAATGTGAAATATTTTCCGGAAAATAGCATTTTTAGAATACATCCAAACACATGAAAATATTTTCCACAACAATTTTCATAATTCAACCAAACACTTAAAAATATTTTCCTTTTCCGGATAACGTTTTACACGAAACAAACACAGCCTAAATAGCATAATTTTTGGAAAAATTTGTTAAATAACACATGATCAAACTTATTTAGTTATGTAGCATATTTTTTGGAATCCAAGTTTGTCAATCTCAACTCAAGTTCCAAAAAACATACTACATAACTAAATAAGTTTGACCCGGTGTTTTTTTCCTAATTTTTTCCTAAGATTATACTATTGGGCAAAAAAAATACTACTTGTGTCACTATAAGTTGTTGATGAAAAATTATGAATTCATATGATCAGTAGTAAGCAAAAGTAAAAAGCATTCACAGTCACACAATTGTTAGCAAGTTGTTAGTTTTTATTATTATTTATTATTACTGTTTTTAAAAAGGAACATTTGTTAAATTGAGTTTGTGATTAAATGCCTTTTTAAAATTATTTATCTTATAATTCAACTACCACTTTTTTGTATTTCCAATTCCAATAGAGACGGTATAAAGGTAGAAATCTTCTTACCCTCCTTAATGTAAAAAAAAAAAAAAAAAACTAACAAAGATTTACAATAACACCTTATTTGCCTACCATTTCATAAATATACCATTAAAACAAAATTTAATAATTGATTGTGATGGGCACAGATGTGAGGCAGAAGGCAAATTGAAAAGAGTGTTTTGAAATTATAGTGATTTTTGTTATGACCCTAACTTTATTGATAAATAAACTTGTAATTCCTATAGCGGTGTCCATTTGCTTCAATCTAAACTATATATTCAGATCAAATAAAATTACTCAGCTCCAACTCAACTCTATCTAAGCAATAATGGTCACAATAAAAATGATATTATACAAATCACAATTTGTTGGTGGTGATTCTGAGGGAGACCAACTACTGGAAAAGTCTCCACTTGATGTAGTGTGCAAACGCGCTTCCCAAATGCATGTTTTGCATTTAAGTTTTTTTTTTTTTTTTTTTTTTGCTTTTTGAACCAAAATGTTTGACTTTTTTCGTGAACAGTGCACGGTGTGCACTATTTACGGACCCACAAATTTCACTTTTCAACAACTTTTTCATTAAAAATGGGTCCCGCGGTACTATTTACACATTTAAAGATTATTTTACTACAATATTTTTCAGTTTTCAACTATATCCAAACGAACCCGTACTCTCCAGTGGCCTAAGTAGGGCTCCACCTTGGAGGTTGTCTTTAACTTGTAAAACCTTCATTTTCGAGAAAAACAAAAATCTCAACTCAAACTTCGATCCTTTGTGTCTTTTTCATTTTATATATAAATCAAGCAAATCATATTTCGAAGCTTTAGAGATGTACATTCTAGCCATATAATTAATTTTCTAAAATAACCAACCTAATGCATGAAAATAGAGGCACAAAGTTTCAGTTCAATACCAATGTTGGAAAACAGAAAAGATTAACATAAGAACATAAATATATTTCTACAGGTACCTTTAATTTGATTAAAATTACTAATTAATAGGGTGTATGTAAGTGTTTTACAATGCCTCTCATGAACAAAATATTATTGAGCTTGTATAATAGCATCCACGGCATAGATGCTTTTATATATATATATATATATATATATGAAAAATGTATCGTTGGTTGTTTGCTACAATACCATACAGTAGAGAATAATCATCATCTTCACAGACTAGCCCTTGCCCCCTTTATATGGAAAACCATAGGGTATGCAGGGTCGGCCCAAGGCCCCACCCAAAAAAATAAATTCCCTTTAGGGAAAAAGGTTCCACTTCTCATGGTTAAAAGCCCACATTTTTATAAAATTATATATATATTTTTAAAGGTTGTGCATTTTTTTTTTTAATTAGTGATATTAATGATACAACAAATTTTTTAAAGGTTGATTTTATAATGCTTTTAGCACATTTTTCCTTTTCATTTCTATTAAAACTCTTAAAGTACGAGACCAATAGAACCTTAAAATGTTTCCCAAAAAAAAATGTTGCAAATGAGTTAAATCATCAATTATAGATTAATCTCCCCTAATATAGTTTGAGACTTTAATTTTTGTAAACTGATATCCTACAAGGCCACACACCAAATAATAAAATTAAAAATTATATCACAACTTTACTTGACTATACATCGTCATATCCAAAATAAATTATATATTTTTTTAATCATAATATATTTCTATTTCTTTTTATTAATATTTATGGTTCAACTATAATATTCAATTCTCTATGTAAAATTAACATTAACTTAAATGGTATTATTTATTAAATTATATATTTAATGTATCAAATTAAAATTAATATTAAATAATATTATTTAATTAATATTTACATATTAAAAGGTCTGCATAAAATTTTTGCCATAGATTATCTTGGGCTGCCATATGAGTATACAGCAAAGAGAAGTAACTTTTTTGGCAATGTCAAACTAAACTAGGCTTTTTTTCTTTTTTTCTTTTTTTTTTTTTTTTTTGGTGAAGGGGAAAATACAAATAGACTAAGACACTATATCAGTGAGTACAGAGTTAGAAATCCTGTTATATAATACACCAGCAGCATCAGTATTAGCAAAATACAAAACATCAGGACTAGGAGGGGTATCAAAAACCAAAAATTCCTCAGCCATGTTGCTACCCAGTCTTGCAAGTGCATCAGCGCACCTATTCCCTTCCCTGAACACATGCACCACTCTGGTCTGGAGGAACCTGCTTAGCAAGTATCTGCAATCATTAAGAAGAGGAAGATATGGTTTATTAGCACCACCTGTGGAAGTAATGAGGCTAACCACTACTTTAGCATCCAACTCGACAACCAACCTCTGAACTCCCATGCCTAAGGCCAGCTTTAATCCATCTCTTAATGCCCAAAATTCTGCAACAAAACTGGAGGCGAGCCCAATGGATCTCGAAAAACCTTTGATCCATTTCCCATTCCAGTCTCTAATTAAACCACCACCCCCAGCCTTACCAGGATTCCCACTTGAGGCACCATCCGTGTTTAATTTAAACCACTGTTCAGGCGGCTTGTTCCACTTCACAGGTATGAAAATCAATTGTTTCTTTCTCCCAGTTTTAGCAATACAATAAAAATACTCCCTTGCTTCATTGAGGCAAGCTCTATGGAGATTCAAATTAAGAGGGACATTGTCAAACACAACTTTGTTGCGGTGTTTCCAAATGTTC
>NW_027069641.1:1217739-1233609 GCF_002906115.3 Quercus suber
TGATTAAAGGAGGCAAAACAAAAGATAAATTTTCCCAATTCCACTCCTGGTTATCCCGAATATCAGCTATGACAAGCTTCATGTCATTCCTTGTTAATGGCCCCTCAATGAGTTCCCTTAAGGATTGTCCTTTAATCCAATTATCAGACCAAACACTCTTTCTTGAGCCATTACCAATCCCCCAACAAATGCCCTCAACAAAGGTAGGGAAACCAAGCTTAATGGCAGACCAATTAGGAGAAGAAGGAAGGACATCCGGGTTAGCAGCCCTTCTTCTAGAGTTGGAACAATACTTATTCAACAAAATCCTCGCCCATACAGCATCTTTTTCTTGATATATTCTCCAGTTCAACTTTGCCAAAAGTGCAATATTTTTCGCTCTGGCAGATTGAATCCCCAGACCCCCTTCATCTTTAGGCCTGATAATTTTTGCCCATCCAACAAGATGCATTCTCCGCTTTTCAGTCGACGATCCCCAAAGAAAGTCTCTATTAATTTTATCCAGCTTGTCACACAAGTGGACTAGAAGAGCAGCTCCTTGCATGACATAATTAGGAATAGCTGACATCACAGACTTCACCAAAACAGCCCTACCAGCAAAGGATAAGAATTTTGCCTTCCACCCAGCCAACTTACCCATCACCCGGTCAGCCACAAAATTGAATTGTCTTCTAGAAGCACCTCTATGTCTAAGAGGGAATCCCAAATATTTTCCAAAGTTATTAGTTTCAAGCATACCCAGACTTTCGCAAACTTTTTCTCTAAGATCAGTAGAAACATTAGGAGAGAAATAAATTCTTTACTTCTCCAAACTAACCTTCTGCCCCGATTCTAAACAAAAATTACTCAAAACATCCGGAATGACTTCACAAATATCCTTGTTAACTTTAGCAAACAGAATAAGATCATCCGCAAAAAAGAGGTGAGAAATCTTTATATTCCCACGAGAAGCCTTAAGAGGAATCCAAGCTCCTTTAGAGCACTTCTCTTCAACAAGACTACCCAAATACTCCATGCACAAAATAAACAAGTAAGGCGACAAAGGATCACCTTGCCTTATGCCTCTAGACGGAGAAAAAGCTTCAAGGGCATCTCCATTAACCAACATAGAAATTGTTGATGAAGACACACAACTCATGATGACTTTAATAATGCTTGGGGGAAAATGGAAAGCTTGAAGGACTTTGTGAATGAAACTCCACTCTAATCTGTCAAAGGCCTTTTTTAGATCCACCTTGACCGCCATATACCCCTCCTTGCCCTTCAACTTGTCCATGGTGTAAATAAGTTCTTGAGTGATGATCACGTTATCCACCCCTTTCCTCCCTGGCACAAAAGCAGTTTGGATTGGGGAAATAAGATTGCTAAGTAATGGTCTAATCCTAGCCACTAAAATCTTGGAGATGATTTTATAGGCTGAATTACACAAACTGATAGGTCTATAATTGGCTAGAGATTCAGGATATTGGCACTTGGGAATCAATGTTATCAAGGTTTTGTTCAAATATTCTGGAATAACACCAAGGCCAAAAGCTTTCTTAACTTCATTGCAAATAGAATCTTTGACATCATGCCAGAAGTGCTGGAAAAAACCAGCATGTAGACCATCAGGCCCAAGTGCCTTAAAGGGTTTGAGAGCCCACAAAGCTTCCCTGATTTCCTCATCATCCACCCCTCTTTCCAAACAACACCTATCCTCTTCAGAAAGGACACAGCAAGAAAAATCAGTAACAGGGGATTTAAGATAAACCACATTCAATTCAGAGGCATACAATTTCATGAAACTAGATTGTATCAACTCCTTAATTCTTTCCTCATCTTGAATACATTCCCCAACCCCATTAACAAGACTTCTAATTTTATTTCTTTGCCTACGCACCACAGTAGTGATGTGGAAGAAAGAAGTATTACGATCTCCAAAAGTTGCAGCATTCAACCTGGACTTCAGAGCCCAATATTCTTCTTCTTGCAACATAATAAGGGCATGCTCTTCAATCAATAGATTCTCCAGTCTGAGAAGGGATTCGCTAGGATAATTAGCAATAGCTTTTTGAACTCCCCCCAATCTGGCTAACACTCTCCTTTTCCTAGCAAATAAATTACCAAAAACTTCACTATTCCACTTCTGGGCTTTTTTTGAAAAGTCAGTTATGGCAGAGGAAAGGGATCTTCCCTCAGACCAAGCTTCCTCTACCACCTTAGGAAATTGAGGATGGAGAAGCCACATGGTATGAAACCGAAAAGGTTTATTAGAGCAATTAGGCCTGTTACCAAAAAGCTCAATTAAAACAGGGCAATGATCAGAAAAGGCCCTTGGAAGATGAGTAACCAAAGCTTCAGGGTATAAAAGCCTCCAACTTGGATTCGCAAAACACCTATCCAATCTTTCAAGAATAAGACTAGTGACTGGCCTTTTATTAGTCCAAGTAAACTTTGGGCCAGCAAAACCCAAATCCAAAAAACTACAGTTATCCAAATAAGCCTTAAATTCCAAAGCCCTATTTAAATTTATCTGGTTCCCTCCAAACTTATCCTCACTATTCAAAACTTCATTGAAGTCACCAAGCATCAGCCAAGGTTGGTTATGGAGTTTAGCAATTTCCGAAAGATTGGCCCAGACCATTCGTCTCTCAGCCAACCGAGGACTAGCATAAATTGCAGAAATGAACCAGAAAAGGCCAGAAGAACGTACCTTAACCGTGGCATGAATTTCTTGTTCTGTGATAGCAAGCAAGTCAATTTCAGCTTCATCCTTCTTCCAAAGAATCCAAAGGCCCCCAGCATAACCAATTGTCTCAGTTGTGATAAAACCATCAAAAGGCAAGTCAGCGATGATCTTCTCAGCTCTATCTCCACCCACTCTAGTCTCTGTAATTACCATGATCGCCGCATTGTGATTAACAGCCATCTCAAAAATTCTTCTCTTGAAATCGGGGTTTAATGCACCCCTGCAGTTCCACATAAAGATATTTATTTGAACAAAATGACCTAAAGGATACTCAATTGGACTAGGATTCATCAACGCTGCATCGACCATGCTCCATCCTAGCCTCCTCAGAAGGTCCTTGGACGTTGTCCAATCCGGTTTCCATACCATCAGGTACTTGAGAATCCCTAATGTATCCTCTCTGCAGCAAAGTAGCAGATCGCATCTCTTGATCGGAACCATAATTTGAATCAGCTTCAACATAGGATGATTCCCCATATGTGCTGAAGCCGACCCTCTGAAATCCACAATCCTCCTCTCTTGTACAATCCACCTTGATTCGTCGAAGTGAGGCATGACTGACGGCCTCCTTTGCCTGCTCAAATTCTCTGATTCCTCCTAGGATAGCAGGGGGTGTCTGTGAAAAACCTCCACCAAGGATTGGGTGTTTGAGACCAAGCCGGATTGTCCAGGGCAAGATTCCCTGTCCTGATGTTGGTAGGAGTGATAGGGAACAGATTCTTCCAAGCGTTGCTGAAGCCCGATTCGAACCAACCCGGAGAGTCCGTTGGCGCTGCCCTTATCTGGGCTATCATCTCGTCTGAAATTATCATTGCCCTGTTTCTGTAACAAATCGCCCATCCTAACCGAGGGAGAGGCATCAATCCGAGGAAGCTTGGCTCCATTGGGTGCAGAGAGAGACTTATCTGCAAGTGGCGTGGTAGGATTATTCAGCACCTTACTCCCAAATGAAGCTGCTTGGCGTTTCAAAGTTTTAGAACTTTTAATCCCAAGGCTTTTAGCTGAACGAAATTTTGAGCTTTGGGTGTGCTTCTTGCTGGACCCTTCTTCAAAACTTTCCTGTGGGTCAATCCGCGAATCTTCTCTACTGGTTTTGTTGACCAGCAAATCTACTTCCACAGTATCCATACTCTCATCGTGTTCCTGTTGCATCACATCCTCTCGTGCCAAGTCAGGCAACGTTGTCTCCTGAGTCTCAAAAGAAGATTTAGATGTCCCATCTTCATCCAATACTTGATATTTGGATTTACCCTTATAACCCTCACTTCTAGAATTCTCCTTAACTAAATTGGGTCCTCATCCATTACGAACTAAACTACGTTTCCTAGTAACCAACATCCAAGGCCCATAATTGGGATTTGGTTGGAAGCTTCTCCAAGTTGCCCACCATCTTCACACGGCTTGATACTGTAACAACAATTGCCTTGAGTATGACCCAAGCAGCCACAACTGAAACATAAAGAAGATATGCCTTCATACATCACTGCCTGCTTGCACTTGCCAATTCTAACTACAGTAATAAGAGGTTTCTCCAAGTCAACTTGAACACATAGCCTAGCATAGCTCCCCCTGGTCCCTGAAGCAGTGTATGAGTCTATACGCAACACAGGGCCAATAACACTACCAATTTCTTTTAGCACAGACCTGTCATAGAACTCTATAGGGAGCTCTGGAAATCTGACCCAAACTGCCACAGAGGACAGCTTAGCTTCTGAGGCTTTAAAATAAGGTTCCCAAGGTCAGATGGCTAGAAAGTGATCACCAACAAACCAAGGACCACCTTTTAAAACCTTGTCATAATCATCAACACAAGGAAATCTAATTAAGTAGAAATCCCTTCCCAGATGAACACAATCCAATTTAGCTGCAGGTTGCCATAAAGCATTGATTTTAAAAGTGAGGTAGTTGTAACCAACAGTTCTACCAAACACTTTTACAATCAATGCTTTAGACCAAGGTTCCCTGATGCGCATCAAGGTTTCTTTGGACAACTTAACATCAGCCATACCTTCAGTAAGAGGTTCCAGCTCAGATTCGGACTCAACATCATCATCTCTGACTAAGTCAAATTTGAAGGCTTGCTCATAAACACCAGGAATATCTCCTAACAGAGTATCCTTGTAACTCACAGGTGTTCGAGGCTGAAAGGACTGCCTGAAACCCGTGCCTTCCTTAAATCTCTTGACACTCCGTCCAAGCGCATCGTCTTCTTCAGTAGAGCGAGGAGGTTCCACGGAAAACTTAGGGTTCATAGTGAGAGCGTGACTATTTAGAGCAACTAAACTAGGCTTTAATACAGTCTATTTAGGTTTGGCCCAATTTTTCTAATACAATAATGCTATAAATACAAATATTTTACAAAAAAAAAATAGTTTTATTGAGCCCTTTGTATTACACACGCCATTACTTTTATTAAGCCCTTTTTATTACACGGACAATGGAGTACACGCGCCATTACTTTTATTAAGCCCTTTGTATTAAGCTATTCTTGCCTACTAGTTTTTGGAAACCAAGAACTCCTAGTCCTACCAGGTTTTAAAATCCTAGTCCTACAAGGTTTTACACTCATTGAAGTCGGTTCTATTTTGTATTAATATCTGACTTTGAGAAGAAACTAAATTAAGAAACAAAACCAAAAAAGAAAAAGAAAAAAAGAAACAAATTACTTTCTCTCCAAGATTTTCTCTCTCGCCAAAGTTTTCAGTAGCCGACCATGGCTATGGCTATGCTTTTGGGTTCAGATGCCAGCCCTCGTGTGGGAATGCAACATCGTAACTTGAATAGCAACAAGAAGAAGAAGACGCTCTTTTCTGGTTCTGGGTATGATGAGGAATCAGCAATCTCAATGTTGTCTTCTACTACTGCCAGTACCAGTAGTGCCGCCATGAACGGTGAAAAGAAAAGGAAAGCATGCAATGTTATTAGGATGAAGGTTCCTAAAGACTTCAAGTTGGACGACTATAACAAGGAGAGTGATGCAAAGAATGTTACGGATTCTACTTGCACTAATGACTCTTGTTGTTCAAGTACCACCATGCTGAACGGTGATGATGGGATAACAAATAAAAAGAGAGGATTGTGGTCAAGATCAATTTGGCTGTATGGCGGCAAAGGAAAGCGCAACAACAACAGACGGAATCAAGTTCATCAACTCAAGCCATCAACACATGTTCTGAAAAGCAACAACAACAACAGATGGAATCAAGTTCATCAACTCAAGCAATCAACACAGGTTCCGAAAAGCAAGAGATCAAAAAGGAAGAGGAGGGAAAGGAGAAGGGGAACTCGTTAGAGTTGAAATTGGAATCCTCAAAAAGAAAGCTACAATTGAGGTACCAACAAGTTCACAATGCCAAAAGAAAGATTCAATTGGTAGATTTGAGAGACGTACCTAAGCCTGAGCCTGACATTAATTTCGCCAAGAAGTCCAAGTATCACCGATGATCTGCATGCTGATGTTGCACTCCCAAGATTTTTTTTGTATATTTTCTGTTTAGATTCGATTTGATTTTTTGAATCCTTTGTACTTAGTTGTTTAGGCGACCATATTGATCATTTTAGAATTCAAATTTGTTGCATTTGGATATGTGTACATCTTTGTTAGTATGGCATTATACATGGTTGCATATGTGATCTCTGTGTTAGTAAATGAAAGCTTTTCTTTTCAATTGGTCTATTGATTAAAGAGCACACAGGATTTCTTTAATTTTAGAAACACTTATGACTAGGGGGTGAAATTGGTCAGTTTCAGTCAGAGCCAAGGGAATTTTTCTGTCAAATCGACGTTTTTAGTTTTTGCCACATATATTTGGCACTGACACCAACCTGTAGGGAAGGAACACCAAACCGAAGTGACTGCATTTCAATCGTTTCAATTCAGTCGGCTTTCAGTTTCTTCTAATTTCTTATCAACCAAACAGAGCAAAAAAAAAAGAGAAACCATCTTTGCTTTTATTTTCCCACATTTTCTTAGCACCCAAACACCGAACAATTCTGAAAGAGCGACAATTTTAGTCTTGAAAATTCAAGGAAAATTAAAAAGGAACAAATATAATATGAGAATTAAAACTTTGAACCATATGTTACTGAAGAATCCATCTCTGATTGTAGCATTCTATTGTTCACTGGATTATTGGAATAAATGTGCTCTTGTTGTGAATCTCGTAAGTTTCAGTATATGCGTAAACTTGTGTAAGTTATCAAAGTGGGATGGGAGTGGAAGATATGATTGTAGCATTCTATTGTTCCAATTGTTTACTTATATTTGTAACAGTGGCATTTTACAGAAGATCTATTCCTGGGGTTGTTTTTATAGAACCTTGGAAATTTCTTTGGACCTAAAAAAAAAAAAATGTCTTTTGAACTGCTCATAAGTTCAGTGAGTAAGTGGATGAACTTCATATTTTATATTTAAATTTCAATGCTTTAATATGGCTCTATGTCCCTGTCAAGACCATGTGAACAAAAGTGTAGGCTAAATGCCCTCGTTCAGTAGGCATTTTTCATGTAATATTATCTATATTTGATCAGCATCTTTCTAACCCTCTAGCATATATTTGTAACACGGGTGTGGTTTTTGGGCTTGTTAATTTGCATGAATTAGGAATCATTCATTGGGACTTAAAGCCCCAAAATGTGTTGATATTCAAGGAAAGATCTTTATTTGCAAAGCTTTCTGGCATGGGCATTAGCAAGGCAAGGGATATTCTAGTTAAGTTTTTTTCTTCTATGATGAGTGATTGTCCTTGAGGTAAAGTATATTATTTGACTGAACCCACTGGTCATTGGATAAGGCAGCACTTGGATGCCGCATTAAAAAAGAAGAGTTTACTTTGTTTTTGATAGCATTTGAAGGCACAAAAGCAGAACCAACAATACCAACTTTTTCTAGTTTAGTTTATAGATTGAAGTATTGACACCTTATGATTGGTCTTGATCTCTAGACAAACCTTGTATAGGCTTGCTGGCAGAAGGGTGGCTGACTAGGGATTGTTTACTTTGAACTTATATTTTTAATATATATATATATATATATTAAATGATGTTCTTTCATGGCAATTTAAATATATATCTAAGGTTGCAAGAAGACTCCTTGTTGGGTGTGAATCCAAGAGGGAAAAATTCTCTCATTAGAGCTGGATATGGAGGATGGCTTATGTATATTGCTGCCTCAATGAGACTTGGGTTTTGTTCTAGAACTTCTTGACAGGAACCCTTTACTTGTCTTTGGGGGAACGAGAATATGGTGTTACTGATATGCTTTATGCAGCAGCCAGGAATAAGAGTTCTGAGGTTTTACTTGTCTTTGGGGAAGGAGAATATGATGGAGCACATTGGGGATATACCTTCAGTTTACAAGTGGGAGATGATGAACAAGGCTGTTCATGCTGCTGATAGAGGAGGAAATTTGAATGTTTTAAAGTAGCTTCTGGCTGATTGCTCTGACATCTTGGCTTATAGAGATATTCAGGGCTCAACTATCCTACATGCAGCAGCTGGGAGAGGGCAGGTTGAGGGGAGGCTCTAACTACTTTTTTTTATATAATAATTTAAAATTTTTTATTTGTCTATCCTTCAAAAAAAAATTTTGGGAATACTCTCAATTTTTTTTATGCCAATAAAATTAAATTTTGCTCCATAATTTGTTCTACATTCAGTGGATGAATGATTGGTTGGTTGTGTACATTGAAAGAGATGTAGCTTGTAGCGTTGATAATGAGACTATCATGTAATGATTTCAAAATATGAAAACTCGTAGAAGGCAATTGTAAACTTTATGTATTTTCGTATTTTTTTTATTGTTGTTGTTGTCAATATATGAATTTCTCTTTTTATTAGATTGTATAATTTTATACTTTTTAAGGAACACCCTGAAAAAAAATTCATGGAGCCACCACTGTCTAGATCTAACTCAAACAAACAAGAATATTAGAACATTAATCTCTTATGGTCACCAATGGCCTTGAATTTTGGTACCAATCCACAATGTATTTAGTAATTTACATGTAACGTTTGACTGCTGTTGAGTTTTTAATTGTTTGCGAGATTGAATTGGAAAAAATAATGAAAAATTATATATGAATTTTACGAAGTCTAATTAAAACATTATCTTTAAGCAGATAATTGTACCAATCTCAAAAACCAACAAAATTTACTTAAAGTGTGAATAGTGAATACACATAATCAGAGAACTAGTTTTTCAATTTTCACATAGATAAAAGAAGGAACACTAATCAACCATAAACCTAGGGTTTTGAAAGTGTGAGAATAGCCATTTTATCTAATGAGTACTAAAATTATAGGTTCGTCATACAACACAATCCACACAAATGACGAGCATACAATCCACAAGGTCATCCATGAAAGGACGACCATACAACATTTATGGTGTTGTCATTAATGGTTTCGTAGTTGACGAGCTCCAACAATTAGAAAGGCCAACCATGAGCCAATTAAGCCTCATTTAAGCTCGGGAATACTTTACAAAAGACAGCCAAGAGAGCCATTAAGAGGTTACCATCAATTACACTCAAAATGAGCTTCTCAATAGTTGTACTAAGGCTATAAATAAGCCACCAAACACCAGGAGAAAGGTAGACATACATAATTACATTCTGATTCTTTGAGAGATATTGAGAACTCTACTGACTTAATTATTGGAGAACTGTTGGCTACACCACTCCGTACCTTTCTCTCTCATCTTTGCAGGGAACGTTACCTCGTCATAAGCTCTGACGAGGTTAACAACTGATGACCATTTTTGGCTTCATCATTATCCACTGCCATCTCAACCATGGAGTTCCAAAACAGGGCTATTTGGATATTTCAAAAGAGGACAATTTGGTTAAAAGAAATCCATAAATATTGTTAATCTACCAAAATCATAGAAATACTATATTGTCTCTAGGTTTCACGTTCCAAATAATTATAAGGAAAAATAGTCTTGATTATATTTTTTACATGTTAATTAGCATCCACTTTGTACATACAATGTCTATAATTTCATATGTCTTATCCACATATTTTTAAGCATATACATATTTACTATTTAGTACAAGAAATGAATAATATGTATGGGGCAATGTACAACAAATATAGCATAGCTATATATATATATATATAGTCTTCAAGAACCTCTTATAACCTACATAATATTTATTAGCTTAGATAACTCCTCTTTATTTATTTAAGTTAACTTGTATACAAGTGTTGAGGGTCATTTTTGTAAAACAAGAAAGAGACCCAACTCAGCAACGCAGACAGCAAGTAGAAGTGGCAAGCATAGAATAAAACCATTAAACCCAAGCGGCAGGAATAATGGGTCACAGGTCCATAAAATAAATAAATGGGCAGCAAGTAGAAGTGGCAAGCATAGAATAAAACCATTAAACCCAAGCGGCAGGAATAATGGGTCACAGGTCCATAAAATAAATAAATGGGCCTTGAGGAAGCAAGTGGGCTCGAAAGGCCCGAAAAGAGAGAATAACAAACCCATGGGCAGTGTATGATGTGAAAAAAAGTAAGAATGAGCCGCGACAAACTCAAAGTAATGTAAGCAAAAAGAGTAGGGGATTGTTGGCAGCCCCATAAACCCCAAGGATAAGTATGAAGTAATTGGACCGGGGAAGCCCAATGAAGTAAGTAAAAGCTCATGGGAACACAAAACTCGAAAAAGGGCCGAGGAAGCTCAAAACAAGTAAATGGGCCAAGGAAGCCCAAAATAAGTAAATGAGCCGAGGATGCCCAAGGGGACTCAGGAGCCCCTAAGAAAGAAAGCCCATGGTCATGTAAGGCCATTTGGGGAAGAGAGTAAAATGGCAGGTCTAAAAAAGGACCAGCAGGACCAAGTCATTACGGCAAGAATGACAGAATAATATGACAGGACATGAGGAGAACTAAGAAATAGGCTAAGAGAAATGTAAAACCTAGTATCAAATGAAGCCTAGCCCCAAAAGGGAACAGTGAACTATGCAACGGCCCACATAAAAGAACAAAGATCGCGGCAAACGCATGAGTAGTGGCAGATTTTGAACATACATGACAGGAAAGCACGTGTAAGACCCAGGCACTATCAGCCTATACCCAGCCAATATGGGATGTGGTGGGGCTATGGGTCAGAGGTAAGAGGTAAGGGGGGTGTAGTTTGGTGGTGGGGAAAGGGGAAAATACCTACTTCACGGCTCCTGCCCAAGCCCTTTTAGGAGGTACATCCTGCTGGGATGACAGACCATCCAAAAGAGGCAAGGCTGAGGGGGGATCGTTAGGTGCATACCATGAAAGAAGGAGAGAGAAAAGCATTTACATCGTGGCAAGAAAGAATGCCACGGCAGACTAACAAAACAAAACAAACCTGCCTCCGTCTGGCGAGGGTAAGTATACAGACGAACTCCTTGGTGGTCGGCAAGTACGCCCAGACCAGATAAAGGCGGTTAAGGGGTAAGGTGGTAAAATCCAGTCACGACAGGCCCTATAAAAGGACCCTCGCTGTGCCCTGTAAGAGGGATCAAAAAACAGAGTATTACTAAGAAAGAGAAAAACAAAAGAAAAGGAAAGGAAAGAAAAAAAGATAAGAAGGAAAACAGTAAACAGAGGAAGATAATACAATGGGCATGCACCAATAAGTCGATTTCCTTCTCTCCCCCTCAAAATCTTACTTTCTTTGAGATAAGTAAACAAAAGAGATTCCTTTGGGCACCAACCATTTAGGTCCGATTCCCTCAAAGTCATTAATCCCCATGGTAGGATCTTTTTCCTAGGGGATTAGTTGCATTGAGAGGAGGCGTTTTTCCTCCTTCGTCTTTGCCCCTACGGACCCAAACTTGACTTGACATTTATTTTCAATTAACTCATATCATCACTTAATCCTCTATCTCTTTTGTAAAGCTATTGTTATAACTGTCGTTGCCATTACTGTGATTAGTATAAAAATAGAGATTACTTGGTTATTTTTCATTAGGAAAAGGTCGTTATATTTTTTATCCTTCTGCTATTGTTTTATTTGTTTGCCGTAAATCATTTGAAACAGTTCTGCCTGCCGTAAGTACACTCCTGGCAGATGAGACCTAGTTTGCGCACAAACCCGTCCAAAGTGAGTTACAGTTGGACCGGTCTCAATTCTCCTACTCAGAATACTCGGGCCCATCACCACAGGAAGCAGTCCAACCCAACCCACAACACACAAAAAGGCTCCTACAACAAGTTAACTCTTTCTTTAACAAACTCCACTATAACTCATTCCTTTATTAAGCTTCAGTTAATTTAATTTTTAATGTGATTTAATTTAAAATGCACTAACTAAATAGATACAATGTCCATGTTCTTGCCAAAAGGTTTCTGCAATCAGAAATTAAAGGAATGACATTCTGTGGTAATACACACATCAATCAAAAGTTTTGTAATCATCCGTGTGGGAAAAGTATATGTAGAACACAAATCTACCTCATTTCTATATCACAATCTATATTAGACGTATAACATAACCTCTTTATTATTATTAAGATCTTAAAATTAAAATTATTAAGGAAAATGAAGATTTTGAGAAGGGAAAAATTATTATTTAAATGAAATATATATATATATATATAAATTTCTTTTTTGAGAAACAATTATTTAAATGAAATTTTTAAATGAAATAGAGAGGCTGGCAGAGGATATATATTTAAAAAATGGTTAATATATATATATACATATATATATTTTTTTTTCCTGAAGAAATGGTTAATTCAAATAGAAAGAGAGTCTTTAGACTCTAAACTAAAATTTGTACAAAAAATTATATAAAGATGTTCGTCCAAGATGATCAAATCAAAAGCTCTTCTACTTCTACAATTTCTGTTTAGTGGGTGACATTGATTTTTGATATCATTTCCTGTCTAGCAAGTGGGAGTAGAGTAGCCGACCTATATAGTTTTCATTGATAGTACAATAGGACGAGGTCACTGTAGGATACGCTAGGCTTAATTTGAGGGGAAAAGAAAAGGAAGTTCGGCGTTCAAAATTTCAGGGTGGTATTACTGATTTAGTAACGTAATTTATATTTTTTTAAAAATATATGCGGGTTGAAAAAATATTTAAAAATATATATAATATTATTTAAAAATTAAAAAGTATTATTTAAACTACCATATCAAATAGCCCTTTAAGAGTCATAATGATACGAATAAAGTTTCCTTGAAACTTATCAAACTTTTCATGTAACATTTTTTTTTTTTAATTTAAAAAAATTTAATTTTTAAATTTCATGTTTCTTATGTTCATAACATGCATATCAAGTTTCGTTCAAATCGAATTTTATTTACTATTTGATCAACAAATTTATATTTTATATATAATTTCAAATCATAAAAACTTGAAATTTTAATATTTGTTTGATGACATAGCAATTGATATTTGATGTTCTTAAAATTTTGTAAGCATGAAAGATATAATAAGGACATATAATCTAATGGTTAGATTTCCACCATTCATACTTAATATAAAAATATATAAAAAGTTTAAAAGGTTTATCTAGAAACTAGCTCGGAGAGATATTTAGCTGTTGTTAGCTTTTCATATATTGTCTTATAATCCATGATTATAAGTTGTGACCAGGTGTTTTATATTACTTACCGAACTAGAAAAGTGTTTTCTTTTGTCTTTTGTTCCCCTGCAAAATAGTTGAGTAGTAATCACTTGAAAATAGCGAGTACCTACCTCATGTTTTTGTGCCAAATAACAAGTCTGAGTGGCCTAGCTTGGCATCATTAAACCAAAAGAAAAAAGGCCAACTCTTCTTGTGCCAAATAACAAGTCATGTATCAAAATATATCAACCCTCCGCAACATTTGCCAATTGTCACAATTACAATGTGCGATTCTAGTCTTCCATGCAAAATAATTGTAGTAATAATAAGTTGAAAGTAAGAAGCACAATTTTATCTTGTCAAGAGATTCATAACTCAATTGGTACCTATTAATGTTTTCAACCAAAGATGTCTATGGTTCTTTTAAAAAAAAAAAAAGATGTCTATGGTTAAAATCTCTTCCCTTTATTGTAATTATTGAATTATCTAAAAAAATAAACAATACATCATATTGTCAAGAGTCTTGTACCTTAACTGAAAGTTCTTTTTTTTTTAACTAAGACATCTAGATTAAAATTTCTCATCTCCTAATTATAGTATTATATACGTACTCGGCCAAAAAATAGAAGTATAAGTATAGAAACACACCTAAATTTATAACATGTTTAAGTCTTACCTTGTAATTGGTACATTTTTTTTCCCAGCAAGTACTATGGTGGTTCTGGTTGTAAGTGTTAAAATATAATCACAAGTTGACATTTATAGAATTGGGTGTGAGTTTAGATGTATGGTAGGCGGAGTCAAGGTTTTTACTTTTTATGCGGAATGAGAAGTCTGAGCGGGCTGAGGTTGGCATGATAACACCAAAAAGTAGCTAGCCCAAAACTATTTATCATGTGCCCATTTTCCTTAAGGCTCTGCTTGGGAGTTCATAAGGGAATGGAAAGGAATGGAATGGAATGGAATGAAATGTATTTAAATAAGGGAAAAGAATGGAATGGAATGGAATTAAGTAACCTTGTTTGGATGTTTTAAAATAAAGGAATGAAAATGAATGGAATGTAAGAATCCTGTTTGAGAGCAACATTGAGAGAATGGAATGGAATCATTTTATGACAATATTACTATTAAACCTCTGTTTTAAAATAAAGGTTGAATATATAGGGGTATTTTGGGAGTTTTAGTAAAAAAATCATTAAATCTAATTTCATTCCCTTCCATTCCTCCCAATTTCGGGGGAATGAAAATTTGAGATTTTAAGGGAATAAAAAGGAATGAGTGTTCCCTCCTACCTATTCCATTCCCTCTCACTTAAACTCCCAAACAAGGGAATGAACTTTCCATTCCCTCCATTAAAACTCCCAAATAAAAGAAGGGAAGAATATTCTAAAATTATTTTTTTTATTCCTTTCCATTCCATTCCCTCCTCCGAGCCAAAATACCACACTACTGTTACTATTACTAGTACTAGCAGTCTGTCTAGCAGCAACCCCAAACAGAAACAGAAACAGAAAAGATAACGGCGTTAAAAAAAATGGTGTCGTTAAGTCCCCTCAAAATGCCTAAAACGACGCGTGTCTTGAAGATTCCCCCACATTTCCAGTGGTTGTTGACTGTGTCCTCTTTGTTTCAGCAACCAACAAACTCAAGGGCAAGAAAGGCCAAGGTCACTCTCCCTCCCTTCCTCCGTTGCACAGCACAAAATTCCAAAACCCTGAGAAAGAAAGAATTCCACAGCTTCATTTTTCTTCTTCCCCAAATTCTCAACATGTGAATTCTTTTTTCCCTTTCCTCTCATTTCATTTCAACCAATTTCGTAACCCAAATCAAATCAAAAGCCTCAAAATGGAAAATTCAGAGAAGGAATCGTCAATGGCGACGTCCAAACAGTACGGTTTCTCAAACGGACATCCGCCTCGGGGTCCCAACCACTCGTCGTGGTTCGAAAGCCGGCTCTTCTACGTTCGGATCGCGCCGTGCGTGACCGACACCGTCCCCGACCACCTCACGCTCCGCCACCTCCGCCGCGAGATCGGCGTATCGCTTGAGATCAACAATTCGCGCATTCCGCATCCGAATCGGCCTCTCTGACCCTCCGCCGCCCGCCTCGACAAGGAGTCGTCGGAGGTCACCTACGTCAGCACCGATACCATCCGCGTCACCGGCGTGTCGAATTCGAGGTCTACGAGAACCAGGAGTTGGTTCTCTGCGGGTCTTTGGGCCGTGGTAGCCAATTGGCTTAATGGGAGCGTCGGCTCCGACAATGACGCGAAAACCGGCTGGACCATGGACTGTTATATGGCTGCGTCGATTGGTTCGGGCTCTTCGGCGTTTTTCCAGCCGAAGCTCGGGGTTTCGGCGCCCTCCTTCGAGTCTATATCGCCGGGTGCTGCTCGGGAGTGCCTGTGATCTTGACGAAGACGATTCAGATTAGCCGCGGCGGAAGGTGTTGAGGCACGCCGTCCTCGACGCGATTCCGGAGGACGAGGAAATCGGAAAGAGCGGAGGAATGGTAGTGGATTGGTTCGCCACCGAAAGTTCAGGTATTGATATTGACATATTGTTTCATTCATTTATTGAT
>NW_027069642.1:0-14355 GCF_002906115.3 Quercus suber
AAAAAAAAAGATTCATATAGTAAAACTAAAAGAAAAAAGATTCATATAGTAAAACTTGTAGTAACTTCATTTATTTATTTTATATAAAGCTTGTAATAAATGGCTTCTGAAAAAAAAAAAAAATTAACGCGGTGCTTCATATGGCTATTAGCTGGTCACCAGGAAATTACTCATAGTGTGAGAAGTAGAGAATCAGTGGATAGAGTTCTAATTCTATGAAAAATGATCATTGTTTCAAAAGCTTGGTCCTTGAAGACATTCTTATTTCGGGCATTGTAGATTTGCCACAAGGTTGTGGGGAAAACAAGTCTCCATCAAGAATCAAAATTAATTGAAATTGGTGAATTAAAGTATATAAAGGAATTTGACATATTCTTTCATAGGCAAAGAAAATAAATATATTCTCGATTTGTTCCTAAATTTGACTTACAGAGAGACAATCCTTAAATGACAAAATTTAGATACAGTACTTTAGGTATAGTTTTTTAAATTTCCTTTTTCAGATTCTGCCACATGGATACTTATCTAAAAAATACACTTTTGTCCCATGAAAAAAAATTCACATGGTATAATCTTAAAATGAGAACCTAAGGAACAACACCTAAGTATTGTACCTAAGTCTTGCTCATCCTTAAAAATGTGCTTAGGGTCTTGGGGGGTATTATAACAAGCAAGTGCCATCTAAGATGATATTTCTGAAACTCTCATGGTAAGTCAATATGAGGTATGGAGTTGATTTTCCTAATCCATTTCAAGAGGGAAGTCTAGGATGAGGGAATTCCACGTCAAGAGTGATTTGGTAGGTTGACTTGAGGTTGTCTAAAAGAATCTATTCTAAGGAGCCTAAGTTAAAGAGTCAACTTGATTGGAAAAAGAGGGCTTTGCCAAAGCCCTAATGCTTATTAAGATCTATTGAAACAAAGTGATAGATTGTGTTAGGAGAGGCTTAATGGGCTGAGCATCTTATAAAGGTGGATGTAAGGTTGGGTCAAATCTTAGTCAATCTGTTGGCGCTGGACTACCATCTTTTAAGGGAATAAAGTTGCAACCTTACCATAAAGTATAGTTTTTGGTGTAATGGCTAAGTGCTTGTACCTAAAAAATTGTATCACGATTCCAATTCTCTTGTGTATCCCAAATACCTACAAGTCTAAGGTCCATTTCCTCCCTGCTTGGTGGTTCCCAAGCCTGTCCAATGGTCATTCAGTAAGTTAATAGACATGCAATTTTTTTATTATCTGGGCCGAGTTCTTACTACATAAGCTAAGCCCAAATGAAATGACAGGCTTCCGTTTTGTGGTGTGATAATTTAAGAGACATTTCCTCTTGAGTGTTGATGCCCAAATCTCCTCATACGGCCTAGGTTCTGTTAGCAAGAAGGGCCTTGTTGCAATATGAGGCCCACTTATTGCCTAGCCCTCCTTATATCTTTGGTATGGGTAGTTGTGTCCTAACCAACTAAGTTTAGTTAAGGTCTTTTTTTTTTCCTTTTCTTTTTTTCTTCAGTGTATGCCCCCACAAAAAATGTCTTTAATTTGTCAATTTAAAAGGTCTATTCCTGATTTTTTTTTTCAACACAAAATAATAGACATTCCTATTTATGCTATCATTAACAATAGAAACACCAAGAAATTTTCAAGTTAAGTTGGGTTAAGTCACGATTTCAGTGCAAAATATGTGTGTGTATGGTTGTATGAGGTAAGGTGTGCATAAATTTTATCTATTTTCAAAACTCAAGACTAGCAAGGAATTTTTTTTTTTTTAATCAATCTTGAGGAGAAATAAAATTTAAAATTGCTGAATTTTTTTCCCCATGATTTTACAAAATTCATTTAGAACCCTTTTAGTTGCTTGAGAATTCTCCACAATGGCTTTTGTAAATAGGACAAGGTCATCTATAAAGAAGAGGTGAGTAAAAATTGGACCCCCTAAAAGATCTTATGCCCACCCAATTCTTATTGGCCACTCACCTCTAGATTAACCAAACCAAGTACTTGATGCAAATGATGAACATACATGGGAAGAGTGGGCCGCCATTGTCAAATTCCTCGAGAAAATTGGAAGGAATTCCATCTTTTACCGTTCACTAAAATACCAAGACTAGAGGATGACACACGAGGCATAATAAGTAAAAGCTCAAAAATGTGTAATAACATAAGAGCTGTTCAGACCCCCAAATTAAAATTTACGGCTCAGTTGATTTTACTCTAACTTAAACTAAGTGCGGAATAAAGTAAATGCGAGCGGATAAACAATGAAAATACTCTAAGCCATATTCATCATAACACAGTAAGAAAATGAAAGCTAAAAGAGTAGGTAAGAAGAATACAAACACAAGATAACATGTCAATGTGTTATCGAAGAGGAAACCGAAATACTCGGTGAAAAACCTCTCCGCCGCCCTCCAAACGGTAAATCGATCCACTAGAGAATAAGTAGGAGTACACGAATAAAAAAAGACCCTCCAAGCCTAGTCTACCCCATGTACTCGAGCCCTCCACGCTCCTGTTACCAACTGACTTTGCCAAGCCTTGTCTTCTCTAGCTCTTCGGATCACACAATTTAGCCCGATTGCATCCACCAAACAAATGGCTTCTTCCAATACTTCCCAACAACACCAAAACCTCACTTTACACTCAAGATGGGTGTGATAAGTGTTTGGGCTATCAACATCTCAAGGATTTGGAAATTTAAAGGTTGGAGTTGAGGAAAACTACAATGGATTGTGTAGAGGATTTGGGGTATAACAATCTCTAATTCTCAAGGGTTGTGGCTAGGTTTTTCTCTCTGAAAAGCACTCCTCAACATATGTGAGTAATGTGGGTATATATAGTATGGGTATAGACAGGGTGTGTCAAATATGACAAATTGGCAAAACAAAATGTTTCGCAGGTATTTCCTAGAAAGGCCTTACCCACGAGATACTCACGAAAACCAGCTATTACTATCTGTCATGACTCTTTGCATTCTAGTCATGTGCTGAGCACATGCTTCACTTCGCGGGAAGGTTACTTAGGAGCTAATCTCAAAAACTTCTTCAGTCTTCAATTGCCTTGAGTCTTTACACTCTCTCTCACACCCAACCCTTACAATAAAATTTCACATAAAATATAGGGTACAAAAGATTGAACATAATTACAATCAAATTTGGCACGGAATTAAAGCCAACACAAGATAGTTGTAAATCACAACTTTACAATCTCCCCCTTTGACTATTCTATGACAAAACCCCTAAAACAGACTCTAAACTTAAACGTGAGTTTGGAAATAGTGGTAAAACTCACTCACACCTAGTCTAGAAGCTGTGAAGCACTTGCATGTATATACCTGTAACTTGAAATACTCGCACACAAACAAAAATTTCATTAAGCTTATGACAAATTGAATACACGGTACGTATATAAGCAAGTAAAGTGCAATCAAGGTAATAAACACTATATAAACAGTTAAGCATATCTTGATCAAACAGGCCCAGTCATTAAAGAATGACTACAATGAACATTTAGCTAGTAAATGATTATCCAGACATGCAATGCAATTAAAAGCAATGCAAAAAATCAATTGCATGCCCAACACATAACCAATGCGAAATACAGAAAGTATTTGCATCAAGGATACAAGATCCAACAAGGGCACAAGTATGTAGTACTCAAGATATTGCAACAAAATCTAAAAGTACTTAAAAAAATGCTATAAAGCAAGAATAGAAAAGACAATACTGAATATAAATTGAAAGTTTTAAACCAAAATGCTTAAAGTTTTAAAAGAAAGCAATGTAAATAACCAAGAGTTATAAAAACTATAAAAGTAAACATAAAATGAAACCACTAAACCACCAAAATGAACCAATAATATCTATGATGTGCATGTGCATGTGCAACTCTATGCTCCCCCTCAAAATGTGCGACTCCCCCTCAAAACTTTCTCCCTCTTTTTGACCGGAATGGCCAAAGGAGCTAGAATTGCTCAGATTCTGAATTGGATCCCTGTGCCATCGTCATGTCTTTAATCTGTGATGATAATGCAGTAATTTGGCCTTGGATATACGCAAACTGATCGGCGATGTGCTGCACATGGGATTTGAGCATGCCATAAATCTTCTCTATCCTAGCAATAAAGTGATTAAGGCGATCGGGCCCCCATGCTTATGCTTGGGAAGATGGCTGTGCAGAGCCCTCTAGGGCTGAAGTGAACCTATCAATTTCTTCCTTCGTGTCTCCACCTTCTTCCTCAACATTATCCCTTACGATTTGAGAAATGCTGGTTCTTGATCTAGTGATGTGGGCTTTGCTTCGAGTCACTGTTTTAGCACCAATTGGATAGTCTCTTGGCACGATAGTAAGATCACTTGGAATCTTTAGTCTTGTCTTTGCAATGAGACCCATGATGAGACTAGGGAATGGTATGATTGTTCTTGAGTTCCTTTTGGTGATGCTCTTGGTCAAGAGGTGGAATATATGTCCACATATGTCGATCTCTTTATGTGTGTAGAGATCATATAGGTAAATGGTTCTTGGTCCGGACAGTGCTGTCAAATTCGTCATCGGGTAGAGGTTCTGAATCATGACATAGGCTAATGTCCTCATCTCCGCAGTGAAAGGGATGGTGTCCATTGACTTCTTCTTGAGAGAGCCACCAAGGAGCTCCACCATAGGCTCAAGAGAGTCCAATCCAACCATTGATGTGGTCTCCTTCCACAGTGGCATTGGCGAAGAACTCCCTTATGAGTTCAGTATACACATTTCCACTCGAATTCAACAGTTTTGTCCAAGTTCTCTCCTTGAATATCTCAAGAATGGCAGTGTTTTCAAGGGTTTCCATTCTTACCAACATTTCCATGATAATTGTTGCCTTTTTGTAAAATTCATTGTAGGCCATGTCAACCTCAATGATTCTAAAGTTTTTCAAAGTCCGTGCGTGGACGCTTTAAGGACTTCTTGGACGTAGAATGCTAAGTGGGAGACATTTGCACAAACAAACACACAGCAGAGAAAAAAGTGCAAAACAAGGAACACAAACTTGATTAGGTCCAAGTTAGTCCATAGAAATAAGCACAAAGTCCTAAAAAGAACATATACAAAGTCCCAAAATCATGTTAACAATGCTAAACATGTAAGCAACAAAAACCTGGCATGAGTTATATGCAAAACATGACAAGTGAGCAAGTGTGTGCATGAGGTGTGCCTATGAAATGCATGTGCAATGCATGATTAAGCACAATTGGTTCAAAGTGTGTAAGACACACACCCAATGATCAAAACATGATAAACACGGATAACCATGGTAATCCCCAAAATTTTGTACTCATTGGAGTCCAAAACAACACAAAAATGACATTTGAGCATTTTGTCAAACACTTCATATGCACCTATAAAAATAACATGTGGGCAATGCATGAACATGATTGAATCTTGCCTAAATACATGTTAAAATGCCACAAGGGGCCAACACAAACACAAACACATCAAATGGGACAAAGCCCAATCAAGAAATTGAAAAACTTTTCGCAAAAATTAGAGTTCCCAACCCTTTTTCAAAAAATCCCCAATACAAGTAAAGCCTAGAAATTTTCTTCATAATCTAAGGAAATAAATATAAAATATGTTAAAAACATACCTTAGAGAAGTTTTTGAAATGATTGTACTTGAAAATTGTTGGGTTTTTGAGTGAAAAACAGTTTTGGGTTGGAAAGAGGCTTGAGGGTGGCGAAACGAGGGAAAATAGGATGTGTTTAAAAATATGTCACATTAGCCCTATAAAATTGAAAACACGTGTTTTTTGCAGGTTATCTTACCACGAAGTTATTCGCGAAAAATGCCTCTAAAGCACAAAATGTTTCACGGGAAGACTTTACTCGCGAACCAGTTGCGAAAACTTCTTTGGTCTTCAATTGCCTTGAATCTTCACACTCTCTCTCACACACAACCCTTACAATAAAATCCCACATAAAATACATGATACAAAAGATTGTACATAATTACAATCAAATTTGGCACAGAATTAAAGCCAACATAAAATAGTTGTAAATCACAACTTTACAATAAACTTTATCCTAGGCAAAGGAAAAAAAAATTAATAGACTATGATTACTGAAGCTCCATTCCGACTGGTCATAAGATCAATTTTTAATAACATACTATTTGCCCTGAATTATTCATGCGGAGAGGACATCAACAATATCATGCCTAAGTTTCTTTGTAGAGTGCAAGTATAGAATGTATATGAATGAACTTTCAAAGTCTATACTGTAAAGCTTCACAAAGTAATTCAACACCAACTCTCTAATTCCGAGCGAAGAAAGGGTTTAGTTACAAATTATATTAGTGAAAACAAAGTTAAAATGTCAATTTAGCAAGATTGGTTTGTCGTTTACCCAAATTTCAGTCGAATAAGGGTTAAACAGACTCTTTTTTTTTTTTTTTTTGAGTTTGCTCAGGTGAGAATGAAGTTGCTCCAACAATCTTATGAAACTGGCTCTCAATGCCTAACTCAGCTATTTTGAATATAATGGTGTTAGCACTTATTTAGACACAAAAATAATCTAACACACCCTAAATCCTACCTCTAAAGTCCTTCATGCATGCATCACAATGATTAGAAAAAGGGTACATCAGAAAATCCATCTTTACCACCATTGTTCATGCTTCAATTTCAAATCCATTCTTTTTATCCAAATGCTTGGCGAAAAGATGGTAATAACAAAAAGATTGGTTCTTATTATCATCATTAACATGATTAACATGGTATTGTCCAAAATGAGTCAGAATTGGTCTGAAATGATTTCCATACGATATTGTGACTCCCCTAGAAAACCTGAACAAACTCTAGAGTTGGTTGGGTTTGGTATCATACAATATAACAGCTAAAGTTATGTACAGGTCGATTAAAAAAAAAAAAAAAGGATTATAAAAAAAAGTTATGTAAACGTCCTCATTCAAACCAAAACAATCTTTATATTTTTACCGAAGGAATAAGTCAATACCTCATTACTCTTTCTATTGAGTACAATCCATAATAAGTTCTCCCATACGAACCCATCTTTGATCAACCAGACATTGGCACTTTTCTCTATCTATTTCGAAGGATTTAAATTGAATGAGAATTGCCCATTGTAACTATGTTTTCCATGGAAACTCAAACTAGCTAGAAAAAGAAAGCCTTTTACAGCACTTTGTATAATGCCACATCACATTGAAAAATGTGAATTGGTTAAAAATTATTTTATGCTGCGTGGATTTAGTTCTTGCCACGTGGGTGGTACAAGAATAGAAAAATCATTTACTTGAAGATGGAAGATTAATAGTCCCTCCAAAATGAAATATATAAATAGAATAATGAAAAAGAAGTGGATAACAAATCAAATAAGCAACTTATTCATTTAAATAACAATCCAATTCTATTACATCAAACCATTAATAATAAAATATAAATCACACCACACCCTTCCAAACTAGTGGCCAATAACCCAAAAAAAAAAAAAAATAGCCAATATGGCCCCATTCACTATATATTAATTTCATCCACTAAAATACTTCTTAAAATACCGAAAAAACCAAATCCTTTGATGTCAATTGGGACCCGCCAAAACCCATTCTGAGAATACAGGTGGCTTTCTCTCAAAAACACAATGGCCTTCAGGTACTATTCCATGAAACAGTGAATCCTTGTATACTTGCTACAAAATCCAATGCCTTAGAAGCCATAGAAGCCTAGGAGCCCTCTCTATTTCCCAGATTCAAGTTTTAGTGCTTGAACTAAATAATAAGCAAGCCCAGCATATTCTTTTTCAATTACAATCTTCTCTTACTATACTTTTATGACTTTCTGTAAGTCAAATTATATCCCTCCTAGTCATAGATGCTATAGAAAAACTATAGAAAATCAAATACATATAACAATTTAATATAGAGGGTTAAGTTATCCTATGTACTAAAAAATAGTGTTACATAATTTGAAAGTTACCTAGGGGTCCCAAAGAGAATCATTTTGCATATCTTCCCATTCATTCTCTTCAATGTCATTGGAGAACGTCATAGACTGTTCCGTTGCGATTTGCATCCACATCTTGCTGGGTGAATCAAGAGGGAACTCATTAATGGCCTCAATCTGGCTAGGAGAGAGCCTCACCGTGACCGGCGCCATGTTCGAGCTAGAACCTCCTCCAACCTCAGCCACTCCTTGAGAGCCTCGAATCCTTAAGGCCGCTTCATGAGCCGCCATGCGTATGTGTTCAGAATTAGAGCTAGCAGGGCGAGGGAGGCTATGAACCAATTCAGGAAAGTTGAGACGTGCCTCATGTCCCCTAAAGTGTAACGCAGCAACATCATAAGCAGCAGCAGCCATTTCAGGTGTCTCAAAGCTCCCCAACCAAATTCTTGTTTTCTTGCCTGGCTCACGAATCTCAGACACCCATTTGCCCCATTTTCTCTTCCGAACTCCTCTGTAGCTAGACGATGCAGCACCATGGCTAGTACTGCTTGTGTTACCGCTACTATTTGGCTCTTCTTCCATCCACTCAACTCAAGTTGCTAGAAAGCTATATTATTGTTTAGTTCAAGTAAATGCACTGGTGAATGATAGTGTAACCCGGTTAAAAGTATTTATAGATGTGGAATTATGCGATTTGACTGAAACGTGGTGAATTAACATGGATTGAGGTGAGCTTCCACGTAGTTGCACCATTGAAAATGACGTGAATATGTGCATGGTCACAACTTTCTTCATGTTAATTTACTTAAACCCAAAAAAGAAAACAAAATAATAAAAAAAGATAAAAGTATTTGAAGAAACCAAAAATTTCTCTGAAGGACCAGTCATAGCATGCCGAGTTAATTCATTTCGAATATTCATTTGGTGATTGAAGAATTAAAGTTGTATGGAATTTGTAGCAGGACCAATAAGATAAAAATTGAGGGACATAGTGTTTCCTATTTAGAACGCGGTTTCTCTGCAGGTGGCATTAAAAAGTTTGGACCCACTAATCCCACGTTTGGAGCTGAATCTTAGATCAGGCTGGAGATAAAGATTGTTGTACAGTTTTCTTTTAGAAAAAGTCCATTTTTCTTGGGCATAAAATCAAAGCACGAATAATATGAAAATGACGTTATCATCATAGATTTATGAGATCATGAACAGAATCTTCTGAGTGACAAAAAAAAAGAAAAAAAAAATTGAATAAATATTATAGACAGGATCTGATAAATGACAAATGAAAAAGCAGTTGGACAAAGGAATCACAAAAGTACCAATAGAATAAAGTCCTAGATAACGTTCTACAATAATTAATGAATTGTTAAAAGAGGTTTTTTTTATTTTTTTATTTTTTTTATTTAGGAAATAGTAATATTTATTAAAACACATAAATACAATGTTATAAGGATTGAAATTCTAACATACACAATCAATGTGAGATAAATATCTCCATGTTTTTTTTAAGAAACAGTAATACTTATTAAAATACACAAACACAGAAATAGTATATAAAGTTTTTTAAATAGACTTATAATATATATAATTAAGATTGTTAAAGAGTTGGTTATAATATATTTGTCTAAGGGACAAAATGAAGCTAGAATGTTAGAAATATTAAAAATTTTATACATGATGAGAACATATCTAATCGTAAAAGAGTAATTCAATATTTAATAATTATGTTGTTGAAGTTGTATTTAATACAATTTATAGCATTTATGGCGTAATTCTTCCTTCATATCATTTTTAAATTAAAATATCACAATATCACAATATCCTATATTTTATATTGATATTGTATAGCTAATTTTCTTTTTAAATCATCTACTTTAATCTCTTTCAAAAATAATAGTTATTTGTTTATGTCATTATAGATATAGAACTACTTAACTAATGCGCTATAGCTAATAATATCATATTCATATATCTTTCACAACTCCCTTTTTACAATTTAGTGTTTTATTATAGATATCACCAAATGTTAAATTGGGTTTCTTAAAAACTTGTAATTGAAATATTATAACATTGGTATTTATATTTTATGTGAGTGTATTAGTATTGATATTTTGTGTAAGTTAATGGTAGATCACTACTTGGTGAGCTACATATATTAAATTAGTGTATTAATTCACATTTGTATGAATACGTAGAATTAATGAACTTGTAATTTTTAATGTGTTTGAACGGTTTTTAGACTCCTTAACCCAGCCAGATTAACCTAGTTAATTAACAAAGTGATTAACCTAGTCAAATTATTCAAATCTAGGTTAACAAATCAAACAATCATATCAATTATATAAAACAATGGAAAAGTAAATAACACAATGATATGATGACCCAGGAAACCACACGGTAAAAACTTAGGGAGGATTTGACCTAGCTATCCTCAAGGTAAACTTGAATCCACTATATGAAAGAATCAAAGTTCATACAAAAGGACTTACAAGCTCCCCGCGTGGCTTCCTAATGCTACCCACCAGTAGAACTTACTGACACAATCACGTGCAAGTTTCGAATCCACAGACTCCTTCTTTCTTGGATTCTCCACCAGATATAAGCTCCCACACTTGTTTTTCTTTAAGCTTCAATGGCAGCAACTGAGTTGATCATCAATGTGTTGATAATATCTCTACCTAGAAAACCCTCAGTTTATGTGAAGGAAAGCTCCTTAAGGATCTCACAAGAGATTCACACAAACTGCAAAGTATGAGCAACAATACACCCAGAGCAACTCTCAAAAACGTGGCTAGGGTTTTGCCTTATATACTTAAGGCAAAAACAGAAAACCCAAAACGTTTAATGAGATAGGGCTGAGTTGGAAATTCTGCAGAAAAAACATTCTAGCTAACTTTCGATCGATCAAGTCTAACTTTCGATCGATCGAGCCAGGCCGAAATGCACCAATGCATCTGCAGCCTCTCAATTCCAACTTTACATAAATTACACAACTTTGAGCAAGCCTAAAACAAGACTAAACATATTGTTTTGATCATGGTTTGCCAACATTACACATTAGAGTTCTAAATACATAAATTCCTAAATCTTTAGAACCTAACAGTGTTGTTAGTGGAGCACTAGAGCATGAATTCTCAAGATAGATTATTATTTAAATAAGTTATTAAATCTTAACTCAAATTTTTATATCACAATATATAATTTTGGAACCCCTTGAAAAAAGAAATCGGCTTTGCTCTTATGATTATTTTGTGTGGAGTAACATTAATGGACCATACAACCAATCCAATAAGGTACAAGTGCGAATAAAGAAAAATGTATTTTATATAGGCGTAAATGTATTTTTAGTCTCTACATTTTGGGGTCATTTCCATTTTGGTCCCTACATTTTCATTTTACTACTTTTAGTTCCTAAACCAATTAACGCGTGACATTTAAATCCTTACCCTCACCCAATTAACAGAAAAAGCTGACGTGGCTAACGGCACATTAAAATAATAATTAAAAAATCTATTTTGGCATTAAAAAATTGCCACATCAGCATCTATTTTAATTAAATAAAAAAATTAAAAACAAAATTAAAAACAAGAACATCAAACCCAGAATAAACCATCAACGACATCAAACCCAGAACATTATTAAGATCTAATCCATTTTAAACAAGAACATTATCGGAGATTGAAAGCTCTAGCAAATCACGTCACTTGAAGCCCATGGTTTTGAACCTCCAACAATAGAAAGTGCTTTTTCTTCTTCTTCAGCCAGTGATTAGAGATCGAAAGCTCTAGCAAGATAAGATGGGTGGGTGGGGTCAGATTTGGGTTTGTATTTGGTTGCTTTGTTTGGATTTAAGTTTTCTGGGTTTGCTGAAAATAGATTGCTCGGTTTGTGTTTGTATTTTTGCTGATGTTTGGGTTTGTGTTTGTTGTTTTTGTGTTTGGTTGACAAGAAATGGCAAGAAAATGCTAGAAAATTTGGGCTCTGTTCACAACCACCAACAACCCACAATTAAACCGATCTCTAGCAAACCTAAAAGATCCAGAATACCCACACGAAACCACACCCAAACCAAACCAGATCGAGCTCTTTCTTAACCTCTTCAAAGGGCTCAAACACCACACCGATCAGGGCACACAAACTCTTGTTCAACGATAATAAAACAATACAATACAAAATCACTCCCCTCTTCCTCCTCCAAAACCAACTCGTCTGAGCAGTCAACAAAATCACCCCCCGAGTAGTCAACAAAACCATTTCAGTTGCTCATAATCGAAACTTGTTGCCCCTCTAGATCCGTGAAATTCAAATAACGAAACCTGAGAGATATGAATTCAAAATCTAGAAATGAAAAACGAAACCCTAGAAACGAGAAATTATTGTATTTGCCCTGTGAATGGAAACGGTGTCGTCTTGTTGCGGTGATCAGACAGTTCACGATGAGCTTTGGATTTGTGATTTGAAAACTATTTTTAAGAGTTGTGTAGTAGTGGTTAGCTAAATCTAGAAATTGTTGCACGAAGTGATTAGCAAAAACCACCCAGTCAAGTTAAAATTTCCCACCCACTTTAAAAGCGTTACTGCGGTTTGGTTTCACATGAGTTTTCCTATGTTTGCTCTTGTTCATGCTCTTTGATTTGGTGATGTTCAGGTTTTTTTTTTTTTTTTTTTTTTCCTGTAGGTTTGATGTTCATGTTCTATTATGCTGGGTTCACGATGAGCTATGATTCTGGGTTTGATGTTCTTGTTTTTAATTTTTTTTATTTAATTAAAATAGATGCTAATGTAACAATTTTTTAATGCCAAAATAGATTTTTTTTAATTATTATTTTAGTGTGCCATCAGTCACGTCAGCTTTTTCTGTTAGTTAGGTGACGGTAAGGACTTAAATGTCATGCGCTAATTGGTTTAGGGAGTGAAAGTGGTAAAATAAAAATGTAAGTACCAAAATAAAAATGACCTCAAAATGTAGGGACTAAAAATGTATTTATGCCTTTTATATATCGGGTATATAAATTTATATGAAATATTATCCTCACACACGATTGTGCATGGGATGCGAATCATGGGATCCAGCTGATATCGCCAAAGCTAAAAAATTGTCCCCACAAGAGGTCTCATGTTATTGCCTTGGAACTCACAAAGTCAATTGTGCTTGAAAGTGGCGAAAATGGGTAGCTAATTTTTTTTTTTCTAACTATCTAGTTAGTTGTTAAGGTTTTGAAACTATATTTTTTAGTAGCATCTCGAGTTTAAGAGGGTCGATTTTGGCCTATAAATCGAGTTTCATAGACTCAATTTCTATGGTTTGATGTGGCATTTTTTTCCACATGGCGCCCGGCTGGAAATCGAGTCTCTAAGACTCGATTTACAAACCAAAAAGATTAAAAAAAATTTTAAGTCTCAGAAGAGAGAAAGAATACAGAGAGAGCAAACCCAAACCCCGAATACCCATCATACCCATCAGACGTGAGCTCTCAAGCTCAAACACCCATCTTCAATCTATTAAAAAAAAAAACACCCATCTTCAACCCAAACCCCAATCAGATCAGAGCCACAACAATCTCAACACAATCAGATCAGACACAATCAGATCAAAGAGACAAAGATCTAGAGAGCGGTGCGGCCTGGGTCTCGTGGAGCGGCGCGACTTGGGTCGCGTGGAGCAGCGCGGCCTGGCCTGCGCAGAGCCGCGCGGCCTGGGTCGCGCAGAGCCGTGCGACCTGGCTTACACGGCCTGGGTCGCGCGGCGCAGCCTAGATCGCGCGGAGCCGCTTCGCCTGGCCTGCGTGGCCTGGGTTGCATGGCACGGCGTGGCCTGGGCTACTTCTGCATCCCTCTCTCTCTCTCTCTTTCTTTTTTTCTTTCTTTCTGCTGTTTCCGCGTTTGAGGAGATTATAAATCAAATTTTTTTAAATTTTTTTGGTTTGTAAATCGAGTCTTAGAGACTCGATTTCCAGGCAGGCGCCACGTGGAAAAAAATGCCACATCAAACCATAGAAATCGAGTCTCTGAGACTCGATTAATAGGTCAAAATCAACTCTCTTAAACTCGAGATGCTAGTAAAAAATATAATTTCAAAACCTTAACAACTAACTAGATAGTTAGAAGAAAAAAATTAGTTACCCATTTTCGCCCTTGAAAGTTCCTAAACTGTGAAAAAGGGTAATGATTTATGTGTTTGAATCTTTTTTTGTCAACAACAATTCTAGCTTTTACAGTAACAGTCCTTTAAAAATGATCAAAGACATTGTACTCGAATGGTATGGTAGAGATTATTGTAGTAAATTTATTTATTTTTTTTTTTTGAAAAGTGATTTTTTGGGTTTGTCAAAATTCAGAAAGTGATTTAAATTATAAAAAAAAAAAAAAAAAAAAAAATCAAAAAACTGTTTTCTAAAAAAAAAAAAAAGTTCAACAAAACTTTTTCTT